>NC_080542.1:144815797-145147297 GCF_028640845.1 Ahaetulla prasina | reverse complement strand
CTATTCTAAAATGGGGATGGAAAATGAGCTCATTCTAGTACAGGGGTCTCCAACCTTGGTCCCTTTAAGACTTGTGGACTTCAACTCCCAGAGTTCCTCAGCCAGCAGCAGTTGGGGTACAATATGCATCTTTCCCAGATATTTAGGCCTTCTCCCACCCTGCGGAGTCCTACCACAGACTTACAATGTTTGAAGGAAGTAGCGGAAGGAGAATCCAGTCGTGGTGGAGTTCCAGCTCACCCAGGATTAGAAACGTGGGCCCTTGTGCATTAGTCCAGACCACATATGGTCCTCGGCTGGGAGAAAGAGATTGATCTCCACTTTGGAAGCTATCAAAACACTTGAGAAGCCCTCAAAGGCAATATAAAAGACGAGAGTTACTGTCAGGCGGTGAGGGACGGCGCCATTTCTGACCTAAAAACCACCTCCAGTGTTTGTGTCCTAACAAAAGGAAGCTCTCAGCTGAATGTCAGGAAAATCCATTTGACGACATTGATCGACTACACCAGGAATCGACATGTTGAGTGAGTAGAGTTACAAGCAAACCACACGTACCTCTCTACTCATATTTCTCTGCCTCCTTTGCAATCTTCCCTTGTCTTGACAGAGTTCCCCAAAGTTGCCCAAATCCAGTGGGGAAATAACTGGGTGTAGATCCTTCAAGGTTGGGTGGTACGGATGACGTTGATTTCATTGAACAGAACACAATAACAGAGTTGGAAGGGACCTTGCAGGTCATCTAGTCCAACCCGCTCCCTCCGCCCAAGCGGGACACCCTATGCCATTTCAGACAAATGGCAGTCCAGTCTCTTCTTGAAAGCCTCCAGTGATGAAGCTCCCAAAGCTTCTGAAGGCAACTCTTGTTCCATGGGTTGATTGTTCTCACTGTCAGAAAGTTCCTCCTCATTTCTAGGTTGAATCTCTCCTTGGTCAGTTTCCATCCATTATTCCTTGTCTGGCCTTCAAGAGCTTTGGAAAACAGCTTGACCCCCTTCTTCCTCTCTGTGGCAGCCCCTCAAATATTGGAAGACTGCTATCATGTCTTCCCTGATCCTTCTCTTCACTAGACGAGCCGTGCCCAGTTCCTGCAACCATTCTTCGTATGTTTTAGCCTCCAGTCCCCTCATCATCTTGGTTGCTCTTCTCTGCACTCTTTCTAGAGTCTCAACATCTTTTTTATAGTGTGGTGAACAAAACTGGACGCAGTATTCCAGGTGTGATCTTACCAAGGCATTATAGAGTGGCACTAATACTTCAGGTGATCTGGATTATATCCTTCTGTTAATAGGGTTGCATTGGCTTTTTGGCAGCGCAGATCCAAAGCCATTTCAGCACTTGGCAAATACATGTTGATCAGGTGCCCTGGGGATGCTCCAACGATCATAAATGTGAGGGCTGGTTGTAAGTTATTCTTTCCAGTGCTGTTGTAATTCCAAATGGCCGTGAAAAAAATGGATGTAAGTCAAGGAGTACCAGGGGAAACTCAGCAGTTCTTCCAAAGACGGTTTCTAAACTTTTGTAAGAGGAACAAAAAAAACCCGGAAATCCTGCTTTCTAGCAAAACTAAACCGTGCAGCATTGCTGATCATCGGAAATATCAGTTCACAGGAACTGGTAGTTTTTCGTAACTACCAGTTTGCCCAAACCAGTAGCTTTTTAAACTGGTTGAACCAGCAGCTTTTTTTTTTTTTACTACCAGTTCACTTGAACTGGTAGTTTTTATTACTACCAGTTCACCCAAACCGGAGCGAACCGGTAGCATTTCACTCCTGCTAGAGTCCTTGCATCAAACAGCAAACAACCTGCTCAGCTTCAGCAAGTTATCACAGCCTGATTCAGCACGAGCAGCTGATTGGTGGGTGGATCGGCCTCCCGGAATACCGACAGTCAGCTGTTCCAGGCTGCTGGGATTGCCACAGGCCATCGCCACCTCCGCGTGTCACGTTTCTGGCCTCCGTGCCAGAGGTGGCATTTAGCCGGTTTGCACCGGTTCACACAAACTGTTGGTGGAAATTTGGCCACGGTCGGCAAACCGGTAGTGATGACTGGCTGGCCACACCCCCGAACCAGTCCTCCGGTCGCCGCTTGCCCGCCCTGCCCACCATGCTCATCCCATTGCCTTGCAAGTCCAATAGGACACGTATGCATGAAGAACATGGAGGCGACAGCAGCATGTTCTTTTTCCACGACCTCCGGTACTTTTCAGCGGCCTGTGGCTCTCAAAGAGGTGGCGGCTCGGAGGCTTTTTTGACAGCCACTTTCCAGCAGCAATGGCTGGCTGGCTCCTGCCAAAAACTCCGGTCAGCTTGCCTTCCGGACTCTGGACCAGTCGCCATGGAAGGTAAGCAGCATGAACAAAGAGTTGGTGGTATGGGAGGAAGCAGGGCTAGGCCCAGGGCCACTAATGGAGGGGAAACGCAGGCGACTGGCAAAGGAAGGGCGGGGGTAGATCGGTGGAAATTCCAAAATTTTTCCTACCTTTTCCTGTGGGAGTGGCTAGGTGGGGGGGATCATGTGACTGAGTGGACGTGGGCGTGAGTGACGTCAAGTTGGCCATTCTCACTGAGTCATATGCCCTCCACCTAGCCACGACCACTGAACTGGTACCAAAAATTTTTGAAACCCACCACTACTCTGTGCGTCGTGCTTTTGGCCTCCGCACACTCCATTTTAGACCCGTTCCAGGCTGCGGGGATCACCACAGCACATCGCCACTGATTTCCGCCTACACACACCCCATTTTTGGCTTCCGTGCATCGTGTTTTTGGCCAGTTCCAGGCAGTCGGGATCGGCAGGGGTGGTGGTGGCAGGGGCTGGAACCGGCCAAAAACGCAATACGCGGCGGCAACAATCAGTGGCAATGTGCTGTGGCGATACCCACAGTCTGGAATGAGTCTAAAACGGAGCATGCAGAGGCCAAAAATGTGACGCATGGAGGCCGAAAACGGCTGAAGGGTGTGGGCCAGCAGTTGGGTGGGGCTTCGGCAAAATTTGCTGTATAGGACGCACAGACATTTCCACTCACATTTTTTTTTGGGGGGGGGTGCATTTTATACTCCAAAAAATATGGTAGGTCTTTTTTAACATTCATATATTAGGTGAAATGATAATATATATATATCACCATTCCATGTGTGATATGCCAGGAAAAAAAAAGAGGGAGGGGGGAGAGAGAGAAAGAAAGAAAGAGAGAGAGAGAGAGAGAGAGAGAGGGAGAGAAAGAAAGATATAGATAGAGGGAGGGAGAAAAGGAAGGGAGGGGGAGAGAGAGGGAGGGAGGGAGGGAGGTGAAGGGAGGGAGGCAGAGTAGAAAAGGAAGGAAGTGGGAAGCAGAGAGGCAGGAGAGGAAAGAAAGAAAGAAAGAAAGAAAGAAAGAAAGAAAGAAAGAAAGAAAGAAAGAAAGAAAGAAAGAAAGAAAGAAAGATAGATAGATAGATAAAGAGTTTCCCAAACATGACAACTTCCCCCCAATATTAGTGAAGGATTCTTCTTTTTAAATCTGCAGAGCTAAACCAAGTTTTATCTTAAGGGTCAGGATCCAGGAAACAATAGGAAGCATCAGAGGAGGAGGAAGAGGAGGAAGAGGAAGAGGGAAATGCAGAGGGAGGCCATGATCCTGGACGAATCCAAAGGGTTTAAGACCCCCGGATTTCCTCCGAGAAACCTCTGAGTCGAAGAGGAAGAAATAAAACTTATCTAGACAAGGAAGAGAAACGAGGCTGTGTGGAAACATTAGATGAGCCTGCTTGTTCTCACGTGCTCCACAAAGGGGTTTAAGAGACCCTGATTTCAAACACTGACTTTCCCCCTATAACTGGGAAGGATTTCATTTTTATTTTTTTCAGATTTTTACAAACCTCGCCTGCCCGCAAATAAAGAAATCCGGCAGCCTCTGGGCGCCCTGGATTTCAATTCCCAGAATTCAGCTGCCAGGGGATTCTGGGAGTCTCCAAAATGGCTGAAAGGAGAAGTGGTTGGAAGTAAAGTTGAAAGGAAAAAAAATGGCTCGGCTTGTGTAAAATGAACGAGGATTCAGTCTCCTGGACACAACTAACCTCTTGGCATAAATAACCTTAATTGAGTTTTAAGGTTTTTAGCATTTATTTAGGATAAATGTGGCTTAGCAGTGCAAATTACAGGTGTCGTTGGCTTACAACCATTCGTTTAGTGACTGTTCAAAGTTAAAACGGGACTGAAGAGTCATTTTCTTGTAGTAGTAATGGCCTCCAGTAAGGCCATTTTTCACACTTATGACCATGGTCACATATTCAAAATTCAGAGGCTTGGCAACTGACTCTTATTTATGACGGCTGCAATGTCCCGGGGTCACGTAATCCCCTTTTGCGACCTTCTGACAAGCGAAGTCGATGGAGAAGCCGGATTCACTTAATGACTGTGAGACTAACTTAACAATAGCAGTGATTCACTTAACAGCTGTGGCAAGAAAGGTCCTAAAATGGGACAAAACTCACTTAAGAAACGCCTCACTTGGAAACTTAAATTCTGGTCTCAATTGTGGTCATAAATTGAAGACTACCTATATAGTGCCAAGGTAAATTTCTGCCCTAACCTTAAACTCAGAATTGTTGTTTTGTCAGCATATTTCTTAAAAAAAAAAAAAAAAATTCCACAGCCTCTCATTCTTGGCTGATGCCTCTTATTTTATATATCCGGGCCCCCAATTGCATGTTTTTGTTCCAATTTGTTCCACATAAAGGAAAAATGATTGCCCGAAGCCGTTCAAAGGCTCTCCCGTCTTTGGCTTTGAGCAGTATCAAAATACAGGATATGGCGGTTGTTTTTAAGGGGGAAAATAGGAACGAAGAAATGAAAATAAAGAAGTCTTGAATGGGGCTTACAAAAGGGAAATTCAGAAATCCCAGCAAAGGGGAACGGCTTGGAAGCCCATGCTTAAAAGCTCCTGAGCCCTTGGGATCCCTTCTGGAAATGCAAAACAGATTTGGGGTAACTTTAATTGGGTTTTTTACCTCGAACAGGTAGTCCTAGACTTATGACCGCAATTAAGCCCAACGTTGCTGATATGAAGCGAGGCGTATTTAAAGTGAGTTTTGCCCCCATTCTACAATCTTTCTTGCCAAAGTTGTTAAGTGAATCGCTGCAGGTTTATTAAGTTAGTAACATGGTTGCTAAGTGAATCATTGAAATAGGATAGGATAAATGGAACAGAACAGAATAGAACAGACAGATTAGAATAAAATAGAACAGAACAGAACAGAACAAAAGAGAACAGAACATGGAATGGAATGGAATGGAATGGAATGGAATGGAATGGAATGGAATGGAATGGAATGGAGGGGAGGGGAGGGGAGGGGAGAAGAGAGGAGAGGAGAAGAGAGAAAAGGAGAGGAGAGGAGAGGAGAGGAGAGGAGAGGAGAGGAGAGGAGAAGATCGAACAGAACAGAACAGAACAGAACAGAATAGAGAAAAGAATGGAGTGGAGTGGAGTAGAAGAGAAGAGAAGAGAATGGAAGAGAAGAGAGAATTCTCTTCTCTTCAAACGCTCTACCATCATCCTAGTGCCGAAGAAGCCCACCATCAAGGAACTGAATGACTACAGACCAGTTGCTCTAACATCTGTAGTCATGAAAACCTTTGAAAGGCTAGTGCTTTCCTACTTGAAAACCATCACGGATCTGCTGTTAGACCTCTTGCAATTTGCATACCGAGCAAATAGATGTATTTATTTATTTATTTCAATTTTTATATCACCCTTCTCCCGAAGGACTCAGGGCGGTGTACAGCCAAGTAAAAATACAGTATATACAGATTAAAAGAAATTAAAAGAAAACATATTATATTGTGGCCGAAAATTTAAAACAGTTTAAAATCTTAAAATATAAATAACCCCAATAAAAATTTTAATCCAGTCCCACTTGAATGAATAGGTGCGTTTTCAGCTCACGGCGAAAAGTCCGAAGTTCAAGTACTTGACGTAAACCAGGGGGAAGTTCATTCCAAAGCGTAGGAGCTCCAACAGAGAAGGCCCTACCCCTGGGGGCCGCCAACCAACATTGCTTGGCGGACGGCACCCTGAGAAGGCCCTCTCTGTGTGAGCGTACGGGTCGGTGGGAGGCAAAAGGTAACAGCAGGTGGTCCCGTAAGTACCCGGGTCTTAAGCCATGGAGCGCTTTAAAGGTGGTAACCAGAATCTTGAAGCACACCCGAAAAACTACAGGAAGCCAGTGCAAGCTGCGCAGGATTGGTGTTACATGGGAGCAACGAGTTGCTCCCACTATTACCCGCGCAGCTGCATTCTGGACTAGCTGCAGCCTCCAGGTGCACCTCAAGGGCAGTCCCATGTAGAGAGCATTGCAATAGTCCAGGCGGGAAGTGACAAGGGCATGAGTGACTGTGCATAAGGCATCCCGGTCAAGGAAGGGGCGCAACTGGCGCACCAAGCGTACTTGGTGGAAGGCCCTCTTGGAGACGGCCGCCAAATGATCGTCAAACGACAGCCGCCCATCCAAGAGGACACCCAAATTGCGCACCCTCTTCGTTGGGGCCAATAACTCGCCCCCCACAGCCAGCTGCAGCTGCAGCTGACTGTACCAGGGTGCCGGCATCCACAGCCACTCTGTCTTGGAGGGATTAAGTTTGAGCCTCTTCCTCCCCATCCAGACCCGTACGGCTTCCAGACACCAGGACAGCACTTCGACAGCTTCGTTGGGGTGGTCCGGGGTGGAAAAGTACAGCTGAGTATCATCAGCGTACAGATGATAACTCACCCCGAAACCACTGATGACCTCACCCAGCGGCTTCATGTAGATGTTGAACAGGAGGGGCGAGAGAATCGACCCCTGAGGCACCCCACAAGTAAGGCGCCTCGCGGTCGACTTCTGCCCCCCTGTCAACACCGTCTGCGACCGGTCGGAGAGATAGAGGAGAACCACCGATAAACGGTGCCTCCCACTCCCAACCCCTCCAACCGGTGCAGCAAGATACCATGGTCGATGGTATCAAAAGCCGCTGAGAGATTTAATAGGACCAGGGCAGAGGAACAACCCCTATCCCTGGCCCTCCAGAGGTCATCCACCAATGCGACCAAAGCTGTCTCCGTACTGTGACCGGACCGGAAGCCGGACTGGAACGGGTCTAGATAGATGGCTTCATCCAGGTACCGGGGAAGCTGACCTGCAACCACACTCTCTACAACCTTCGCCACAAAGCGAAGGTTGGAGACTGGACGATAATTTCCCAAAATAGCTGGGTCCAGGGAAGGCTTCTTGAGGAGGGGTCTCACCACCGCCTCCTTCAAGGCAGCGGGGAAAACCCCTTCCAACAACGAAGCATTTATAATTCCCCGGAGCCAGCCTCGTGTCACTTCCTGAGTAGCCAGCACCAGCCAGGAAGGACACGGGTCCAGTAAACATGTGGTCGCATGCAGCCTCCCCAATAACCTGTCCACGTCCTCGAGAGCCACAGTCTCAAACTCATCCCAAACAACCTCAACAAGACGTGCCTCTGCCATCCCACCTGGATCATCGCAATTTTGGTCTAAACTATCCCGAAGCTGAACGATTTTATCGTATAGATAACCGTTAAACTCCTCAGCACGTCCCTGTAGGGGGTCATCCCGTCCCTCCTGATGAAGGAGGGAACGAGTCACCCGGAACAGGGCGGCCGGGTGGTTATCTGCCGATGCAATGAGGGTGGAAACGTAAGAACGCTTCGCCTCCCTCATTGCCACTAGGTAGGTCTTAGTAAAAGATCTCACTAGTGTCCGATCAGCCTCGGAACGGCTAGACCTCCAGGTACTCTGCAGGCGTCTTCTCCGGCGTTTCATCTCTCTCAGCTCCTCAGAAAATCAAGGAGCCAATTGAGATCTACGCCGGGTCAGAGGCCGCAAAGGCACGGCACGGTCCAAAGCCCCAGCCGCGGCCCGCTGTTAAGCTACTGAAGTTCGCAGATGACACAACAGTGATCGGTCTCATTCGAGACAATGACAAATCCACATACAGACGGGAGGTCGAACAACTAGCTTTGTGGTACGACCGGAACAATCTGGAACTGAACACACTCAAAACTGTAGAAATGGTGGTGGACTTTAGGAAAAACTCTTCCATACTTCCACCTCTCACAATACTTGACAACACAGTATCAACAGTAGAGACCTTCAAATTTCTAGGTTCCACCATATCACAAGATCTAAAATGGACAGCTAACATCAAAAACGTCATCAAAAAAGGACAACAAAGAAAGCTCAAACTGCCCAAGGAGCTGCTGATCCAGTTCTACAGAAGAATTAATGAGTCTGTTATCTGAACCTCTATAACTGTCTGGTTCGGTTCTGCAACCCAACAAGACAGACACAGACTTCAGAGGATCATTAGAACTACGGGGAAAAAAATTTACTACCAACCTGCCTTCCATTGAGGACCTGTATACTGACAGAGTCAAAAAGAGGGCTGTGAAAATATTTACAGACTCCTCGAATCCAGGACATAAACTGTTTCAACTCCTACCCTCAAAACAACGCTATAGAGCACTGCACACCAGAACAACTAGACACAAGAACAGTTTTTTCCCGAAGGCCATCACTCTGCTAAACAAATAATTCCCTCAACACTGTCAAACTATTTACTGAATCCGCACTACTATTAATCTTCTCATAGTTCCTATCATCCATTTCTTTCCACTTATGACTGTAACTTTGTTGCTTGTATCCTTACGATTTACATTGATATTGTTTCCTGATTGCTTATTTGTACCCTATGACTATCATTAAGTGTTGTAAGTGTTGTACCTTATTTATTTATTTATTTATTTATTAGATTTCTAGACCGCCCTTCTCTCGAAGGACTCAGGGCGGTGTACAGCCTTATTAAAACACATAGGTACACAATAAATTTAAAATACATTTAAAATGAAATATTTAACCGGCCAATTTAAAACTAAAAACGGTCAAACGACCGATATAAAACCCTAAACTATAAAATTATAAATAGATTAATACAGTTTAAAATTCAATTAAAACTAAGTTAAGCTAAAATATCAAATTAAAATAATATTTAGGCTAGTCCCTTGATGATCTTTTCTTTTATGTACACTGAGAGCATATGCACCACTCTCTACACCACTTCAGAAAAATGGCTATCCAATCCCTTCTTAAAAACTTCCAGTGTTGGAACATTCACAACTTCTGCAGCCAAGTTGTTCCACTGATTAATTGTTCTCACTGTCAGGAAATTTCTCCTTAGTTCTAAGTTGCTTCTCTCCTTGATTAGTTTCCACCCATTGCTTCTTGTTCTACCCTCAGGGGCTTTGGAGAATAGTTTGACTCCCTCTTCTTTGGGGCAGCCCCTGAGATATTGGAAGACTATCATGTCTCCCCCAGTCCTTCTTTTCATTAAACTAGACTGACCCAATTGCTACAACTGTTCATATTTTAGCCTCCATCTTTGTTGCTTTGAACTTTGAAAGAGGGTCATAAATCCCTTTTTGAGTGGGGTCATCACAACTTCAAACAGTCATTAAGCAACCATTCATAAATCGAGGACCACCCATATGACTCAATCAATTTACAGCCATATAATCCTACAACATATTGCTTTACAGTTAATCCTTGACTTACAACAGTTCATTTAATGACTGTTCAAAGTTATAACGGCACATAAAAAAAATTACTTATCATGGTTTTTTACACAATCCTTGTAGTGTCCCCATGGTCACGTGATCAAAATTCAGATGCTTGGCAACTGACTCATATTTATGACGGTCGCAGTGTCTCAGGGTCACGTGATCCCCTTTTGCGACCTTCTGACAAGCAAAGTCAACGGGGAAGCCAGATTCACTTAACAACCATTTGACTCACTTAACAACTGCAGTTATTCACTTAACAACTGTAATACAAGAAAGGTTGTAAAATGGGGCAAAACTCCCTTAGCAACTTTCGCTTAGCAACGGAAATGTTGGGCTCAATTGTGGTCATAAGTCAAGGACTACCTGTATTGAGGGTTGTGTCCGATATAAAACCCTAAACTATAAAATTATAAATAGATTAATACAGTTTAAAATTCAATTAAAAAAAAAAGAAAAGATAAAAGTTGAAGAAAAGATCAAAAAATTGGTATAATGCAAAGGGAGGAAAATTTAATAAAGCAAATTAGAAACCAGACCCAGGAGCATATAAAGAGATTGTATAATGTGTTGCTTGAAATAGATTCGGAAAAGGATTTGGTAAAGGATTGTATGATAAAATGGGCACAGAATATTCAGGAACCAATAATGTTGGAAACATGGGAGAAAATTTGGGTTAGAAATGTTAAGTTTACGCAAGCACAGAATTTAAGGGAAAAATTTTATAAGATGTTTTATAGATGGCACTTAGATCCCAAAAAATTATCACGTATGTATCCTAATATCCAAGCGAAATGTTGGAGGTGTGATTGTGATGATGCTACATATTTTCATATTTGGTGGACTTGCAAGAAAATTAAGGTCTTTTGGATAAGAATTTGGTGGATTATTCAAAATGTACTGAAGAAGAAGATAAAGTTCCTGCCACAATTTTTCCTTTTGGGAATTATAACGGATTGTACAGGGATTGAGACTAAATTGATTCTGAATTTAATAACAGCAGCAAGACTGTTGATTGGACAATACTGGAAGAAAGAAGAGATACCTACAATAGAAGAATGGATACTGAAAGTTACTAATTTGGCTGAGATGGCTAAAATCTCAGCTTTTTTAAAAGACAATACGCAGGAAAGATATTTAATTGAATGGAAAAAATGGATTGATTATCTACAAAATAGATATCAGATTAAGAAATATCAGATTGCCTTTGAATAATTAGAAAGTTATTTTATGTAATGGGGAGGGGGTTGGGAGATGAAAAGCTGTGGATGTGGTTATTTGGATTGGAAGGGAAAATTTTATTCTATGTTTGGTTTATGTATAACAATACCTTGTGATTGACCCGGGAAGCCGGGGGGGGAGGGAGGGAGGGAGGGGTTTTTGGGAGGAGGGGAAAAAGGGGAAAATGTTTTTGTTTTTTAAAACTCTTTCAATTAAAAAAAAAAAGAAAAGATAGAAAAGGGGGGGGGAAATACAAATGATCGTTTTTCTCAAAAGGGAGTGGAACTTCCTCTAACTTTTTCCTTGGTTGCAGGTATCCTCGACTTACAATCGTAACCGAGGCTGGAATTATAGTTGAAAGTTGTGCCGATAGCTAAGTGGCTCCATTTTATGACATTTTTGCAGCGATGGTTTATTTATTAAATTTTTATGCCCATTGTTAGCTGTATGCCGCAGTTGTTAAGTGAACACCACGGTCATTAAGCAAACGCATTATTACCTAATGGTATACGCCAGTTTCCTGCAAAAAAAAAAAAGAGAGAGTTATAAATTGTAGTCATGGGGTGGTGGAACACTGCAAACGGTGATAAATGTGGGCCAGTTACCAAGCATCCAAATAATATAATGACTCGATTCTGGGAAGGGTCATCGGAACTTTAAACCCAGGTCGAAAGTAGCTCGTGTGAGGTCCAGCATAACTTGGACTGATTGCTAAGCAACTGTTCATAAGCAAAGGACTATCTATATTAGCCTCCCTTTTTTCCTTATAACTTGGCAAATCCTCTCTCCTGCTGTTATCTTGTTTTCTAAGCCGTGAAGTTCCCGATCCTTCAAATCTTCTGTGTTTTACAGGAAGAGGTTTATCAGGGTTTATTACAATTTTAAGAGGAGCTTTTGCACCAGATTTGATGCATGATTTGGGGCCATAAATCTCAGTTGCTACTGACTCACACAGATTGCCAAGAGAAAAAAAAATGAAGAATGATGATGGCCGGAACAAAATTATTGTGAGAAGACTGCCCTCTGGTGGTCTTGCCGATATATGGCAGCCCCTGAAATATCCTGTGTTAGGAATACAGGTCGGTCTCGACTTATGACCGCCATTGAGCCCAAAGTCCAGTTGCCTCTTGAAAAAAGCACGTTTGGGACAACCGTGACTGAGAATCTCCATAGACACGGAGCCCAAAATGTATGTTGCTAAGTGAGACAGTTGTTAAGTGAGTTTTGCCCTGTTTTACGACTTTTCTTGCCACCGTTGTTAAGTGAATCCCTGCAGTTGTTAAATTAGTCGCACAGTTGTTAAGTGAATCCGGCTTCCCCATTGGGGAAGGTTGCTTGTCAGAAGGTCGCAAAATCACGTGACTCCAAGACACTACAACCGTCATAAATGTGAGACAGTTGCCATGCGCCTTAAGTTTGATCACGAGACCAGGGGGGATGCTGCAAGTCGCCTGGGGGGTGTGTGTGTCATGTGATCACCTTTTGCTGCCTTCCCAGCTGGCTTCTGACAAGCAAGGTCAATGGGAGAAATGTTGGGTTCACTTAACAACTGCTGTGATTCGCTTAACATCGATGGCAACTCAGATAACCACCGTCTTGCTTAGCAATGGTAGTTCTATCCCAATTGTGGAAGATTACCTGCATTCCCTCTCAGCCTTCCGGGCACCTGCAAGACTCGGTCCGTTCCACGGCCAGCTGCAGAGTCCAGTAGCACCCAACTGACTCGGTTGGTTTTTTGCATAGGGCGTTTGGCCCATGCAGTGCAAGGCTCAGCTTTCTTGTAGAGCATGGGTGTCAAACTCAAGGCCTGCTAGCCGGATTTAGCCTACGGGGCCGCCCTGGAAACAGCAAAGGACCAGCTGGCATTGCCTCTGGCAGCAAAAACGAAGCTTGGGGGGGGCACATGCGCCCCCCCAGCTCCATTTTCGCTGCCGGAGGGCTGCAGAAGGCCATGGCGGACAAAAACGGGGCCCAGGGAGGCCGCATGTGGGGAGCCCCCGAGCTCCGTTTTCCCTGGCAGAGGGCTAGCAAAGCAAACTAAAAGCAAAGCAAAAGAAAAAGAGAAATGTTTCCCCATTTTGCATTTGGGCATCCAAAAAGGGACAGGAAAGGAGAAAGGGAAAGAGGAAAGACAAGGGGAAAAAAAAGAAGGGAAGATGGGAAGAGAGCAAGAAAGGAAAGAGGAAGGAAAGAGGGAGGGAGGGAGGGAGGAAGAAGGAAGGAAGGAGGAAGAAGGAAGGAAGGAAGGAGGGAGGGAGGGAAGAAGGAAGGAAGAAAGGAAGAAAGGATGGGCAAAGGAAGGAAGGAAGGAGAGAGGGAGGGAGGGAGGAAGGAAGGAAAAAGGGAGGGAGGGAGGGAGGAAAGAAGGAAGGAGGGATGGGCAAAGGAAGGAAGGAAGGAGGGAAGGAGGGAGGGAGGGAGGGAAGGAGGAAGGAAGGAAGGAAGGAAGGAAGGAAGGAAGGAAGGAAGGAAGGAAGGAAGGAAGGAAGGAAAAAGGGAGGGAGAGAGGGAGGGAGGAAGGAAGGAAGGAAGGAAGGAAAAAGGGAGGAAGGAGGAAGGGAGGAAGGAAGGAAGGAAGAAAGGAAGGATGGGCAAAGGAAGGAAGGAAGAAGAGAGGGAGGGAGGGAGGGAGGGAGGAAGGAAGGAAGGAAGGAAGGAAAAAGGGAGGAAGGGAGGGAGGGAGGTAAGGAGGAAGGAAGGAAGGAAGGAAGGAAGGAAAGAAGGAAAAAGGGAGGGAGGGAGGGATGGAGGGAGAGAGACAATGGATTCCTCCATAGGCACCCTGGATACATTGAGCTGGCCACGCCCACCCCAGCAATATCCCGCCGGCCCCCCTGATGCGACCCTCAATGAAATCGAGTTTGACGACCCCTGTTGTCGAGCAATGGTCCTCAACCTTTTGGGCACCAGTGACCGGTTTTGTGGACTGGAGAGAGTTTTCTCCATAGGCCAGAGGGGGAATGGTTTCATGGACTTCCGTGGATGGGGCGTCGCTCATTTGCATGGCCCGGTTTCTTTTTAATTTTTTAATTTTTATTGAATTTTAAAAAAACAAAACAAAAACAGTGGACTTTACTATGTCAAATCTAATTTGCTATGTCATATGTTCTCAGTTTACATATAAGTTTACATACCTCCTAATTCCATTTATATTAAGTATATACCATGTTATTACCGCTATTACAACTCTGTACACATTTAATATAACTATTCTACCCTCATAATTACAATATACAATATACCTTGATATATACATTTCCAGACACTCCTTATCCCTACTTTCTGGCATTATTCCTCCTCTCAAGCCAGTCATAAAATTTATTCCAGACCTCGTAATACCTTGATTCATATTTATCTTTAAGTTCTAGGGTAAGTCTATCCATCTCTGTGCAGTTGTAAATTTTATTTATTATGTCTTCTTCCGAGGGTACATCTTTGTTTTGGGCAAATGTTAGTCTTGCCGCAGTTAGTATGTGCAATATTAAATATTTATCGTGGCCCGGTTTCTTTTTAATTTTTTAATTTTTATTGAATTTTAAAAAAACAAAACAAAAACAGTGGACTTTAACATCTATGTCAAATCTAATTTGCTATGTCATATGTTCTCAGTTTATATATAAGTTTACATACCTCCTAATTCCATTTATATTAAGTATATACCATGTTATTACCGCTATTACAACTCTGTACACATTTAATATAACTATTCCACCCTCATAATTACAATATACAATATACCTTGATATATACATTTCCAGACACTCCTTATCCCTACTTTCTGTCATTATTCCTCCTCTCAAGCCAGTCATAAAATTTATTCCAGACCTCGTAATACCTTGATTCATATTTATCTTTAAGTTCTAGGGTAAGTCTAGCTCAAACTGCCCAGGGAGCTGCTGATTCAGTTCTACAGAGGAATTATTGAGTCTGTTATCTGCACCTCTATAACTGTCTGGTTCGGTTCTGCAACCCAACAAGAAAGACACAGACTTCAGAGGATAATTAGAACTGCAGAAAAAATAATGGCTACCAACCTGCCTTCCACTGAGGACCTGTATACTGCACGAATCAAGAAGAAGGCCATGAAAATATTTACAGATCCCTCGCATCCAGGACATAAACTGTTTCAACTCCTACCCTCAAAACGACACTATAGAGCACTGCACACCAGAACAACTAGACACAAGAACAGTTTTTTCCCGAAGGCCATCACTCTGCTAAACAATTAATTCCCTCAACACTGTCAAACTATTGACTAACTCTGCACTACTATTAATCTTCTCATCGTTCCTATCACCCATCTCCTTCCACTTATGACTGTAACTTTGTTGCTTGTATCCTTACGATTTATATTGATATTGTTTCCTGATTGCTTATTTGTACCCTATGACTATCATTAAGCGTTGTATCTTAGAATTCTTGACAAATGTAACTTTTCTTTTAAGTACACTGAGAGCTTATGAACCAAAGACAAATTCCTTGGCCAATAAAAAAAAATCTATTCTATTCTATGTCATTCACTACATTACAGGTAGTCCTCAACTTACAATTGAGCCCAAAATTTATGTTGTTAAGTGGGACGTTTGTTGTAGCAAATTTTGCCACAATTTAAGCCCATTCTTGCTACAGTTGTTAAGTGAATCATTTGCAGTTGATAAGTCAATAACCCAGTTGTTAAGTGAATCTGGCTTCCCCATGGAGTTTGCTTCTCAGAAGGATGCAAAGGGGGAGCCCGGGACAATGGAACGGTCATAAATATGAGTCAGTTGCCAAGTGCCTGAATTTTGACCCTGGAGATGCTGCAAAGTGTGAAAAATGGTCATCGGTCACGTTTTTCAGTGCCGTTGTAACTTTGAACAGTTATACTAAACAAACGGTTATTAAGTGTACCAGTATTTCTTATGGGAAAAATTTGCTTGGTATTTACCGTTTTTATTTATTTATTTGTTTATTTATTTATTTGATTTTTATACCGCCCTTCTCCCGAAGGACTCAGGGCGGTGTACAGGCAGCAGTAAAAAATAACAATACAATGTACAATTTAAAATAGAAATTAAGAAACTTATTATAATTAGCCTAGCATTTTAAAAATTTATAAAACTAAACCCCATTTAAAATAAATAACAAATTTAAAATCAATGAAATTTAAAATTTATAAAAATTAAAAAATTAAAAAATTTAAGCCAGCCCCGCGCGAATGAAAAGATGTGTCTTCAGTTCGCGGCGGAAGGTCCGAAGGTCAGGTATTTGGCGTAAACCCGGGGGAAGCTCGTTCCAGAGCGTGGGAGCCCCCACAGAGAAGGACCTTCCCCTGGGGGCCGCCAGCCGACATTGCTTGGCGGACGGCACCCTGAGAAGTCCCTCTCTGTGAGAGCGTACTGGTCGGTGGGAGGCATACGGTAACAGCAGGCGGTCCCGTAAGTACCAGAATTTTGGTACTCATTGTTCTCTTTGTGGATCCTCCTTTGTGGCTGGCTGGAAACAATACCTCGACATTCATTTAGTGACCGTTCAAACTTAAAACAGCACTGGAAAAAGTGACATGACCGTTATTCACACTTACAACCGTTGCAGCGTCCCTGTGGTCACGTGATCAAAAGGTGGACGCTTGGCAACTGGCATGTACCTATGACGGTTGCCATGCCCTAGGGTCACGTGATTTGTGGCCTTCTTACAAGCAGTCAATGGAGAAGCCAGATTCATTTAACAACCGTGTGACTAGCTTAACTGCAATGATTCCACTTATTGTGGCAAGAAATGGGGCAGGACTCACTTAAGAACTGTCTCGCTTAGCAGCAGAACTTTTGGGCTCAGTTGTGGTCGTAAGTCAAGGACTACCTGTGCTTGCTTGCAGAAAAGCTGGTGGCAGCCGGGGATGAAAAACTACGGCAACCTGACGACTTCAGGCATTTCGTACGAAAACTTTTCCCACAACATTCACGCACAGCTGTGTGTGAGTGTGTTACAGGTGTGTTACATGCATACCTACATTTTTTTTAAAAACGCTTCACTTAACAGAAATCCCACTGGAGGCTGACCTGATGTCTGTGAATGAGGCCTCGTTTTTCCGCGAAGACTGCAAATCGCTCCGGTTTCCCGTCGGCGCTTCCTTCTGGAAAAGGTCCGAAGGGCGCTTTTTCTCATAGCCGGACGCAATTTTCTTTTCCTCAGCTGGCCTTTCCAGGGCCGTCTTGGTCAAGGGGTCATCTCCAGGACTGACCGCACTGTTTCGGACCGTTGGATCATCCTTCTTTGCGCACCGACTCGAGGGAGAGCTGGGAGAACTGTTCTGACGGAGGTCGAGCGGACGGTCCGCCGAGCGGGAGGGCAGGAATTCGTCCAACGGTCTGGAAATGGTGGTTTTCTCGAAGGAGTGACCTGGAAGGACTGTAGCACTCTTAAAAGTGCTTTCCTGTCCGAATTCGGCCGGGCTGCAAATTCCGGAGAATTTCAAATTCAGGTGCCTTCTTTTTAAGGAATTCTGTAGGGAACAGCAAAGTCTCATGAAAGGTACTATAGAACAGGGGTCTCCAACCTTTGGCAACTTTAAGCCTGGTGGACTTCAGCTCCCAGAATTCCCCAGCCAGCAAAGCTGGCTGGGGCATTCTGGGAGTTGAAGTCCACCAGGCTTAAAGTTACCAAGGTTGGAGACCCCTGCTATAGAACCTCTGGTCACCAATGCTTCTGACCACGGCCAAATCGGGTTCCTACCCCAAAAAAATTCACAAAATGTTTCAATCTGATCACGAACACTACTCGGGTGGAGATCAAACACAGCCGCAGCCGATCTCCCCTTCTGCGCCGTTGTTTTTTGTTGTTGTTGTTGTTTTTTGTAAGTGCTAAATTTCCTGTTGTTTATTTTAAAAACAACAGCGACCCCGTGTGGCTGCTGCATTAAGTTCGGGTCACGACCAAATCAGGTTGTAACCAAAGTTATGGAAAGAATTATGGTCGTGACCAGAGGATTCTACTAACTTAAAAGCAGGGGTGAAATGCTTCCGGTTCGGACCGGATCACTCAATCCGGTAGCGATGGCGGTGGGTAGTTCGGAGAACTGGTAGCAAAAGTCTCTGCCCCCTCCCCGCCCATGCCCAGCTGAGCCACGCGATCATCAGAGGGTTTTTTTTACTTTTAAAAGCATTTTTTCTTCGGCCGAAAAAATGCTTTTAAAAGTAAAACCAAAAGCTTCCGATGATCGCGCGGCTCAGCTGGGATCGTCAGAACCCTTTCAAAGCATTTTTTCTACAAGCTCTTCGGCTGAAGAGGTTGTAGAAAAAATGCTTTTAAAAGTTAAAAAAAAAAAAGGTGGCCACACCCACCCAGTCACATTACATCCCCCTACCAAGCCACGCCCACAGAACCAGTAGTAACAAATTTTACATTTCATTCCTGCTTAAAAGCATTTTGTTTGCATAGAAGAAGACTAAGATAGCAATTGGTTGGAGGTGTAATAAGGATAGTGCTTCTTTAAAACATGAGCTTTTAAAAGATAGTCATCCACTTACGATGGTTCATTTAGTGACCAAAGTTTCCCCGATTACAAGTAGTCCTCAATTTTCAACCATTTAGTGACTGCTCACTAAAGAGTGACTAAAAGCACTAAAAAATATATGATTTAGGAACATTTTTTGCACTTATGACTGTTGCAGCATCCCCGGGGGGTGGGGCTCACATGATTTACATTCTGATGCCTGACAACTGGTTCATATTTGTGACAGTCGCAGTGTTCCCTTTTGCGACCTTCTGGCAAGCAAAGCGAATGGGGGACACCAGATTCGCTTAACAACCCGCGTTACTAGCTTTAACAACTGCAGTGATTCGCTTAAGAGCTGTGGTAGGAAAAGTAAAATGGGACCAAACTCACTTAACAACTGTCTTGCTTAGCAACAGAAATGTTGGGCTCAATAGTGGTCCTAAGTTGAGGACAAACTGTACTTACTAACTTTGTAAGAAAGTAGCGCGCTATACGAATGGGACCGAGAGATACAATTTTCAGAAGGTGCCATTCTCTTGAATTATATACTTATACAGGTGCTCCTCGACTTATAGCAATTCATTTAGTGACTGTTCAAAGTTACAACAGCACTGAAAAAAGTGACTTAAGGCCATTTTTCACACTTAAGACCATTGCAGCATCCCCACTCAATCAAAATTCAGACGCTGGGCAACTGATTCGTATTTATGACTGCTGCTGTGTCCTGGGGTCATGTGATCACCTTCTGACAAGCAAAGTCGGGGGGAGGAACAAATTCACTTAACAACGGTGTTACTAACTTAACAACCGCAACGATTCATTTAAGAACTACAACAAGAAAGGTCGTAAAATAGGGCAAATCTCACTTAACAAATGTTCCACTTAGCAACATAGATTTGGGGCTCAATTATAGTCATAGGTCGAGGACTAGCTGTACCTGGGAAATAATCACTGAACAATATCAATGAATTCGCTGTGCTCTTACTCGCTATGGCTAAAAGACTGAATATCGTCACACTAGAAATATTAAATATAAGGCCCCTGTCACTCAATGCATTGAAGAAAGCCAGTTTGAGGTAGCGGAGAAGTGGAATGGAGAAACCAGGCGATGTTGAGTTCGAATCCTGCATTAAGTATGAAAGCTGACTTTATGACTTTGGGCCAATCTCTGGGAGATGGCGAGTTCTAACCCCACGTTCGGAATGAAAGCCGGCTCCTGATGATTGGCCAAGTCACTGATTGGAAAAGTCACCCAACTAGCTTTTGTGCCTAAGGCGGAATTAGAACTCACTGCCTTCTGGTGATTGGCCCAAAGTCACTCAGTTGACTTTCATGCCTAAAGTGGGATTAGAACTCATGGTCGCCTGGTGACTGGCCCAAAGTTACCCAGCTAACTTTTGTGCCTATGGCCAGGCTAAAATTTAGCATCTCCTTGTGTCTTATTTCAAATCAACCTAATCTTTATTACGGTCAAAGATCAGCCTAGGGAAAGTGGTGTGGTTAAAAATACAAAACTTAAATTAGATAAAAACCTAAAAAAATCTAAAACAAAGGAAGATGGATTGTAAACAAAAAATGGACATTAAAAAACACGGCAAACTAAATCTACCTAGTATAGTAACAGTAACACTAAGAGAGTTGGAAGGGTTCCTGTAGGTCTCTAGTTCAGGGGACCTCAACCATTTGGACCTCAGGGACCACCAAATCCATAATTTTAAATCCCGGGGACCACTAATACGAATCCAGAGTGCCGCTTGCTGAAGCGCCTGGACTCCCAGTGATGGGATGGGGTTCTTTAGGCACTGTCCCTCCTCTCTCTTTCTCCCACTCTTTCTCTCTCATTCTCATATTCTCTCTCCCCCCTCTCTCTTTCTCTCTCTCCCACTCATTTTCTCATCTCCCTTTCTCCCCTTTCTCTCTTTCTTTCTCTCTCTCTCCCCCCCTCTCTTTCTCTTTCTCTCTCCCTCCTCTCTTTCTCTTCCCTCCCACTCTTTCTCTCTTGTTCTCTCTTTCTCTCTCCCCTCTTTCTCTCATTCTCCCCTCTTCTCCCCCCTCTCTTCTTCTCTCCCCCCTTTCTTTCTCTCTCTCTCCCTCACTCTTTCTCATGAGCCAGCCAGTGTTTTGGGGCTGAGAGGAAGTCAAGCGTCTGCCCAAGAGACCGAGCTGCAGGAGCACCAACAAGGACTGGAAGAAACAGCCACGAGATCCAGCTCCTGCTCTGGAATAAGGAGCGAATCTCCATTCCCCCCACCTCCCCTTCCCTTGCCAGGCGAGGAGTGACTGGGAAATGAGGGCGAGGGGTGGGGACAGCCATTGGTGGATTCAGGTGACAGGAAGCTACAGCAGGGGGAAGAAACAGCCCAGGGTTACCGCCACCCATTGCTTTGGCCCGCCTGCCCTGCCATCCCCCCCCCCACTGCATCATTACCTCATTCCAGCCAGCGAGGGCTGTGCTGCAAATTTACAAATTGCCCAAACCTCCCTCAATAGTGGAGATTTACAGCTCTACCATGAGCTGCCTGGCCAGTCCCATCTTCCAGAGCTCTAGTCACAGGACTGGTCATTGCTTATCCCAGAGTAGTTCCTCCACCAGGGTGCGCTGTGGACCACCAACATTTTCTTGCACCAGTGGTCCGCGGACCACCAGTTGGTGATCGCTGATCTAGTCCAACCCTGTCCTCTCAGAGACCTAAGAGCCATGATGGCGCAGTGGTTAGAATGCAGTACTGCAGGCTATTTCTGCTGACTGCAGGCGACCGGTAATTCAGCAATTTGAATCTCACTAGGCTCAAGGTTGATTCAGCCTTCCATCCTTCCGAGGTGGGTAAAATGAGGAGCCAGATTGTTTGGGGAAATAGGCTGACTCTGTAAACCATTTAGGTAAAAGGTAAAGATAAAGGTTCCCCTCGCACGTACATGCTAGTCATTCCTGACTCTAGGGGGAGGTGCTCATCTCCGTTTCAAAGCCGAAGAGCCAGCACTGTCCGAAGACGTCTCCGTGGTCATGTGGCCGGCATGACTCAACGCCAAAGGCGCACGGAACGCTGTTACCTTCCCACCAAAAGTGGTCCCTATTTTTCTACTTGCATTTTTTTTACGTGCTTTCGAACTGCTAGGTTGGCAGAAGCTGGGGCAAGTAACGGGAGCTCACCCCGTTATGCAGCACTAGGGATTCGAACCGCTGAACTGCCGATCTTTCGATCAACAAGCTCGGCGTCTTACCCATTAAGCCACTGCTTAGAGAGGGCTGTAAAGCACTATAAAGCGGTATATAAGTCTGCGTGCTATTGCTATTTCTGATAGATGGCTGTCCGGTCTCTTCTTAAAAGCCTCCTGTGTGAATATGAGTCAGTTCTCAAGTGTCTGAATTTTGATCATGTGACCATAGTTTTAATGGCTGTAATTCTGAAAAATGGTCATAAACCTTTTTTTTTTCACTACCATTATAACTTCAAGCGATCACTAAACGAACTGTTGTAAATTGCGGACTACCTTGTAAAATAGAAATTTTTTAAAAATGGATTTGAGAGGGGAAAAGAGTTACAGCGGCAGTGAAAAAGATGCCTTTTGACCATTTTTCACACAACCGCACTTACAACGAACTGTTGTATGTCGAGGACTACCTGTAAAATAAAGTTTGTTTGTTTTTTTTAAAAAAAATAGATTTAAGAGGAAGGAAGGGGGAGAAGAGGAGAAAGAGGAAGAAAGGAAGAGAAACCAGTTTAGGAGAAAAATCAAAAACCTCTTGAGATGTGTCCGTGGAAGCAGCCATCTTTCCTTGAGATGGAAGAAGATTAGGCTGGCCTTGCGGTTTCTCCCTCGAAGTCATTCTGGTCTCCGAAGACAATTCTCCCGGAATCTGTATCACATCCAGAAGGTCGCAGAGTTCCTTCTCTCCTTCGGCCTGAGCATCCAACATGGTCCTGGTCTTGCCCTTCTCACCTGGCTTGTGACCATGCCTTCTGGATAGGCAGATTATTCGCTCACTGAGCTCATAGCTAAAAAAAACAAAAGCAAAAAACCACAACAAAGTTGGAAGGACCGGTGAAGAAAAAAATGATTAGCGCCTGGCCAGCCATGCGTCTCAAGAAAAGCCCCAAGGCTGTGAAGATTCAAGAAAAGTTTGCTGTAGATAAAGAAATGAATTTGAAACTACCGTGCGCTAATAATCAGAAAAGCACAACAGAGAATGTTCTTTCTGCACAGACTCAGGAAGCTCAAACTGCCCAAGGAGCTGCTGATCCAATTCTACAGAGGAATTATTGAGTCTGTCATTTGCACCTCTATAACTGTCTGGTTCGGTTCTGCAACCCAACAAGACAGACACAGACTTCAGAGGATAATTAGAACTGCAGAAAAAATAATGGCTACCAACCTGCCTTCCATTGAGGACCTGTATACTGCACGAATCAAGAAGAGGGCCGTGAAAATATTTACAGATCCCTCACATCCTGGACATAAACTGTTTCAACTCCTACCCTCAAAACGACGCTATAGAGCACTGCACACCAGAACAACTAGACACAAGAACAGTTTTTCCCCGAAGGCCATCACTCTGCTAAACAAATAATTCCCTTAACCCTGTCAAACTAAATCTGCATTACTATTACTATTAATCTTCTCATTGTTCCCATCACCCATCTCCTCCCACTTATGACTGTATGACTGTAACTTGTTGCTGTATCCTTAGACTGACTGCTTCCTAGTATGATTTGATTGCTTATTGTACCCTATGACTATCATTAAGTGTTGTACCTTATGATTCTTAACAAATGTATATTTTCTTTTACGTACACTGAGAGCTTAAGCACCAAAGACAAATTCCTTGTATGTGCAATCAAACTTGGCCAATAAAGAATTCTGTTCTGTTCTATTCTATTCTATTCTATTCTATTCTATTCTATTCTATTCTATTCTATTCTATTCTATTCTGTGACACACAACATCACTCAGAATAGATAAGTAAGTCAACTCAGTTCAATTCATTGCGGCCAAAGCCCGCGATACAGATAATAAACCAAGAAAATGTAAGACATAATTAAAATACATTTGTAAAATAACCTAACTAACATTTAACGTGTGAAATTCAGGATATAGACTATTGAATTATAATGTAAACAATAAATTATATTAAATATGACATCTAAAATTACAGTAAAGTATTTGTTAGGTATCCATCCTGGCTCAGGAGGTGAGGGAGTTGAAATCCCAAAGTTGTAAAGTTGCCATAGTTGCTGATGTACAGGTAGTTCTTACAACTGTTGGCTTAGTGACCGTTCAAAGTGATGACGATACTGAAAAAAGTGACCTATGGCCATTTTTCACACTTACAAGTGTTGCAGCATGCCCGCGTGACATTACCATGATACTTGGCAACTGGCATGTACTTATGACAGTTGCAGTGTCCAGGGGTCATGTGATCGCCTTTTGCGACTTGCTGACAAGCAAAGTTAATAGGCGAAGCCAGATTCACTTAAGAAATGTGTTACTTTTGAGCCATGGTGGCGCAGTGGTTAGAAGGCAGTACTGCAGGTTAACTCTGCCGACTACCAGCAGTTTGATCCTGACTGGGTCAAGGTTGACTTAGCCTTCCATCCTTCCAAGGTGGGTAAAATGAGGACCCAGATTGTTGGCGGCAAGAGGCTGACTCTGTAAACAGCTGTAGAGCGCTGTAAAGCGATATATAAGTCTAAGTGCTATTGCTACTTTTAACAATTGCAATGATTCACTTAACAGCTGTGAAAGGAAGAACAAAAAAAATGGGGCCAAACTCACTTAACAACTGTCTCACTTAGCAACAGAAATTTTGGGCTCAATTGTGTTCATAAGTTAACAAGTACCTACAAACGATTTGTTAATTGATGTCCCAACTGTTTTATTAAAGGAACTGTTTATCAGAAAGATGTAGTTGCCTAGATTCTGCCTGCTAAGAAGAAGTTCAATATGGAGAACCTCTTCTATAATATTTTGAAGTGAAGCAAACTTCACCTATAGCTTCTCTACATGTTTTTAAATATCAAGGTGAAAAAAAGAAAAACAAGGAACAAGGCTGCAATGCTAAAAAAGGCCTCAAGGGGGCAGTAAGGAGCTCAAGGAATCACCATCTGCGTCTGCGCAGAGAAAAATATCTTCTCTCCGCTCTTCCCGACGCTCTCACCATAAATAAACCAGAGCGTCCCATCTTCGGCGCTTCCCATTGGCTGCATTGAAGAGGGGCGGGGCAGGAGAAATAATCTACTGTATTTACCCTCGCGTTCTTCCGGGGAGGCACCCAGAATTCGGAGGGGAATGCGCATGCTCGGCCGAGGACTATAAAAACGAAGCGGCCTGAAGATGGACGCGCCATTCTGCGCTGCGCTCCGGCCGCGGCAACAGGGTGTGGGGAGGAGGGGCGAGCGAGGCTGCGTCAGAAAGGGACGGGGCTGTATCTATTTATGAAGCTATTCCGCCTTTTTACAAGCCTCCCCGGGTGTTGAAACTCGAAAGGGCTTTTCTTTCCATCTTTCATATTGTTCGTTTTTAAATTTGCAACAGCGAGGTCGCTTTAAAACGGGGGTCTCCAACCTTGGAACTTTTAAGCCTGGCGGACTAACTGTAGCCTCCGGGTGCACCTCAAGGGCAGCCCCATGTAGAGAGCATTGCAGAAATCCAACCTAGATGTAACCAGAGCGTGAGTGACCGTGCATAAGGCATTCCGGTCAAAGAAGGGACGCAACTGGCGGACCAAGCGAACTTGGTAAAAGGCCCTCCTGGAGACGGCCGCCAGATGTTCATCAAAGGACAACCGTCCATCCAGGAGGACGCCCAAGTTGCGGACCACCTCCTTTGGGGCCACTAACTCGCCCCCAACAGTCAGCCGCGGATGCAGCTGACTGTACCGGGGTGCCGGCATCCACAGCCACTCCGTCTTGGAGGGATTGAGCTTGAGTCTGTTTCTCCCCATCCAGACCCGTACAGCTTCCAGACACCAGGACAGCACTTCGACCGCTTCGTTTGGGTGGTCTGAGGTGGAAAGGTACAGCTGAGTATCATCAGCGTACAGATGATAACTCACCCCAAAACCACTGATGACCTCACACAGCGGCTTCATATAGATGTTGAACAGGGTAGGCGAGAGAATCGACCCCTGAGGCACCCCACAAGTGAGGCGCCTCGAGGACGACCTCTGCCCCCCTGTCAACACCGTCTGCGACCGGTCAGAGAGATAGGAGGAGAACCACCGATAAACGGTGCCCCCCACTCCCAATCCCTCCAACCGGCGCAGCAGGATACCATGGTCGATGGTATCAAAAGCCGCTGAGAGGTCTAATAGGACCAAGGCAGAGGAACAACCCCTGTCCCTGGCCCTCCAGAGGTCATCCACCAACGCGACCAAAGCCGTCTCCGTGCTATAACCGGGTCGGAAGCCGGACTGGAACGGGTCTAGATAGACAGTTTCCTCCAGGTGCTGGGGGAGCTGCCATGCAACCACACTCTCTACAACCTTCGCCACAAAGCGAAGGTTGGAGACTGGACGATAATTTCCCAAAATAGCTGGGTCCAGGGAAGGCTTCTTGAGGAGGGGCCTCACCACCGCCTCTTTCAAGGCGGCGGGGAAAACCCCTTCCACCAAAGAAGCATTTATAATCCCCTGGAGCCAGCCTTGTGTCACTTCCTGAGCAGCCAGCACTAACCAGGAAGGACACGGGTCCAGTAAACATGTAGTTGCATGTAACCTCCCCAGCAACCTGTCCACGTCCTCGAGAGCCACAGATTCAAACTCATCCCAAATAACATCAGCAAGACGTGCCTCTGTCATCTCAGTTGGATCGCCGCAGTCTTGGTCCAAACTATCCCGAAGCTGAACGATTTTATCATATAGATAACCGTTAAACTCCTCAGCTCGTCCCTGTAAGGGGTCATCCTGTCCCTCTTGATGAAGGAGGGAGCGGGTCACCCGAAACAAGGCGGCCGGGCGGTTATCTGCCGATGCAATGAGGGTGGAAATGTAAGAACGTTTCGCCTCCTTCATTGCCACTAGGTAGGTCTTAGTAAAAGACCTCACTAATGTCCGATCAGCCTCGGAACGGCTGGACCTCCAGGTGCTCTCTAGGCATCTTCTCCGGCGTTTCATCTCTCTCAGCTCCTCGGAGAACCAGGGAGCCAATTGAGATCTACGCCAGGTCAGAGGCCGCAAAGGCACGACACGGTCCAAAGCCCCAGCCACAGCCCGTTCCCAGGCCGCAACTAGTTCTTCAGTCGTGCCATGGGTAAGATCCTCAGGAAACAGCCCAAGCTCTGTCAGGAACCTCTCCGGGTCCATCAGGCACCTGGGACGGAACCAACGCATTGGTTCCGTCTCCCTGCGGTGGTGGGCGGCGGTCTGAAAGTCTAGGCGAAGAAGAAAATGATCTGACCATGACACCGGTTCCTTCACTATATCTTCTAAAACCAGATCATTAACCCACTGACCAGAGATAAAAATCAGGTCTAGCGCGCCTCCCTCGCTGTGTGTAGGGCCATCAGTTACTTGAATCAGGTCCAAGGCCGTCATGGAGGCCTGGAACTCCTGAACCACCGTTGATGACAAGCCAGCCGATGGCAAGTTGAAATCCCCCAAGACCATAAGTCTGGGAATCTCAACCGCCACGCCAGCAAGCACCTCTAGTAGCTCAGGTAGGGCCGTAGTCACGCAGCAAGGAGCCAGGTACGTGATCAACAGTCCCATCTGATTCCGATGGCCCCATTTCACAAGGAGGGATTCACAACCAGCTATCTGAGGAACAGTGGACTCCCTCGGCTCCAGACTTTCTTTAATCACAACCGCCACCCCCCCACCCCTACCTTGGGCCCTCGGCTGATGAAATGCCCGGAAACCCGGAGGGCACAGTTCAACCAGGGGTACACCCCCTTCCGTGCCCAACCAGGTCTCCGTAATGCCCATAAAGTCCGCGGACTCCCTCTGAATGAGATCACAAATCAGGGGAGCCTTATTAACCATGGACCGGGCATTGCAAAGCATCAGCCGAAGACCCAAACTCTGAGGGTCTTGACCATCCGGGGAACGAGTGAGGACTGGGGGGCCGGAGCATGTGATCACTTTTAAACATCGAACACGTGCTCCCAAAGAACGATACGGCCCCCTGCCTCCGCCATATCTGCCTCTCCCACTTACTGTACAGATGGAAAAACACTCTCTGCTCTGCACAATCCCCTCCCCCCCTGTCTTCGGACCAACTAAAATAATGTCGTGAGCGCGCGCTGGGACTGGACATACTCTCGCCGACGAAATAAAATATATTTGTAAAATAACCTAACTAACATCTAACGTGTGAAATTCAGGATATAGACTATTGAATTATAATGTAAACGAGAAATTATATTAAATATGACATCTAAAATTACAGTAAAGTATCTGTTAGGTATCCATCCTGGCTCAGGAGGTGTGGGAATTGAAATCCACAAGTTGTAAAGTTGCCATAGTTGCTGATGTACAGGTAGTTCTTACAACTGTTGGCTTAGTGACCGTTCGAAGTGACAACGGTACTGAAAAAAGTGACCTATGGCCATTTTTCACACTTACAAGTGTTGCAGCATGCCCGCGTGACATTTTATTTTATTTATTTTATTAATCACATTTATATACCGCCCTATCTCCCAAGGGACTCAGGGCGGTTCACAGGCAAGTAAAAAACACATATAAATACAGACTAAAATAACAATTAAAAAACTTATTCTAGAAGGCCGAATTATTAAAAAACAATATAAATAATAAAACCCATTTAAAACCAATACAAATTTAAAATCTAATCCAGTCCTGCGCAGATGAATAAATGTGTTTTAAGCTCGCGACGGAAGGTTCGGAGGTCCGGAAGTTGACGAAGTCCTGGGGGGAGTTCGTTCCAGAGGGTGGGAGCCCCCACAGAGAAGGCCCTTCCCCTGGGTGTCGCCAGACGACACTGCCTAGCTGACGGCACCCTGAGGAGTCCCTCTCTGTGAGAGCGCACGGGTCGGTGAGAGGTATTCGGTAGCAGTAGGCGGTCCCGTCTCACCATAACACTTGGTCCCGACATCACCATAACACTTGGCAACTGGCATGTACTTATGACAGTTGCAGTGTCCAGGGGTCATGTGATCACCTTTTGCGATCTGCTGACAAGCAAAGTCAATGGGCGAAGCCAGATTCACTTAAGAAATGTGTTACTTTTGAGCCATCCTTCCAAGGTGGGTAAAATGAGGACCCAGATTGTTGTGGGCAAGAGGCTGACTCTGTAAACAGCTGTAGAGGGCTGTAAAGAGATATATAAGTCTAAGTGCTATTGCTACTTTTAACAATTGCAATGATTCACTTAACAGCTGTGGCAAGACAGGCCATAAAGTGGGGCAAATCTCCTTTAACAACTGTCTCACTTAGCAACAGAAATTTTGGGCTCAATTGTGTTCATAAGTTAACAAGTACCTACAAACGATTTGTTAATTGATGTCCCAACTGTTTTATTAAAGGAACTGTTTATCAGAAAGATGTAGTTGCCTAGATTCTGCCTGCCAAGAAGAAGTTCAATAGGGAGAACCTCTTCTATAATATTTTGAAGTGAAGCAAACTTCACCTATAGCTTCTCTACATGTTTTTAAATATCAAGGTGAAAAAAAGAAAAACAAGGAACAAAGCTGCAATGCTAAAAAAAAGGCCTCAAGGGGGCAGTAAGGAGCTCAAGGAATCACCATCTGCGTCTGCGCAGAGAAAAATATCTTCTCTCCGCTCTTCCCGACGCTCTCACCATAAATAAACCAGAGCGTCCCATCTTCGGCGCTTCCCATTGGCTGCATTGAAGAGGGGCGGGGCAGGAGAAATAATCTACTGTATTTACCCTCGCGTTCTTCCGGGGAGGCACCCAGAATTCGGAGGGGAATGCGCATGCTCGGCCGAGGACTATAAAAACGAAGCGGCCTGAAGATGGACGCGCCATTCTGCGCTGCGCTCCGGCCGCGGCAACAGGGTGTGGGGAGGAGGGGCGAGCGAGGCTGCGTCAGAAAGGGACGGGGCTGTATCTATTTATGAAGCTATTCCGCCTTTTTACAAGCCTCCCCGGGTGTTGAAACTCGAAAGGGCTTTTCTTTCCATCTTTCATATTGTTCGTTTTTAAATTTGCAACAGCGAGGTCGCTTTAAAACGGGGGTCTCCAACCTTGGAACTTTTAAGCCTGGCGGACTTCAACTCCCAGAATTCCCCAGCCAGCAAAGCTGGCTGGGGAATTCTGGGAGTTGAAGTCCACCAGGCTTAAAAGTTGCCAAGATTGGAGACCCCTGACTTCTTTCTCTCCCTTTGCTTGCAGAAGCCAAAAAACCCCAGAAAAAACCCATGCATTTGCACCGTGGACTCCAGACAAAAGCCCCCCCCAGCCCTTAAAACCATGAAAGGCCATTTGTAAACTACCATTCATAAACTTGGACAGGCAAATTTGGACTCTGGGGT
Organism: Ahaetulla prasina; assembly: GCF_028640845.1. NCBI lineage: Eukaryota > Metazoa > Chordata > Lepidosauria > Squamata > Colubridae > Ahaetulla > Ahaetulla prasina. The sequence continues at coordinate 145,117,553 of NC_080542.1, read as the reverse complement.
TGTCTTTTCTCACTCAGAAGATGGTGGCTTTATCCCCACAACAACCTTGTGAGGTAGACTAGGCAGAAGCAGAGGTCTTAAACTCCCCTGAGAGCCTCTGCTGCTGAGGGTATCTTGAATCCAGATTGTCCCCCTTAATCTGCTCTCTCGAGGGTGCCCCATTGCTGGAGGTTTTCAGGGAAAGGATAAGAGAAGGGTTTGTTTGGAATAATGTGGGAATCCCCTACACCAGGGGTCCCCAACCTTTTGGACCCCAGGGACCACCAGGTCCATAATTTTGAATCCCGGGGACCACTAAGACAAATCCAGCGCGCCGCATGCTGAAGCGCCTGGACTCCCAATGACGGGATGGGGTCCTTCAGACACCGTCCCTCCTCTCTCTTTCTCCCACTCTTTCTCATTCTCACATTCTCTCTCCCCCCTCTCTCTTTCTCTCTCTCCCACTCATTTTCTCATCTCCCTTTCTCCCCACACTTTCTCTCTTTCTCTCTCCCCCCCTCTCTTTCTCTCTCTCTTTCTCTCCCCTCTCTCTCCCACTCATTCTCTCATTCTGTCTCCCCTCTCTCTCTCCACTCATTCTGTCATCTTTTCTCTCCCCTTTCTTTCATTCTCTCCTTCTCTCCCCCTTCTCTTTCTCTCTCTCTCTCTCTCCCCTTTCTCTCTCTCCCCTTTCTCTCTCTCCTCCTCTATCCCCTCTTTTCTCTCTCTCTCCCCTTTCTCTCGCTCTCTCTCTCTCCTCTCTCCCCTCTCTTCCTCTCTCCTCCCTCTATCCCCTCTTTTCTCTCTCTCCCCTTTCTCTCGCTCTCTCTCGCTCTCTCTCTCTCTCTCTCCCTCTTTCTCTCTCTCATCTCTCCCCCCCTTTCTTTCTCTCTCTCTCCCACTCTTTCTCATGGGCCAGTGTCTTGGGGCTGAGAGGAAATCAAGCGTTCCCCCCGCCCCCCAGATTGAGGTGCAGGAGCACCAACAAGGGATGGAAGAAACTTGCAGCTTTGGAGCACAGCCCTCGCCGGAATGGGAGCGAAGCTTTGTCTCTTGCTGGCTATGGCTTATCCCAAAGCAGCTCCTCCACCCAGGTGCGCCGTGGACCACCAACAGTTTCTCACGGACCACGAGTGGTACGCGGACCACCGATTGGTGACCGCTGGACTAGAAGGCCTCTTGGATCCAGTACTATGATTCTATGATCTACTTGCAGGACTTATACTGGTGTTTCTCAACCTCAGAAAATTTATCAATCATTTTGGCTGGGGAATTCTGGGACCTGAAGTCCATGCTAACTAATTTTAAACTTATAGAAGTTGGGAAAGAACATTCACATTAAGGATCAGGCTACAGATCTGAGTTCTGAGTGTGTACATAAAACCATCTGCCCGTAATCCAAAAGAATGAAGTAGTTCAGAGCAATCAGTATTTGAAAAATATACCATTGGCGCTGTGTTTTATCCCACTTCCCATTCATTTACTATAATTTAAAGCATCTTTTAATTTGGCAATCACAAATTTTAAGCTTTAGGAATGCCATTTAATGTTATTAACCTTGTGGAAAGGGTTTTATAGCATATCTTGGGACATTTTATTAAAAGGCAGAAGGTTCTGGAAATAAGCTTCTAGCTTTTCAGTAGCTGCAAAAAAGGGTTTTAATACATGCCTGAATACAAATAGTCCTCGACTTATAACAGCTCATTTAGTGACCATTCAAAGTTACAACAGCACTGAAAAAAGTGACTTAATGGCTGTTTTTTTACACTTATTGGCTGTGACAGCATCCCCTTGGTCACGTGATTTACATTCAGATGCTTGTCAACTAATTCATAATTATGACGGTTGCAGTGACCCTCGAGTCATGTGATTCAGTTTTGAGACTTGACAAGCAAAATCAATGGGGAAGCCAGATTCACTTAGCAACAGTGTGACTACTTTAACTGCAGTGATTCACTTAACAGCTGTGACAAGCGAGGTTGTAAAAATGGGGCAAAACTCACTCAACAAATACTTAGCTACATAAATTTTGGGCTCAATTGTGGTCGTAAGTTAAGGACTTACTACTAAGGACTTACTATCTATGCCTGCCCTTGGGTGAACTGTCTGGATATACAGTAGGAAGATATTTTTTATAGCTGACAAAGAGGAAATGGATCATTTCTGGATCACCTAGTTTGGATTAATTTTCTCTATCCTAGACAGTCCTATCCCCTATCTGGGAATAACTGCAACCAGAGACCTTTTGAAGTTTGAAAGCTGTATTCCTTTGGCATTTTAGGAGAGGAAGTTTATCTCTTAATCATTTGGCATTTTGAGAGAAATAAATTTGGCCTGTAATTTATAGTTAATTCATAGCAACCTAGATTGGAAGGGACCTTCAGGGGTCATTTAGTCCAACCCTTGCCCAGTGCATGCAATACCTTATATCAGCCTGTAAAAATGGCCGTCCAATCTTTTTCCTGAAAACCTCCAGTTTCATGGCCTGGATCTTTTTCAGGGCTCAAGAAAACCGTTTTATCATAAAGCGGTGACAGAGATTGGTAAATTATGAGTTTTGACACTATAATACAGGTAGTTCTCCAGTTATGACCGTTCGTAAAGCAACTATTCTAAGTTACAATGGACCCAAAAAACATACTGATTCGAAGTTCCGATGGCCAGCTCCACTCCCCCCCGAGTCACATGATCACATTTTAAAAACACAACATCTGGTTTGCCTTTACAGCTGTTTGTGGCATCCCAGTCGCATCACATGACAGCGGTTCATGACCATTTTTTGCCAAAAACTGGCCTTTTTGCCAAAAACTGGTCCTCGATTTACTACTGTTTGTTTAATGACCATTCCAAGTTACAAGGGCACTGAAAAAATGAAGTTATGACCATTTTTTACACTTAACAACCATTGTAGCATTTCCATGGTCACGTAAGCAAAATTCAGACGTTTGGCACGTACTGATGACGGTTACAGTGTGCCGAGGTCACATGATTTTTTTTTATTTATTTATTGTTTGAATTTATATACCGCCCTATCTCCCAAAGGACTCAGGGCGGTTCACAGGCATATAAAAACATGATCCCCTTTTGTGACCTTCTGACAAGCCTGATTCACTTAACAACCATGTTACTAACTTAACCACGGCAGTGCTTCACTTAACAACTGTGAAAGGAAGAACAAAAAAAAAATGGGGCCAAACTCACTTAACAACCATCTCACTTAGCAAAAAATAAGTTTTGGGTTTAATTGTGGTTGCAAATTGAGGACTACCTATACTTCCAGTTTCCAGCAAAAAAACAGCCATTGCAGACAGTGGATTCGCTTTATGACAGCAGTGTTTGCTTAATGACCACTGTGCGCACTGTATGACTTCCCGTATGCAACAACCAGTTAATGACTGTTAAGATTTAGGATCAAATTCTGAAACATATATATATACCTGGGAGTGCCTTTTTTAGTTTTTTCAGCTGCTGTCTGCCCTCGAGTAGCTTCTCCAGAGAGGAAATTCTTAGGTGGAAAACTCTCCGTACTTCTTGTGTGACAGGCTTTGTTTTCCAGAAACGAGGAATTTCCCAAGCAGGTTTGGTTACTCTGAAGCTCCAGAAAATAATTTGCCATGATTTCCAGAATGGTTTTTAAAGGAGCCTCTTTGGCCTGCGGTAGAAAAAGTAAGATAAATGGGCCATTAGAATTAGGCTGACTCAATTTTACTGTTTGCAAAAGACAAAGGAGTTGATTTCTAGCCTATTTATTCTAGGTTCAAGTCTCCTGCTTTGCGATATTTTAAACAATATTATGTACTATTAAATAAGAGCAGTGCATTTATTAGCAAACCTAGTGACTATTGACTGGATTATTTGTAAAATATGTTTCTCTTCTCTACTTTTCTCTCCTTTCTTTTCCTTTCTCTTTTCTTTCTTTCTCTCTCTCTGTCTTTATTCCTTCTTTCTTTTTCTTCTTTTTTCTTTCCCTCTTTCTCTCTTCCTTCTCTACTTCCTTCCTTCCTTTCTTTCTTTTTGGTGGTGTACAGGTAGTCCTTGACTTACAACCACAACGGAACCCAACATTTCTGTTGCTAAGCGAGACGCTTATTAATTGAATTTTGCCCCATCTTACGACCTTTCTTGTCACAGTTGTTAAGTGAATCACCGCAGTTGACAAATTGGTAACATGGCTGTTAAGTTGAAATCTGGCTTCCCCATTGACTTTGCTTATGAGAAGGTCACAAAAGGGGATCACATGACCACGGGACACTGCAACCGTCAAAAGTACGAGTCAGGTGCCAAGCATCTGAATTTTGATCCACACGTTCATGGGGATGTTGCAAAGGTTGTAACTATGAAAAACGGCCTTACGTTATTTTTTTTCAGTGCCATCGTAACTTTGAATGGACGCTAAGTGAACTTTTGTAAGTTGAGGACTATCTGTACTGAATAACAAAGTCGGATCTTGGAGATCTTCCAGTCAAGACCCCACCTCAAGCAGGAGAGCTTATAGCAGTGACGCCTAATCTTTTTTACGTGTGCTGAAAGTGCACATGCGTGCCGGCACCCATAATGCAATGCGCGCCCCGTGCATGCGCACAGGACTCTGCCCCCCACATATGTGCACGTGACCCCCCTCACGTGACTCCTCCATTCCCGCACATGCGCATGTGTCACCCCGCGCTCCCCCATCCCCCGCGCATGCGCACAAATCTTCCACATGTGCCCCTCCCCCTCCCCCACACATCTCAAAAATCAGCTGGCCGGCGGGAGGCGCACACGCATGAACGGTGGAGCTGAGCTGGACGATAGCTCGCGTGCCCACAGAAAGAGCCATGCGTGCGAGCTGTGGCACACGTGCCATAGGTTCGCCCTCACGGCCTTATACCATTTCAGACAGTCTTTTCTTAAGAACTTCCAGTGATGGAACAGCTACAACTTTTAAAGCAGCCACTTATTAATTGTCCTCACTGTGAGGAAATTCCTCCTCAGTCCCTGAGATCATTTAAAATGCTCGTTTTTGGTATTGCTAAGGAAAAAATTGAAAACCGCTAATTATGGGTGGTGTAAGTAGTTGCTTGTGCGCCTTGCAGGGGATTAGAATAGATGATCTTTGTGGCCCCTTCCAATTGCATAATTCTATGGCTCTCCCTCAAACAGGTTGTCCCATCCAGAGTCTTGCTTATAAATTCTAAACCTTGTGCAAAAAGGCTCTCCTCTTTTACCTTGTTTTGTTTGTACAAAGACTGGAGGTGCAAAACATTTCGGAGCTCGTTCCTGTTGTTGATGCTGAGGGCGGTGCGGGGAAATTCTTCGTCCATCATGGTGCTTGTCTTCTTTAAGCCCTGGGCAGGAAAGAGAGAATACTGTAAGTCAGGGTAGAAAAATAACCTCAGTCTTCATGCCGCTGATTAACATAGAAGTCAGTGTAATAATATTCAGAGAAGCTGTTCGCACAGGGTTTTTCAAGCCCCGTAACTCTTAAAGAGGTTTAAGATGTGTGGATTTGAACTCCCAGAATCCTCTAACCTGCACGTTTTAAGATGTGTGGGTTTGACCTCCCAGAATTCCCCAGCCTGCATGTTTTAAGATGTGTGGAATTCAAGCCCCAGAATTCCCCAGTCCGCATGCTTGAAAATGATCAGTCCAACTCCCAGAATTCTCTTGCAGGGTCATTACTGAGAATTCTGGGAATTGGAGTCCCTCTTCAGGTCCCGGTTGCTGATACTGAGAAATGCTGGTTATTATTGCATTCGGTCGCCACGATGTAAAAAAGACGTTGAGGCTCCAGAAAAAGTTCAGAGAAGAGCAACAAAGATGATTAGGGGACTGGAGGCTAAAACATATGAAGAACGGTTGGTTGCAGGAACTCGGTATGTCTAGTTTTATTTATTTATTTAATTTATTTATTTTATTTTTATACCGCCCTTCTCCCGAAGGACTCAGGGCGGTGTACAGGCAAGATAAAACATACAATGTACAAGTTAAAATGCAATTTAAAAAACTTATTTTAAAATTGGCCTGAAAAAAATTAAAATATACCATGAACTAAAAACCCCATTTAAAATTAATCAAAATTTACAAAATTTAAAATTAAAATTCAATTCAAGCCAGCCCCGCGCAAATAAAAAGGTGTGTCTTCAGTTCGCGACGAAATGTCCGAAGGTCAGGTATTTGGCGTAAGCTCGGGGGAAGTTCGTTCCAGAGTGTGGGAGCCCCCACAGAGAAGGCCCTTCCCCTGGGGGCCGCCAGCCGACATTGTTTGGTGGACAGCACCCTGTGAAGTCCCTCTCTGTGAGCGCACGGGACGGTGGGAGGCATGTGGTAACAGCAGGCGGTCCCGTAAGTACCCAGGCCCTAAGCCATGGGCGCTTTAAAGGTCGTAACCAACACCTTAAAGTGCACTCGAAGGCCACAGGTAGCCAGTGCAGTCTGCGCAGGAGCGGTGTTACATGGGAGTCACGCGGAGCTCCTCCTATCACCCGCGCAGCTGCATTCTGGACAAACTGAAGCCCCCGAGTGCACTTCAAGGGGAGCCCCATGTAGAGAGCATTACAATAATCCAAGCGAGAGGTAACGAGCGCGTGAGTGACTGTGCACAAGGCATCCCGATCAAGGAAGGGGCACAACTGCCGAACCAGGCGAACCTGGTTGAAGGCCCTCCTGGAGACGGCCGTCAAATGATCTTCAAGCGACAGCCGATCATCCAGGAGGACACCTAAGTTGCGCACCCTATCCTTTGGGGCCAGTAACTCGCCTCCAACAGTCAGCCGCGGCTGCAGCTGGCTGAATCGGGATGCCGGCATCCACAGCCACTCCGTCTTGGAGGGATTAAGCTTGAGCCTGTTTCTCCCCATCCAGACCCGTACGGCTTCCAAACACCGGGACAGCACTTCAACAACTTCATTGGGGTGGCCCGGGGTGGAAAAGTACAGCTGGGTGTCATCAGCGTACTGCTGGTATCTCACCCCGAAGCCACTGATGATCTCACCCAACGGCTTCATATAGATGTTGAACAGGAGGGGTGAGAGAATCGACCACTGCGGCACCCCACAAGTGAGGTGTCTCGCGGTCGACCTCTGCCCCCCTGTCAACACCGTCTGCGGCCGGTCGGAGAGATAGGAGGAGAACCACCGATACACGGTGCCTCCCACTCCCAATCCCTCCAACCGGCGCAGCAAGATACCATGGTCGATGGTATCAAAAGCCGCTGAGAGGTCTAATAGGACCAGGGCAGAGGAATAACCCCTATCCCTGGCCCTCCAGAGATCATCCACCAATGCGACCAAAGCTGTCTCCGTGCTGTATCCAGGTCGGAAGCCGGACTGGAATGGGTCTAGATAGACGGTTTCATCCAGGTATTGGGGTAGCTGTCGCGCCACAGCACTCTCTACAACCTTCGCGACAAAGCGAAGGTTGGAGACTGGACGATAATTTCCCAAAATAGCTGGGTCCAGGGAGGGCTTCTTAAGGAGGGGCCTCACCACCGCCTCTTTCAAGTTTAATAAATAGTTTAATAAAAAGAAGGACTAGGGGAGACATGATAGCTGTGTTCCAATATCTCAGGGGTTGCCACAAAGAAGAGGGAGTCAAGCTATTCTCCAAAGCACCTGAGGGTAGAACAAGAAGCAATGGGTGGAAACTGATCAAGGAAAGAAGCAACTTAGAACTAAGGAGAAATTTCCTGACAGTGAGAACAATTAATCAGTGCTCCAACACTGGAGGTTTTTAAGAAAATGTTGGATAGTCATTTGTCTGAAATGGTGTAGAGTTTCCTGCCTGGGCGGGGGTTGGACTAGAAGACCTCCAAGGTCCCTTCCAACTCTGATATAATTATTATTATTATTTCCTCCCCTCCCTCTTTCCTTCTTTCTTTCTCTCTCTCTTTTTCCTTCCTTCCTTCCTTCCTGTCTCTACTTGTCCCTTTTCTTTTCCTTCTTTCAGCTTTCTTTTTTCTTGAAACGTGGGAAAAAAAACTTTCTGTCCTAAAGACTTCATGGCAAAGCCAAAGGGCGCCTCCTCCCCTCCCCCGAAAGGCATGGTGGGAAATGGAGTCTCCGGGGGAACCCGCCAGAGGGAGGGGCGCCCCCCTCCTTTCCCTCCCCCGCCCCCCCCCCGCTCACCTTTCTGCTCAGGAACTCTCGCACTAAAGACGCCGCCACCTCTTCCACCCAAGGCGCTTCCATGGAGGACTTCGCAGCACGCAACCAGCTCTCAGGAGCAAAGAAAACACAATGCAAAGACTATGGATTATTATTATTATGATTATGATTATTTTGGGGGGCGTGGTCTCTGCTGCCCTCCAACCCTTCGCGGGGCTTTGCTCCAATTGCAACTGGCGGGCGAGGCAGTTGCCTTACAGTTGGCAGGTTGTCATGGCGATGACGTCACGCCCCGAGCACTCTTTCCCCGCCCCCTGGGGGGCCAGAGGAGGAGGAGGAGACAAAACTTCTCATCCGGGTTCTAGAACGGGGCGGGCCGGGGAATTCTGGGAGTTGAAGTCCGCGCTCCTTAAAAGTGGTGGAAGTTGAGAAGGCTCTGGGCTTAGATTGAGAAGGTCGATTATTAAAGTTTTTGAGAAAGGAGGGAGGGGTGGAGGAAGGAAAGGAGGGAGGAAGGAAGGAGGCAAAGGAAGAATAGAGGGAGAGGAGGAAGGAAGGAAGATGAGAGAAAGGAAGAATAGTGGAGGAAGAGAAGAGGAAGGAAGATGAAAGGAAGAATAGAGGGAGGAGAGGAGCAAGGAAGGAAGATGAGAGAAAGAAGGAATAAAGGGGGAGGGGCGAGGAAGAAAAGGAAGGAAGGAGACAAAGTGGGAGAATAGAGGGAGAGGGAAGAGGAAGAAGGAAAAAATAGGAAAATAGAAAGGAAGAATAGTGGGGAGAAGAAGAGGAAGGGAGGGAGGAAGGAAGGAAGGAGGCAAAGGAAGAATAGAGGGAGAGGAGGAAGGAAGGAAGATGAGAGAAAGGAAGAATAGTGGGGGAGGAGAAGAGGAAAGAAGATGAAAGGAAGAATAGAGGGAGGAGAGGAGCAAGGAAGGAAGATGAGAGAAAGAAGGAATAAAGGGGGAGGGGCGAGGAAGAAAAGGAAGGAAGGAGACAAAGTGGGAGAATAGAGGGAGAGGGAAGAGGAAGAAGGAAAAAATAGGAAAATAGAAAGGAAGAATAGTGGGGAGAAGAAGAGGAAGAGAGGAAGGTGAAAGGAAGAATAGAGAGGGTAGAGGAGGAAGGAAGGAAGATAAGAGAAAGAAGGAATAGAGGGGGAGGGTTGAGGGAGAAAAGGAAGGAGACAAAGGACGAATAGAGGGAAGAGGAAAAGGAAGGAATAGGACAGAAAGAGGAAGAATAGTGGGGAGGGGAAGAGGAAGGAAAGAAGGAAGGAAGATGAAAGAGGAAGAATAGAAGGAGAGGAGGAAGAAAATGAGAGAAAGAAGAATAGTGGAGGAGGAGGAGAGGAAGCGAGGAAAGAAGGAAGGAAGATGAAAGGAAGAATAGAGGGAGGAGAGGAGGAAGATGAGAGAAAGGAGGAATAGAGGGGGAGGGGCGAGGAAGAAAAGGAAGGAAAGAGACAAAGGGAGAGGGAAGAGGAGGAAGGAAGGAAGATGAGAGAAGGAAGAATAGAGGGGAGGGGAGTGTAAGGTCCTGCAATACGCTTAAGAAGCCCAAAGTGAGCCAAAAAGAAGGACTTAAACGGAGGCTTGAATAAGAATCAGCATTTAATTTTTGATCAAAAGCAAAATGCTGGGTACAACCATTCCAAACACAGACCAAGAAACTTCTGTATGGAAGGGCCACCTCTTCAGAGAAGATGCAACACCCTTTTTATTCTTTTAAGACACCACTTAAAAAACCCCAATCCTGGCCTCCTAATTTAGGTTTGTGTCATTGCCCTGCAAGGGAATAGAAGCCTCCCAATTTGTCTTATCTCTTCCTTGAGCATTCCTTTGCTCTCCCAATTGCTCATTTGGCCCCCCCTGGTTCTGCAAAGGAGGAGCTTACACAGATCAAAGGTGTAAGTCAGGGCTGAAGTCTAAATTATCTCCTGAGTGATGTCTGCAATTTCAACTGAGATACCTATCATGCTCTGGGATGGCAGAAGACAAACAGGAAGAAGATTGATATGGGTTCAGATCAAATGGCAGGGACCTACGTTTGACAAATACCAGATACTTTACAGAGGCTTAATAACAGGATATGTTTGTTAAAGGAGATACAAATGTAAAGGCACAATCTAAAGCAGGGATCTCCAATCTTGGCAACTTTAAAACTTGGGGACTTCAACTCCCAGAATTCCTCAGCCAGCAAAGCTGAAGTTGAAGTCCACAAGTCTTAAAGTTGCCGAGGTTGGAGATCCCTGGTCTAAAGGCATAATATAAAGGCATAACGTATGTGATACAAATACAAAGGCATAATCTATCATTGAGGACCTGTATACTGCAAGAATCAAGAAGAGGGCTGTGAAAATATTTACAGATCCCTCACATCCAGGACAGAAACTGTTTCAACTCCTACCCTCAAAATGACGCTATAGAGCGCTGCACACCAGAACAACTAGACACAAGAACAGTTTTTTCCCAAAGGCCATCACTCTGCTAAACAAATAATTCCCTCAACACTGTCAAATTATTGACTAAATCTGCACTACTATTAATCTTCTCATGGTTCCCATCACCAATCTCTTTCCATTTATGACTGTATGACTGTAGCTTTGTTGCTGGCAATCCTTATGATTTATATTGATATATTGACAATCATTTGTGTTGTAAATGTTGTACCTTGATGAACTTATCTTTTCTTTTATGTACACTGAGAGCGTATGCACCAAGACAAATTCCTTGTGTGTCCAATCACACTTGGCCAATAAAATTCTATTCTATTCTATTCTATCATATGTGTGTTACAGGAACCTAATGTTACAGAATAACGAGTTTCTACTAAATCTAGTATACCACTATATTATATTCTATTATTATTTATTATATCCTTATTACTGTTTCCCTTCAGGAGGAAGAAAAGGAAAGGAGGAAGAGGAGAGAAAAAGTAAGAATAGTTGGGGGAGGAGAGGAAGGGAGGACAGAAGGAAGGAAGGAAGATGAAAGGAAAAATAGAGGGAGGAGAGGAAGGAGGGAGAAAGATGAGAGAAAGGAAGAATAGTGGGGAAAGAGAAGAGGAGAGAAGGAAGACGAGAGAAAGGAAGAATAGAGGGAGATGGGGAAGGGAAGAAAGGAAAGGAAGGAAGGAAGGAAGATGAGAGAGAGAAAGAATAGAGTGTTCTGTCTCCTTCCCCACTTCAGACCCACGAGCAGGCCTTCAGCCAGCGGATTCACGGCTCTTATCAGTCCTGGCAGAAAAATTAAATTGCAGCTGCCTGCCAAAGTTCAAACAAATGACTCACGTAGCAAGACTTTCAGCTCTTTATGAAACGGTTCAGCTAAACTTTGCTTCCCATGGAGTGAGAGCAGTCCCAAAGCTCCTTATATATCCTGTGGGGTGGGGCTCCTGCCTTTTGATGACACCGCCTCTCTAATCTTCTGAAGCGCGGGTCAAGCCAAGCTTGATTATTATTATCAGCTGGGTTTGAAGGCGTAGCCTGGGGAAGGGAGGAATCAGGGGATGACGGCCTCATTACGTCCTCCGACTGGTCTGGTTCTGGCTCCTGGAGCTGAGCCAAAGAAATTGGCGCTCCCGAAGTAAGCCTTACCGGTCCTTCCCCCTCACTCTCTGAGTCACTGTCGGGCATGGGGCCAGGTTCGGGGGCGGGAGTCACAACAAAGAGGGAGTGGGAAGAAATGAGGAAGGAAGGTAGATCAGGGTGAAGGAAAGAGGAGAGAGGGAGGAAGGGAAGGATGGGAAGAATGAACAAAGAACCATTAACATTATCCACAATAATGCAGCCAAATTGTGGATAATTAACATTATCCACAATAATGCAGCCAAATTATCCACAATAATGCAGCTCAGCTCGGATTGGAACCCTCAAATTCTTTCGACACTAAGCAAGGAACGGTTAAATCAGTTGTGCCAGATTTTACCATATTTTCTGGCCACAGATTTTAACCGAATTCTCGAGTTAATCATGTGGCCATTAAGCAAGTCCAGCTCCCCACATTGACTTTGTTTGTCTGACTGAGGAGGCTGTGAAGTTTTCAGATCACTATAAGCTTTCCTTTCCAAAGGAAATTTCAGAAGCATTTATGAAAAATTGCTGGGCAATATATTCATTATGCACAGTCATGATTTTCCCTTGTCTTACGGATTATAGTAGTCCTTGACTTACGAACACAACTGAACCCAAAATTTCTCTTGTTGAGTGAGACAGTTGTTAAATGGGTTTTTCCCCATTTTCATGATCTTTCATGCCACCGCTGTTAAGTGAAACTGCAGCTGTTAAGATAGTAACACGGTTGTTAAGCGAATCTGGCTTCCCCATTGATTTTGCTTATCAGAAGGTCGCAAAAGGAGATCACGTGACCTCGGGACACTGCAACCGTCGTAAGTGTGAAAAATGGTCATAAGTCACTTTTTTCAGTGCCCTTGTAATTTCGGTCACTAAATGAACTATTGTAAATCGAGGACTGGCTGTACTATGCCCAAAGGAATGAAAAGCATTTAGAAATAAGAAGTGAGATATACCTCACAAAACTGGGCATTTTTGTTGGGAGTAAAATAAGGTATTAGCATCAAATCACAGCTTTTTGCTCTTTTCATAATAATATGAACAAGCCATTTCTATAAAGATCCATCGATCTGCTCAGTAAAACCCCAAATCAAAGTTTCATTCCGTTCCACTTCAAGCACGAAGTTCAGAAGCAGTCTCCATGTGGAAATAAAAGTACTTACCGGTATATTCTTTTCTTTAATCAGAATAGCCAATTTTGCCATTTCAGCCAACGCCATCAACTTCTGCAACCGTTCGACCATCGTAAGAATCAGTGAAAATCAATGCTGCTTTTTTTTTCTCCTTATCCTCCCTCACTTCTCTTTCCCCTCTTCTTCCCCACTGCTTTTTTATTTACTTTTGTATTTTGTATCTTATAATATTTTATAACTCCATTAAAAAAAACATTAGCACTGTGAAGCAGTATAGAAGTGCTATTGCTATTGCTATTTTTCAGTGGCACTATACTATGGCATACCACACAGTGTGTAAAATGCGATCAAAAGCCTTTTTGGAGTTTTCTGGTTGTTGGCAGGTTGTGGCATCTTCATTAGGGCAAAATTTTCTTGAAACTTAGGGGGAGATTCGAGGCTAAAACATACGAAGAACACTTGCAGAAATTGAGTATATCTAGTTTAACGAAAAGAAGGACTAAGGGAGACATGATAGCGGTCTTCCAATATCTCAGGGGCTGCCCCAAAAAAGAGGGAGTCAAGCTAGTCTCCAAAGCACTTGAGAGCAGGAGAAGCAATGGGTGGAAACTCATCAAGGAGAGAAGCAACTTAGAACTAAGGAGAAATTTTCTGACAGTGAGAACAAATTAATCCTAAATCCACTCCTTCAACCAGATACACTCATACCTCGCTACTTGACTGCTTTGAAACTCATAGAATTTGGTACTCAGTGCATTTTCATGTGAAAATTTTGTTCTGGTAGTCCTTGTTTGGCACGTGACGCAGAAACTAGAAATTAGTGTTCGCTAACTCATGACTCACTACCCAAAACAAAGGGTGACACATGTTTAATACTTGTCATGTCTCTTGTTTAATGACAAGTACTAAGGTACCACTGTACTTGGTGGCAGCTTTTCTAGCATCTCACTTGGCTTGAGATTACTCGATAAGCTAACATTGATGACTATTTAAATTTCTGAACTCAGCTATTCAGCTATCATTGGCTTAACTCCTAGTTCACAACATCTCTTTGTTCCTAATGAGTTGTGCTCTCTACACTATTACAAGTGAAAACGTGTGTTGCCTCCAATGTTGGTCTATCCTTTGTCTATCCTTAATCTACCGTTATCTATCTGTAATTGGCATTTTGGGCTAGATCTTGCTCATCTTTTGACCCTTCCTCCCTCCCTCCATCTTCCCTCCCTTCCTTTTTATGCTCCGTCTTTGCTTCCTTCCCATTCTTATAAACCTAAGGCTGCATCTAAATAATCCCTGTTGTTGATGGCAAATGTTCATAGGTTATCAATCACATGTTCCAATAACATATTCCACTATTCCAATATACCACTCATTCCAAAATGGCAGGAAAACAACAACAACAAAATACTTGCTGATATGTTTTCAATGTATTTATTTGGTCAGCATGATGCCAGTAATACTAGAAGCAGTAGATGGGAGAGACATTATACCAATGGCAGTATTCACTTCTAGCTTTAGACCAAAAATTCAAATTAAATCAATATATATTATTATATAGTTTTCAACAATTGTTGAAAAAAATGGAAGAGCAGCATTAACTTGCCACATAGGAAATAATATATAAATTCCTCTTTTTTAAAAAAGAAAAAAAAATGTATTTTCAGGAGAATATCAAATATAAGACAATCTCAGGGTCAGGATTGAGCCATAGGGTCCTTTGGTGTTCTCTGGACCTGGTTCCTTTTCCGGATGTTTCGTTAGCCGACGAGGTTGCATCAATGGTGAGATGGCTCTAATAACGACAGCTTTTTCTTCCTCGTCGTGGAAAATTGTTAAGGCCTGAGGCCTCAATCATTTAACACCCAGTACAGCCCAAAAGATACATAGAGAGTAACCAGGAACAATCCAGCAAGGATGGTGGCTCCGATGGTTTTTTTTCTGAGAAGGACAGAGAAAAGAGAACAGCTTGCTAGGAGAACATTGGCTAGTTCAGGATGCTCCCTAGCCTTTCATGAGTTGGGCGCTTTCGAAACTGCATCACCTCTATTCAACTGAGCCATGTTGCTTAGGAATCCTTGGAATGTCACCCAGTTTACCTGGAGGGCATCAGATATTAGCCTGTCTAAGGGAGTCAAACACCACCCATCCTATAGGGCACCAGAGGGAAAGGCTCGCTCCTTTCAGATGTATTTGGGAGCCCACTGGGATAGAAAGTGAAACATCAGGTGCGAGGAGGCCTCCAGGGCTCTCAGGAGCAATAATCGGATCACCTTGTATTTATTTATTTAATTTATTTATTTTCATTTATTTATTTGCATTTATATCCCGCCCTTCTCCGAAGACTCAGGGCGGCTTACATTGTGTAAGGCAATAGTCTCATCCTATTTGTATATTTATATACAAAGTCAACTTTTATTGCCCCCCCCCAACAATCTGGGTCCTCATTTTACCTGCCTTATAAAGGATGGAAGGCTGAGTCAACCTTGGGCCTGGTGGGACTAGAACCTGCAGTAATTGCAAGCAGCTGCTGTTAATAACAGACTGTCTTACAGCCTGAGCCACCTACGGTTCCCTTGTGAAAGGGAACAAGCATGGAGGGGCATCCCTCATGGGCAAGAGTGAGTTAAGGGCAGGGGTGAAATCCAGGAGGTTCTGTCAGGTTCTGGAGAACCGGTAGTGGAAATTTTAAGTAGTTTGGACAACCGGCAAAAACCACCTCTGGCTGACCCCAGAGTGAGGAGGGAATGGAGATTCTGCAGTATCCTTCCCCTGGAGCAATTTTTGTGAAATCCAATTTTTTTTACTACCAATTCTGTGGGCGTGGCTTGGTGGGCGTGGTGGGCGTGGCAGGGGAAGGATATTGCAAAATCTTGCTGTACTTGCCTGTTCTGCTTCTGGAGCAGTAGGGGCAGTTCGAGGTGGGCAATCCAAGGTGGGGAATAGAGTGGGAGACCACGGCAAAGGTAGGAAAACAGGCTGGGCCACATGGTCGAGGAGACAAAGAATAGCTACAGCTATGCCTCAGTGTGTTACTAAGGCAAGCTGCGCAACACTACGAGCAAGGCCAGTAAGTAGTGGTGGGGAGGGGAGGAGCAAGGGGCGGGCGAGGCAGCAATTTAACAAACGGTTCGGTTCGGTGTGCTCCGAAGCCGTTAAGTGTACAGGCAAGTACAACCTCGCTAGCCACCCAATCCAAGCGCCCCACTGGCCACACAGCCGCCAGCCACTAGCGAGGCTCTTGGATGGGGGTAGGCTGCGGTCGGCGGCTGCATGGCCAGTGAGGCGCTTGGATCGGGTGGGCAGTGGCCGCAAGGTGCTGGCTACCCCATCCAAGCACCTCGCTACCCACCTCATCTAAGCGCCTTGCTACCCACCCCACGGCCTACCTACCCCCATCAAAGTGCCTCGCTGCCCACCCGATCCAAGCGCCTCGCTGGCCACACGGCCGCCAACCATGGCTTACCCCTATCCAAGCGTCTCGCTGCCCACCCGATCCAAGTGCCTCACTTGCCATGTGGCCGCCAACTGCGCCCTACCCCCATCCAAGCACTTCATTAGCCACTCGATCCAAGCACCTTGCTGGCCACGTGGCCACCGAAGGCAGCCTACCCACATCCAAATGCCTCGCTGGCCACGCGGCCAGGTGTCAATCACCTCGGCCTGCTGCTGACCCAGCAGGACTGTCCTGCAGCCACCTCCCGCCCACACAGCGCCAGTCTGCCCTAACCCATCTGGAGAAAGAGTGATAGAGAGAAAGAAGGGGGGAGAAAGTGATGAAGGAGAGAAAGAGAGATGAAGGAGAAAAATGGGGGGAGAAAGAGATGAAGGAGAGAAAGAAAGATGGAGATAAAGAGAGATGGAGAAAAGGGGTAAGAAAGATGAAGGAGAGAGATGAAAGAGAGAAAGAGGGAGAAAGTGATGAAGGAGAGAAAGAGAGAAGAAGGAGAAAAGTGGGGGGAGAAAGAGATGAAGGAGAGAAAGAGAGATGGAGATAAAGAGAGAGGGAGAAAAGGGGTAAGAAAGATGAAGGAGAGAGATGAAAGAGAGAAAGAGGGAGAAAGAGATGGAGAGAAAGAAATGGAGAGAAAGGGGGGAGAAAGTGATGGAGAGAAAGAGGGGAAAAAGTGATGAGAGAAAGAGAGATGAAAGAGAGAGGGGAGAAAGTGATAAAGGAGATAAAGAGATGAAGGGCAGAAAGGAGGGAGAAAGAGAGATGAAGGAGAAAGAGAGGGGAGAAAGGGGAGAGAAAGATGAAGGAGAGAGAGATGAAGGAGAAAAAGAGAGGGGGAGAAAGGGGGAGAGAAAGATGAAGGAGAGAAAGAGGGGGAGAAAGAGATGGAGAGAAAGAGGGGGAGAAAGAGGGGGAGAAAGAGATGGAAGAAAGAGATGGAGAGAAAGAGAGGGAGGGAGAATGCATTTGTGATAGTAATTGGTTTAACAAGCCACAGATTCTCTGTTTGCTCCTTTGCTTTGGTGGGGTATCCGGATGTTTCCAATTCTGTGCAATCACAATTCTACATGCCGTCAATATGTGTAATATGATATATTGTATATTTCTTTCCATTTTCCCTTCCAGAATGCCCAATAGGAATAGTTAAGGTGGGTTTTTTTTCTATTTTCTGCCCTGTTATTTCATCCAGCCAGATTTTTATCTTCCCCCAAAATTTCTTAATCTTAGGACAGGTCTACCACATGTGATAGAAGGTCCCTTGTTTGTGACCACATCTCCAACAATTCGGGGACCTATTTGGAAACATCCTGGCCAATCTCGCTGGGGGTAAATGCCATCTATAAGACATTTTGTGCAGATTTTCTTTATAAGCAGCTGACATCATTATCTTGTAATTTCTCTCCCATAATCTGTCCCATTGATCCAGATAAATATTATGTCCAAGAGCCTTTTTTTTACTTTTAAAAGCATTTTTTTACAACCCCTTCAGCCAAATAGGTTGTAAAAAAAATGCTTTTAAAAGTAAAGAAAAAGATCGCCCACCACAGCTGATCACACGCCCCCCGTGCGCTGTTCTAATTACCTCATGTCTCCTCTTGGCATGCACTGCGCGGGCACCTCGCATTTGGTGCGTGGTGCACACCGTGCATGCATGCGTAGCGCACATGCGCAGCCAACGAACCGATAATAAACCGGTTCAGATTTCACCACTGATCAAGATAATAAACAGCAAATTATTACACAATACTCTTCAAAAGTCATTCTAGAGAAAACATCTAAAATATTTGTGTGGTGTATATATGCAATTAAAATTAGAAAGGTTATCTTACACTTTAATATACAAATTATTTACCCCATATATTTATTATAATTTAGTGTCTTAATTGTAATGGATTTTATAATATGGAGTATCCTCTAAAACAGCGATGGATAATCTTTTTGGCACTGAGTGCTGAAACTGGAGCGTACGCCAGAGCGCCAGAACCCAGAAGAGAGCAGCTGGCTGGTGTACATACGCGCGGCACCCAGCTGTTTTTCCAGGTTCCATTGCGCACATGCGCACCAGACAGCTAATCTTTATTTATTTGTTTTTCAAACACGTACAGATAACAAGTGCAGGTATGAACATAAAGATAAACAACGGAAGTAAATACTAATTAATGGCGACAGCAAGACAGGGACGGTAGGCATGCTGGTCTTTGACGGAACTCGGAAACTCGGAACCTGGAAATGGTTCATGTGCCAACAGAGAGGGCTCTGCATGCCATTTTTAGCACACGTGCCATAGGATCAACATCACTGCTCTAAGATGTATAAATAATGGTAAACACACACAGCATTCTCACAGATGGCGTTTCTTTTAATCTTACTTATTTCAGTAGGAATTGAGAGATTTATTTATTTATTTTATTTATTTATTATTTAAATTTTTATACCGCCCTTCTCCGAGGACTCCGAGGATTAAAGTCTTCCCTTAAAACTCCTAGGACAGTGATGGCAAATCTTTTTGCCATCGGGTGCCAAAAGTGGGGGAGAGCGCTGTGGGTTTTCAAATTCGTTTGCTACCGGTTCGCTCGCAGGCGCTTGCGCGTAATGCTTCAGCGCATGCACAGATGTCCGGGCGGGTGGGCGGAGCCTCCCACTGCCACCTGTTTGCCCAGTCCGGAAGCAACCCACCACTGAGCATGTGGGGGGGGGGTTGCGTGCACGTATGCCCACACCCATAATGCCCTCCAAGTGCCCCCCCATGCGCATGGGCACATGACCCACCCACCCACTCCCTGTGCATGTGCACTTGACCCCCATTTTGGGCCTAGCAGGCCTCCCTGAAGCCTCCAGAGGCCAGAAACAGCTTGTTTCTGGACTTCCGGTAGGTCGTTTTTCGCCCTCCGAGAGCCTCCGCGCGAACCCTGTAATTATCTGGCATCCAAAATGGGCCGCATGGATACTCCTGGGAGGAATGGTCATGCATGCACATCTCCTGCATGTGTGGCAGAGACCCGAAAATCAGCTGGCTGGCGGGAGGCGCCCACGCATGCGTTGTGGAGCTAATCTAAGGCAACGGCTCTCCTGCCCGCAGAAATGGCTCATGAGCCACCTGTGGAATGTGTTCACCATCAGGGTCCTATTCAATCCTTCAGTTTGGCTTGGATTTAATCTATAGATGAGGCCAAGAGTTACAGCCAAAAAAGGGGCCCAGGGCAGCTGCGCACAGACCTCTCGAGCTTCATTTTTGCTGTGCATGGCACTGTGGGCCGGTCCTTCGCTGTTAGCAGGGCGGCCCTGCGGGCCAGATCTAAGCCTTGTGTTTGACCCCCCTGATCTAAAGATTTCTTACCTTCTCTGTTCTTCTTCAAACTGTTCCCTAAATACTTCTTTGTCTCCTTCCAACTGGAGACTGAGTCGTACAAGCTCCTGTTTCTCATGGAGGAACTTTTCTCTCTCCGACATCAAATTTGAAATTGATCTTGTTTTTCTAGCGATTATCATTGATTTCCTGTAAATTATGAAGACACAATGAAATTAGTTCCCTTATCTTTTTACTTGAATCAGCAAACCTTTTTCAATCAAAAATTTCATATATGTATGTTTATGTATTTGTGGGTGTTTGTTTGTGTGTGCATGTATTGAAATTTGATGAAATTTCTTTTCATTCTAATTTAATTCTAACTCTAATTTCGGTATGAAATTTGAAACATTTAAGTCCTCTCTTAAAACTCCTAGGACCGTAATGGCGAACCAATGGCACACGTGCCAGAGGTGGAACACAGCGCCCTCTCTGATGGGAAGCGAGCTGCCACACATGCGTGGGTACCTCCTGCTGGCCAGCTGCTCTTCGGGTCTCTGCCACAAATGCGTGGGGGCATGCGGGGGCCAGTGTGTGCATTGCATTTTGGGGGTTTGGGCACTTGGTCCGGAAAAGGTTAGCTATCACTTTCCCAGGATCTTCAATCATTCGGTTTGGAATTAATCTAGTTATCAATACTGAAATTTGATGAAATTTCTTTTAATTTAAGTGTACCTTTCCAAACTGAAAGTTCGTCACAAAAAGGCATTTACGACAATGCCAAGACAATGCCAAGGCTGCATAAACAGAGGGATAGAATCAAGATTGCGTGAAGTGTTAATACCACTTTATAATGCCTTGGTAAGGCCACACTTGGAATATTGCATTCAGTTTTGGTCGCCACGATGTAAAAAAGATGTTGAGACTCTAGAAAGAGTGCAGAGAAGAGCAACAAAGATGATTAGGGGACTGGAGGCTAAAACATAGGAAGAACGGTTGCAGGAACTCAGTATGTCTAGTTTAATGAAAAGAAGGACTAGGGGAGACATGATAGCAGTCTTCCAATATCTCAGGGGTTGCCACAAAGAAGAGGGAGTCAGGCTGTTCTCCAGAACACCTGAGGGTAGAACAAGAAGCAATGGGTGGAAACTCACCAAGGAGAGAAGCAACCTAGAACTAAGGAGAAATTTCCTGACAGTGAGAACAATTAATCAGTGAAACAACTTGCCTGCAGAAGTTGTGAATGCTCCAACACTGGAAATCTTTAAGAAAATGTTGGATAGCCATTTGTCTGAAATGGTGTAGGGTTTCCTGCCTGGGCAGGGGGTTGGACTAGAAGACCTCCAAGGTCCTTTCCAACTCTGATATCATCATCATCATCATCATCATCATCATCATCATTATTATTATTACTACTTACTTAAAATCCTGTTCTTTCGCCTTCTTTAGCTCTTCTTGCTGGAATTTTATTTTATTTTGAAGACTCTGGAAAAGTCAAAATACATTACAAGTGAAGTGAAGCTGCATACGTGTGTGTGTGTTTCACCCCTTATTGTAATATGAAATATTTTTCAGGCTATATTCTCAAGATTCATGTTCTTTCTGCGCCACCTCAGAAAGCTCAAACTGCCCAAGGAGCTGCTGATTCAATTTTGCAGAGGAACGATTGAGTCTGTCATCTGCACCTCCATAACTGTCTGATTTGGCTCTGCAACCAAACAAGACTTCAAAAGATAGTTAGGACTGCAGGAAAAAATTATTGCAACCAGGCTGCCTTCCCATTGAGGACCTGTATACTGCACGAGTCAAAAAGAGGGCTGTGAAAATATCTACAGACCCCTCACATCCTGGACATAAATTGCTTCAACTCCTACACTCAAAAGGATGCTAAAGGGCACTGCACACCAGAACAACTAGATACAAGAACAGTTTTTCCCCGAATGCCATCACTCTGCTTAACAACTAATTCCCAGAACTATTTACTAAGGCTGTATTACTATTCTTCTTCTCATCCTTCCTATTAACTATCTCATTTTCCACTTACGACTGTAACTTTGTTGCTTGTGTCATTACAACTTATATTGTTTTATTTAGTTTCCAAGTATGATTTTTGTTGATTGCTTATTTAGTATCCTACGACTATCACTAAGTGTTGCATCTTATGACTCAGGATGAATGTGTTTATGATGACTAGGATCATGATTTATCCCTTGATAGCTTTTATGTACACTGAGAGCTTATGCTCCAAAGACAAATTCCTTATGTGTCCAATCACACTTGGCCAATAAAGAATTCTAGATATAAAGCAACCATCAACTGTTCAAAAAGAAGCTGGTTGGATGGGAACAAGTGAAAATCATGATGGGCCCTTTAAGAGATGCTGCCTAAGGAGCCTTCAGATAAGAGCCTGCAGTGACCTAATGGGTGGAGAGAAGAGGTTTTTCTCTAAGGAGACAGTGGGAGAACTGGACTTCCAAAGTTCTTTCAATGTCAGCAAAGTAGAATTAACTCCTCTGGTCCTATTTCCTGTCTGGTCTACCTGGAAAAGTGGAGTCTGTGGTGATCAGACTCCGATTAAAACCCTCCCCTAAGAAACCAGGATGTTCCGCCAAAACTCTCTTGACCCAAAAAAGAACACAATCTGAATAATATCTATGCATGCAGAGTAATGTGTAGACATGCACAGATAGATACTCTCATTATAATGTCAATAAGAACGCGATACGGCTGGGGAGACATCCCTGAGCCACAGCTGCCCTCCCTGCTTTCTCTAGTACAGGGGTCTCCAACCTTGGCAACCTTGAGCCTGGATGACCATTTGCACCATTTGTCTGAAATGTCTATGGAGAGTCTCAGTCATCCAGGTCATGGTTGTCCCAAAGGTGCTTTTTTTCAAGCGGCAACTGGACTTTCTGGTTTCGCTTCCCATCCAAGAAGCTTCTTCAGCTCAACATTTGTCTGAAATGTTACAGGATTTCCAGCTTGAGCAGGGGGTTGGAGTAGAAGACCTCCAAGGTCCCTTCCAACTCTGTCATTTTGTTCATGGTTAATATATAAAGTATACCTCTATAAGTTTTCGTTGTTCCATCAAATGTCTTTTTATCAAAAGCTGTTCAGTCTGCAAAGTTGACAAAATACATTATTTTAAAATGACAAGATGACCATCAGCAATTAAAGACACTGATTTTTCTAACAATGGGGTGGGGAGGGAGTGGGTGATGTTAACCATTATTTCTTCATCCTTCAATCTTAGGTGCCAACTGATGTTCTGACCCAGCCTTAGCAGAAGCAAGAAACGAACTCCTTGTCATGAAAAAAACCCTCTTTATTTACCTCTTGTGAATTAATGTCATTCACCCACCGAAAAGTCCAAGCAAGAGTCCTGCAAGGAGTTAACTGCAGTAGAGACCTTATCAGTTCCTTGCAGTGCTGAAATTCAAGTTTTTTTACTACCGGTTCTGTGGAAGTGGCTTGGTGGGTGTGGTGTTGCTTGGTGGGTGTGGCAGGGGAAGGATACTGCACAATCTCCATTCCCATCCCACTCTTGGGGGAAGGATACTGTAAAATCCTTATTCCTACCTGACTATGGGACCAGCCAGAGGTGGTATTTGCCAGTTCTCCAAACTACTTAAAATTTCTGCTACCTGTTCTCCAGAACCTGCTGGATTCCTTGCAATAATTGCCAGGCCATGAGCTCCCAGCCGAAAAGCTGCAAATTAGGTTCTGGCAAGCAGTCTTTGATTCACGAAACACAATGAGCAAAATCTTCAGAACTATGAACTGTTCTCTCCTATGATAACCATCCCCCTTTCCTTCTATTTATTCCCCAGCCGGGAAGGGGCCATTCAGGGTCCATGTGTGCTTTGCTTCCTGAGTCGACTCCTTGTCCTCTGTTGTTCACCTCTCCTAACTGCTCTGCGCATACGTGAGTCTGGAACAGGCCCCAGCTGTTCTTCCTCCTCACTCATATCAGCCCCCAAAGGCAGCTGCCTCTGCGGTGGCTGGGAAATGCCAGACGGCCCTGGCTCTTATCTCTGCGTCTATGCAGAGCATCCATCAGAGCCTTCCCCAGACTCCAGCACTGGCCCAAGTTTCTCCCCAACCTCCTCATTGTCTGAGTCTGCCCCCAGCTTCGCAGCTGCTGGTACCTAAACTCTGCGCACTTGCCTGAAAATACACATCACTGAATAAAAGAAAATTTATTCTGATATTGCTCTGTCTGTACTGACACTGAAGCTGCAGTCCTTGCTGCTGGCATCATTTATTTTCATCTCCTATTTGTTACTTCCTGATGGGCTGGAGTATTGGGCAGCCTGTTTACTATTTTGTGGCATTGTGGGTTTTCTCAATAAAGTTACTTACTCCTTAAATGGGAGGGGAGGGGGGCCACGATGGCTCAGCAATTAAAATGCTGGGCTCGTCAGCTGGGTTCAAGACCTGAGAGCTGCGCGACGGGGTGAGCTCCTATTACTCAGCCCACTTAGCAGTATGAAAGCATGCAAAGGGAAATAGATAAATAGGTACCATTTTGACGAAACACTCTCTATGGCAAACTTGGCTGAGAATCTGAAGACGGGACAGTGGAAACCTTTATTCCTGAAATAATTATTGTTTTTCATTACAGTCTTTTTCTTCCACAATCACAGAAGCAGAAAAGAGAAAATCTTATTTTTGGCAAGTTCATTTGCAATCATAAAATGCACTAAGGATAATTATAAAATTACTCCAGATCTCACCAACGTATCAATAGTAGATGATATTGTTCCATTTTTAGACTTTCTAAAAATGAGTAAATCAATATGATGCTTTTGGTGTCATACCAGGAAACAAAATTCAACTTATTTCAAAGGAAATTGGACAATAAAAACTGAAAACAGGATTGCAGCTCACATTCTTAATAAATTTGAATTATTTTCTCAATTAAGAAGGCTTTCCTTTATCAGATTTATGACATTTTTCACTTATCTACCTACCTTACATCTATATCTATCTATCTATCTATCTATCTATCTATCTATCTATCTATCTATCTATCTATCTACCTCCCTCCCTCCCTCCCTCCCTCCCTCCCTCCCTCCTAATCTCATGAAATAGGTTGCATTATTTCCATCATTTTATCAATAAGAAATTGTTATTGAAATTGAAAGTAGTGAATCCATATCTCATCCAGCTCCAAATGCAATAATTAACCATTTATTTTGGACCCAAATACTGGGTGAAAAGCTGTAGTAAGGAATTCTCAGGTTTAAGTTTAGATAAAATCCCTTTTATAGAATGGGCTCATAATTAAGGATATACAAACATAGATTCATTGTTCAGCCACGGACAATGCCAGATGGTTAAAGCAGCAATTTCATTTTATTTTTGTTGGAATTTCCAAGCTTCAACTCTAGGAACAAGAAGTAGGTGCAGATCTCCTATATACAGGCAGTCCTTGACTTCTTACCACAATTGAGCCCAAAATGTACGTTAAGCGAGATGCATTGACTTTTGCCTCATTTTACGACTTAACAGTGGTTATATAAAGTAAGCTTTGGTCCATTTTACAACTTTTCTTATTATTACTTGTTAAGTGAAGCAATGCAGTTGATAATTTAATAACCCCATTGTTAAATAAATAAATCTGACTTTTGCATTGGCTTTGCTTGTCAGGTCGCAAAAGGTGACCTTGGGACACAGCAATAGTCATAAATATGACCTGTAACGTAAAGACGAACTGAATTGTAACTTTGAACTGTCACTAGACAAGCTGTTGTAAGTTGAGGCCTAACTGATCCAAGGTTAAACAAATACGGGGATTAGCTACGCTCACTCCGTGTTCCTGGATTGAGACCAGATTTGTTATAGTTTCATGGGAAACTAGATCAAACTTAAAGAGAGGCTGGTGCTTCCCCAGTGATATTCAGTGTTGGGATTTATAGATGGGCACCCTGTGTTTTGGAAAAAAAATTTCTTTGAAGTGGGAAGGCCCGTGTGAACTTTGGGGGAGGATTTGTGTGCCTGCAAACTGTTGATAATCGAGGAAGGAGAAATATACAGAATGGCGCAGGAAATATTTGAAAGGATGAAAAGGACGCATATGACTTTAAAACGGGAAACAAAGGAAATAATTACAAGGCCTCATGGACAACTGAAATCAGATGAACTAGGAAGTGTGTTAGAATCTACCCAAGAAAACATGGAAACTATGAAGAAGTAAGAGAGTGTTACGGAAGATAAAGAAAAAAAATACTAATTGTGAAAAATTAAATGATTGTGTAGGGAGTAATGATGAAAAAATTAATGATGATAAAAAATAGAAAGGGTGGAAAGAGACAAAGGGAGAAAGGAGGGAAGAGAAAAAGCAGAAAAAACTTAAAAGATCACACTGGGATTGACAGTGGCAAAAAAAGAATAATTAAAAGGGGAATAAGGGGAGTAGCTGGAAAAATATTGCAAACTAAGAGAATAGACAAAAATAACGAGGAGAGAAAGAGACAAGGAGGAAAAAAGAGGGGGGAGGAGAAAATATAAAGTTAAAGGACCACATTGGGACTAATAGTAAGAATATAAGAAAGAGGAATATAAGAAAGAGGGGAAGGGGAAGAGTGGATGGAAATACAGGACAAGCCAAGAGAATAAAAGATTTTAAGAGAAAGAAGGGAAAAAAAGGAGAGAGAGAGAAAAGAAGAAAATAAAAAAAATAGCTGACCTAATATTAAGTGGTTTAAATATTAATAATGGAATCTGAAAATATAAAAAGTCTTTAGTTGTAATTATGGAATTCACTTAAAGCATCAGAAATGATACGATGAAGATTGAGTTCTTTTTCTTTTCTTTTTTGGTTATGGTTAATATTACATGAGTTGTTTTGAATTGCAAATATATGAATGACTCTGTTTGATAAGTAGTATATAGAAAATGCTGTAAATGTCAATGTGGAAATAAAGGGTTTAATTTAGAGGGAGTAAGGAGAGTGGGGGGGGTGGAAAGACAGAAATTGATAAATGATTAGAATTCAGGGCAAAGGGTAAGATTAGATATATAACATAAATAAAAGAAAGAAAACAAAAATGAGAGAGAAAAGGCAAAATATACTAATGTAAGTATATAAAATGTGTTGGAAGAGAACTAAAAGTTGTATGAATTTGAAACACGGCCAATATTCTGTTCAGAAAAAATGTATTATATGTTGGGGGGAGGTGTTAAAAAATAAAAATCTCTCTAGTGCCTGTATGTGAGGAAGTAAGTATCCGTCTGCCCTTTGCAGAGGCCACAACTGGTAGCTTTATTTATTTCCTCTGTCACTTTCCCAACGGGTAGTAAAGGGCCCCAGCCAGAACTGAGATCAGATTAACTCAGTGTACATCTTGGATAAATGAGGATATATGAGGATGATCAAACGTGCCTTAGCAAGTAACAACAGTAACAAAAAGATTGGCGAAGGGGACCTCACATTTTTTTTTAAAATGCACTTTCCGTTCTGGCACCTTAAGTATAGACTCTGATTTAATTTGTAAGGAATTATAGGTAGACATTGAGTTACAATAATTCATTTAGTGACCAAAGTTGTAATGGCACTGAAAAAAGTTACTTATGACTGTTTTACGATCATTGTAGCGTCCCCATGATCACAATTCAGATGCTTGGCAAGTGACTCACATTTATGACCATTACAGAATCACGGGGGTGAGGGGGGTGTCACATAATCCCCTTTTGCAACCTCTTGGCAAGCAAAGTCAATGGGGAAGCCAGATTCACTTAACAACCGTGTGACTAACTTAACAACTGCCCTGATTCACATAAAAACTGTGGCAAGAAAAATCGTAAAATGGGGCAAAATTCACTTTCTCTACTTTCCATCTTTGTGCAAATACTACCCTCGCTGCAATTATTACACGTATAATCAAGTATACATTTTCTTTACTAATTTTCTCTAGAAGGATACCCAATAAGAACAGCTCAGGTTTTAAATCAATATATTATTCAAGCATTTCTTCCAAGCCGTGTTTTAATTCTAATCCCATAATTTCTCGCTTCTGGACGTGTCCACCACATGTGATAGTACGATCCTGGTGTCGGATGGCATTTCCAACATTTAGCTGATTTGTCTTTAAACATTTTTGCCGATTTTTCAGGGGGCGTATGCCATCTATAAAACATTTTCTCTTTATATGCAGTGGATATTGTTAATTTAGAAATAACATACAGAGACTGAGATATTTAAAAGTAGTTTATATACAAGACATATACAGAAATATCCGTGGTAAGCAAATACCTTACAAGCAGTCCGTCGTCTTACCTCTAACAAGTGGACTGAACGAATGACTCCAAGGAAAGAACACGCCCTCTCCTGGCTAAAATTTATAACCTCTTAAAAAATTGTGTGGACCACCCCATCAGTCTTAAACTGCTCAAACCAACGCCGATTCGTTCTTATTCTATCAGATGAAGAGTTGCATCAGCCTTACAGTGATTGGTCAGCTTGAAGTCTTCATCACCCGGACCATTTTCATGGCTGATGTTTAGTTGACCAAAAACCAACAACTGCCATTGAAGTTGTTACTTTGCGAAGTCTTGATAGTTCTTCCTGCAACATTAACAAATTACAGAATTTTAAAAAGATAAACTTGCGGTTAGCAATTAGACATTAATTTTTTTAATAGCTATTTGTTTGGGAGGGAGGGGTTGATTTTAATCACTGTTTCTCTGTCCTCAAAGCTTAGTTGCCAACTGATATCTCTAGCACCTGAACTCTGGACGCTTGCCTGAAAGTATAGACCACTGAATAAAATACAACATTTTGATATTCCTGCCTGTCTGTTTACACTGATACCAGCATTTAATTCAGACCCTGTAGCTGCAATCTCTGCAGGCATAATTTGTCTTTTCTCTTTTCATTTCTATTATTTTACAGCCTGATCTGCTGGAACATTAAGCAGTCTGTTGTTTTGTGGCATTTTAGTCATGACAATAAAATGAATTTCTCCTGACATTATTTATTTATTCACATTTTACTTACTTACTTACTTACTTACTTACTTACTTACTTACTTATTTATTTATTTATTTATTTATTTATTTATTTATTTATTTATTTATTTATTTATTATCATTTTCCATTAAAGTTTTTTTTTAACTCACAGTCAACAAGTGGATCAAGATGCTATACAGACTCTGGATTTCTCTCTTATTTTTCTTTCCATTCATTTGTGTTTGATTCTTCCCGAACAAATCCCTGTTGTTGTTTTTTCTTTTTCAGAAGGGGTTTGGCATTCCCAGGGTTGAAAGAAAGAGACTGGCCCAAGGCAGTAGTGGGATTCAAATCCCGTCGCTACCGGTTCGCTCGTGGGTGGGTGTGCGCAACACTTCTGCGCAAGCACAGAGACGTCCAGGCGGGTGGACGGAGACTCTCGCCATCGCCGCCACCAGTTCGCCCGAGCCAGGGCGAACTGGTAGCAACCCACCACTGGCCCAAGGTTATCCAGCCAGCTTTATGCCTAAAGCTAGACAAGAATTCCCATGATCCCCATTTCATGACACCGTGATTAAGGCAACTAACATAAGCTAAAAATGTGTTTTAAAAAATTAAGCACAGAACCAAAACCTATAATGGCAAACACAAACCACAATGAATGGACTGTCTACTTGGGTCACAATAGCATTTAATGTGACACGTGAACAAATCATTTTCCCTACCTGTTCTTGGAGACGCTTCATAGCATTTCTCATTCTTTCCTTCAAAATGCCTTCCGTCATTCTATAACGATGATTGATGGCTACAAGATAAAATAGGTGAGAAAGCACAATAGTATTAACATTAATTTTGGAAAATCAGAAGATAGGTTTTCAGAGACAGTATCCAGAATAGCCCATAATGTTTTTAATGTATTTGTCCTCCAATTATGACTGAGCCTTCAGGAGAGGTGTTCCACAGTCAGACAACTTATAATTTCACACATCATAAAAGAACAAGCAAATAAATAATGTTCCCTTTTAAGTCTTCCGCATTGCCCCTCCCTCTCCCCCACGCATCTCAAAAATCAGCTGGCCGGCGGGAGGAGCGCACGCATGAACGGTGGAGCTGAGCTGGACGACAGCTCGCGCGCCCACAGAAAGAGCCACGCGTGCGAGCTGTGGCACACGTGCCATAGGTTCGCCCTCACGGCCTTATACCATTTCAGACAGTCTTTTCTTAAGAACTTCCAGTGATGGAACAGCTACAACTTTTAAAGCAGCCACTTATTAATTGTCCTCACTGTGAGGAAATTCCTCCTCAGTCCCTGAGATCATTTAAAACGCTCGTTTTTGGTGTTGCTAAGGAAGAAATTGAAAACCGCTAATTATGGGTGGTGTAAGTAGTTGCTTGTGCGCCTTGCAGGGGATTAGAATAGATGATCTTTGTGGCCCCTTCCAATTGCATAATTCTATGGCTCTCCCTCAAACAGTTTGTCCCATCCAGAGTCTTGCTTATAAATTCTAAACCTTATGCAAAAAGGCTCTCCTCTTTTACCTTGTTTTGTTTGTACAAAGACTGGAGGTGCAAAACATTTCGGAGCTCGTTCCTGTTGTTGATGCTGAGGGCGGTGCGGGGAAATTCTTTGTCCATCATGGTACTTGTCTTCTTTAAGCCCTGCGTAGGAAAGAGAGAATGCTGTAAGTCAGGGTAGAAAAATAACCTCAGTCTTCATGCCGCTGATTAACGTAGAAGTCAGTGTAATAATATTCAGAGAAGCTGTTGGCACAGGGTTTTTCAAGCCTCGTAACTCTTAAAGAGGTTTAAGATGTGTGGATTTGAACTCCCAGAATCCTCTAACCTGCACGTTTTAAGATGTGTGGGTTTGACCTCCCAGAATTCCCCAGCCTGCATGTTTTAAGATGTGTGGAATTCAAGCCCCAGAATTCCCCAGTCCGCATGCTTGAAAATGATCAGTCCAACTCCCAGAATTCTCTTGCAGGATCATTACTGAGAATTCTGGGAATTGGAGTCCCTCTTCAGGTCCCAGTTGCTGAGACTGAGAAATGCTGGTTATTATATTTGTTAAAAACTGGAACTTCTTTATGGACTTTTGCTGAAAACAGAAAAAAATGAACTTGTGATTTTTGGATGCTTAGAAAGGAGAGAACTGTGATGGGGAACCTATGGCACGTGGGCCACAGGTGGCACACAGAGCCCCCTCTGGGGGCACCTGAGACGTCACCCCAGCTGAGTTCCACTGTGTATGCATGCGCCCCTCCCGCCAGCCAGCTACTCTTCAAGTCCCTGCCTCCCATGCACAGGCTGCATGCAGGAGACGTTTGTGCCTCCGCAGGGATGGGGAGCATGTAGGGGTCACACATGCATGTGCGGAGAGCAGGGGGGTCATGCGTGCATGTGTGGTGGCGCACATGGGGTTGTGCATGCATGTGTGGTGGGCGGGCGCACACGGGGGGGGTCACGTTTGCATGCACAGGGAGTCAGGGTGCAGGGGTCGTGCACACATTATGGATGTGAACGCACACTTTCGGCATGTCACGACAAAATGTTAGCCATCACTGGGATAGAATAAGAAACGAAGAGGGCAAATGTCACCTTAGAAAGAACGGGTAAAATATGAATACAATTATCACTGCTGTAAAGACAATTTCATTTTGAGTGTGCGACAGTGTGCTCACAGTAAAAAGTGACAATAAAGGTTATCTGTTGTAAAGAAGATTCAAGCCTTCCTTTTTCTTTCTTTCTTCCTTTCTATCTTCCTTCCTTCCTCTCTTTCTTTCTTTCCACCCTTGCATCCCATCCCTCCCTGTCTTTCTTCCTTCCTTCCTTCCTCTCTCTATCTCTCTCTCTTTCTTTTTTCTTTCTTCCTTCCTCTTTTCTTTCTTCCTTCCTTCCTCTCTCTCTTTTTCTTTCTTCTCTCTCTTCCTTCCTGTCTCTTTTTTTCTTTTTTTCGTTCTTTCCTTCCTCCCCTGCCTCCTTCCCATCCCATCCCTCCCTGTCTCTTCCTTCCTTCCTTCCTCTCCCTCTCTCTTTCTTTCCTCCCCTGCCTCCCTCCCATCCCCTCCCTTCCTCCCTTTCCTTCTTTCTTTCTCTCTCTCTCTTTTTCCTTCCTTCCTTCCTTCCTGTCTCGACTTGTCCCTTTTCTTTTCCTTCTCTCATCTTTCTTTTTTCTTGAAACGTGGGAAAAAAAACTTTCTGTCCTAAAGACAAAGGCAAAGCCAAAGGGCGCCTCCCCCCCTCCCCCGAAAGGCATGATGGGAAATGGAGTCTCCGGGGGAATCCGCCAGAGGGAGGGCGCCCCTCCTTCCCCCCCCCCCCCGCTCACCTTTCTGCTCAGGAACTCTCGCACTAAAGACGCCGCCACCTCCTCCACCCAAGGCGCTTCCATGGAGGGCCTCGCAGCACGCAACCAGCTCTCAGGAGCAAAGAAAACACAATGCAAAGACTATGGATTATTATTATTATGATTATGATTATTATTTTGGGGGGGCGTGGTCTCTGCTGCCCTCCAACCCTTCGCGGGGCTTTGCTCCAATTGCAACTGGCGGGCGAGGCAGTTGCCTTACAGTTGGCAGGTTGTCATGGTGATGACGTCACGCGCCGAGAATTCTTTCCCCGCCCCCTGGGGGCCAGAGGAGGAGGAGGAGGAGGAGGAGACAAAACTCCTCATCCGGGTTCTAGAACGGGGCGGGCCGGGGAATTCTGGGAGTTGAAGTCCGCGCTCCTTACAAGTGGTGGAGGTTGAGAAGACGCTGGGCTTAGATTGAGAAGGTCGACCATTAAAGTTTTTGAGAAAGGAGGGAGGGGTGGAGGGAGGGAGGAAGGAAGGACGCAAAGGAAGAATAGAGGGAGAGGAGGAAGGAAGGAAGATGAGAGAAAGGAAGAATAGTGAGGGAGGAAAAAAGGAAGAGAGGAAAGAAGGAAGGAAGGAAGATGAATGAAAGAATAGAGGGAGGAGAGGAGCAAGGAAGGAAGATGAGAGAAAGAAGGAATAAGGGGGAGGGGCGAGGAAGGGAAGGAAGGAGACAGAGGGAGGGGAAGAGGATAAGGAAGGAAGACGAGAGAAAGAGGAAGAATAGAGGAAGGATGGGGAAGTGAAAGAAGAAAAGGAATTTCAGAAATTGGGTATGTCTCGTTTAATGAAAAGAAGGACAAGGGGAGACATGATAGCAGTGTTCCAATATCTATTTTATTTATTTATTTTATTTAATTTATTTTATTTGTCACAACAATATATGTAGGCATCATACAAAAAGATTATATAGTATATAAACATATATATCAATAAATATTAGGAGGTATAATCATATATATATATATATATATATATATATATATATATATATATATATATATATATATGTAGGTCTTTGGTTGTTCGGGTTTTCTCCCGTGTAAAATTGGAAATGTCTTGGCAACGTTTCGACGAAGTCTCATTCGTCATCTTCAGGCTTCAGCTTCGTGGTTTTTACACGGTAAAATTTTACAATTTTACACGGGAGAAAACCCGAACAACCAAAGACCTACATACAAACACCCGTGAAAACCCCAGAAAATATATATATATATATATGAAGAAGAAAAGAAAAACAGTAGGACAGGAACGGTAGGCACGTTTGTGCGCTTATGCACGCCCCTTATGGTCCTCTTAGGAATGGGGTGAGGTCAATAGTAGAAAGTTTTTGGTTAAAGCTTTTAGGATTATGGGAAGAGACCACAGAGTCAGGTAAAGTATTCCAAGCACTGATGGTTCTGTTACAGAAGTCATATTTTCTGCAATCTAGATTAAAGCGGTTGACATTAAGTTTAAATCTATTGGTTGCTCTTGTATTACTGCAATTAAAGCTGAAGTAGTCTTTAACAGGAAGGTGATTACAATAGATGATTCTATGAGTTAAACTTAGGTCTTGTCGAAGGCGACGGAGTTCCAAGTTTTCTAAGCCCAGGATTTCAAGTCTAGTGGGATAAGGTATTTTGTTGTTTTCAGAGGAATGGAGAACTCTTCTTGTAAAATATTTCTGGACACATTCAATTGTATTGATGTCAGAGATGTGGTGAGGGTTCCAAACAGGCGAGCTGTATTCTAGAATTGGTCTAGCAAATGTTTTATATGCTCTGGTTAGTAGTGTAGTGTTTTTGGAAAAGAAGCTATGCAAGATGTTGGATAACCATCTGACTGAGATGGTGTAGGGTTTCCTGCCTGGGCAGGGGGTTGGACTAGAAGGCCTCCAAGGTCCCTTCCAACTCTGATGTTATGTTATGTTAAGATTAGGTTTACAGCTCTTAGAGCTTTTTTTGCTATGTAGTTGCAGTGGGCTTTGGCACTTAGATCATTTGACATGAAAACTCCAAGGTCTTTAATGGGATGGGGGTCGTCAGTAAGGTAATGTCCATCAAGTATGTACTTAGTGTTTGGGTTCTTTTTTCCTATATGTAAGCATTTGCTGGTTGAGATTTGGAAGAAGAGGGAGTCAAACTATTCTCCAAAGCACCTGAGGGTAGAATAAGAAGCAATGGGTGGAAACTCATCAAGGAGAGAAGCAATTTAGAACTAAGGAGAAATTTCCTGACAGTGAGAACAAATTAATCCTAAATCCACTCCTTCAACCAGATACACTCATACCTCACTACTTGACTGCTTTGAAACTCATAGAATTTGGTACTCAGTGCATTTTCATGTGAAAATTTTGTTCTGGTACTCCTTGTTTGGCACGTGACGCAGAAGCTAGAAGTTATCAGTGTCCGCTAACTCGTGACTAACTACCCAAAACAAATGGTAACACATGTTTAATACTTGTCATGTCTCTTGTTAATGACAAGTACTAAGGTACCACTGTACTTGGTGGCAGCTTTTCTGACATCTCACTTGGCTTGAGATTACTCAATAAGTTAACATTGATGAGTATTTAAATTTCTGAACTCAGCCATCCAGCTCTCATTGGCTTAACTCCTAGTTCACAACATCTCTTTGTTCCTAATGAGTTGTGCTCTCTAGGCTATTACAAGTGAAAACATGTGTTGCCTCCAGTGTTGGTCTATCCTTTTGTTGTGTACTGTCCTATTGGTGGAAATTCCGGCAGGAAAACATTCAAATCTCATTGGCTGGTGCCTCAGTCAGGTGGGTATAAAAGGGGCACCTTCTGCCGGTGCCCCTTGCTGAAGTCTCACTCTAATAAAGAGAGCTCTTGTCACTCGCTTGGTCGGCGGAAGTGGCTAGGGCATCGCGACGAGACATTACTGTCAAGACTGTACTTGGTTGGGTGCAGAGGGGATGGCCCAAAGAACGGGTGGCAGGGGAATTCAGACAATTCAAAACAAAGCAAAACAAGCTCTCCGCACAAGGGGGATGTTTACTATGGGGTGATCAGGTTGTTGTACCATCTTGTTTGCATGTACGGGTTTTAGAAATGCACCATGAGGGTCACCCAGGGATCGTTCGAATGAAGGGTTTGGCCAGAAGCTATGTATGGTGGCCAAAGATGGATACAGACATAGAGAACTGGGTAGCCCAATGCCCTCAGTGTCAGGAGTCTAGACCTACCCACCCCCACAGTCCCAGTGCGGGAATCGAGCCAGCCCCGAGGCCCCTGGTCCCGCATCTATATTGATTTTGCGGGGCCCTTTCATGGCCAAACATTTTTGATTATTATAGATGCGTTTTCCAAATGGCTGGAAGCCATACTAATGAGATCGACCACAGCAGAAGCCATAATTAAGGTGCTCCGGAAATTCTTTGCTACCCACATGCTACCAGACACTTAGTATCAGACAATGGTTCACTGTGACTCTCTTTGAAGGCTACATAGCCATGCCCTCTCTGCCCCCTATCACCCGGCCACGAATGGATTGGCAGAGAGATTTGTGCAATCCACCAAGAAGGCTTTAGCACGCCTACAGCCGGGAGATTGGCAGGAGCAGATTGATGTTTCTTTGACAGCCCAGCACGGGACATCCTGTGCGGCCACGGGCCTAAGCCCAGCTGAACTCTTGATGGGTCAGAAACTACGGTGCGCACTAGACCGACTCAACCCCAACTATTCCCCCGACGAGTACCAGGGAGGAGGGGAAGGCACAAGGGGATTCCCAACAGGGACACCAGTATTCGCAAAAAACTTCGCTGAAGGCCCCACATGGTGACAGGGTTAACCGGGTCAAAATCCTACACCATTGACATGGGTAATGGCAGGATTGAGAGGAAACATATAGACCAACTCCGCAAACGAGTAGTCTAAGTATCACAAAAACTAGGCCCTAACTACAATCCATCCTTCCGACAGCTAGCTCAAGCCCGTGGGAACCGGAGGACTTACCTGAAGACATTGATGTCCAGCGCTGTTCGGATCTGCCAACAATCCCCATAGACGACCCAATAGCTAGTAATCCACAAGAAATCGAAAAAACAACAGCAAATAGTCCAAACAAAAAGGCCCCAATGGAAGAGCTGGGAGGATCTGAAAGCACCTCCGACCAGCACACTTCCCCCGCCAAAACTGAACTGTGCAAGTCAAGTAGTGCGGTCACATTAGTGCGGTCACATATTCAGGCCTATCTAGTGGCAATAAGGACGGCAAAGCAAGAATACTTTTCCGCTCTTATAGCATTGGCAGATAACCGCCCAGCTGCCTTGTTTAGGGTGACCCGTTCCCTTCTATTCCAGGGGGCTCGGGAAGACCCCTTACAGGGACGTGCTGAGGAATTTGGAAGGTATCTGCATGATAAAATCGCTCAGATCCGGGACGGGCTGGACAGCGACTGGGTGGATCCAGGCGGGATGACGCAGGCACGTCTTGAGAACATTGTTTGGGCTGAGTTCGACTCCTTGACTCCTGAAGACATGGACAGGATACTGGGGAGGTTGAATGCCATCACATGTTTATTGGACCCGTGTCCCTCCTGGCTGGTACTGGCCACCCAGGAGGTTACACGAGGCTGGCTCCAGGGAATTGCCAGTGCTTCTTTGATGGAGGGAGTCTTCCCAGCCGCCTTGAAAGAGGCGGTGGTGACGCCCCTCCTTAAGAAGCCTTCCCTGGACCCGGCTATTTTGGCTAATTATTGTCCCATCTCCAACCTCCGCTTCTTGGCGAAGATTGTTGAGAGTGTGGTGGCTTGGCAGCTTCCCCGGTACCTGGAGGAAAATGTTTATCTAGACCCATGCCAGTCCGGCTTCAGGCCTGGGTACAGCACAGAGACGGCTTTGGTCGCGTTGGTTGATGATCTCTGGAGGACACGGGACAGAGGCTATTCCTCTGTTTTTGTCCTGTTAGATTTGTCAGCGGCGTTTGATACCATTGATCATGGTATCTTGCTGCGACGGTTGGGGGGTTTGGAGGTGGGAGGCACCGTTTTGCGATGGTTCTCCTCCTACCTCTCCGACCGTTCACAGACGGTGTTGACAGGGGGGCAGAGATCGACCGCTAGGCAACTCACTTGTGGGATGCCGCAGGGGTCGATTCTCTCGCCTCTCCTGTTCAACATCTATATGAAGCCGCTGGGGGAGATCATTCGTGGTTTCGGGGTGAATTGTCAGTTGTACGCTGACGATACTCAGCTGTACATTTCCACCCCGAACCACACCAATGAAGCCCTCAATGTGATGACTCGGTGTCTTCAGGCCGTTCAGGTCTGGATGGGGATGAACAGACTCCGGCTCAACCCATCCAAGACGGAGTGGCTGTGGATGCCAGCGTCCCGGCACAGTCAGCTTACCCCATTGCTGACTGTGGGGGGGTGAATCGTTAGCCCCCAGGGAATCGGTGCGCAATTTAGGCGTTCTCCTGGATGCATGGCTGTCTTTAGAAGACCATTTGACGGCCGTCGCCAGGGGAGCTTTTTATCAGGTTCGCTTGATTCGCCAATTGCGCCCTTTCCTGGACCGGGACTCGTTATGCACAATCACTCATGCCCTCGTCACTTCCTGTCTGGATTACTGCAATGCTCTCTACATGGGGCTCCCCTTAAAGAGCACCCGGAGGCTCCAACTGGTACAGAATGCGGCAGCGCGGGGGATTGAGGGAGCACCTCGTAGCTCCCATGTAACACCTCTCCTGCGCAGGCTGCACTGGTTGCCAGTGGTATTCCAGGTGCGCTTCAAGGTGTTGGTTATCACCTTTAAAACGCTCCATGGCATGGGACCGGGATATTTACGGGACCGCCTGCTGCCGCCAGTTACCCCCCATCGTCCGGTGCGTCCAGTGCACTCTCACAGGGAAGGCCTCCTCAGGGTGCCGTCAGCCAACCAATGTCGGCTGGCGGCCCCCAGGGGAAGAGCGTTCTTTGTGGGGGGCCCGGCCTTGTGGAACAAGTTGCCGGTGGGACTCCATCTTCTCCCTGATCTTCGGACCTTTAAGCGCGAGCTCAAGGCTTTCTTTTTTCACCAAGCGGGGCTGGCCTGATTGATTTTAATACTGAGGGTTTTTAGTGGGTTTTTAACAGGGTTTTTATCTTTTGTAATTTTTTATCTAATAGTTTTAATTATACAGCGTTTAAATTAGATTTTTAAACTTGTTATTGTATTTTAATATTTTTGGATTATTGTGGTTTTATTTGCTGTACACCGCCCTGAGTCTCCGGAGAAGGGCGGTATAAAAATGTGAATAAATAAATAAATAAATAAATAAATAAATAAATAAATAAGTAGGCACAGGGAACACCCTGGCTATTTGCGCGATTACATATGTAAATGCATAAACGGGGCGAAGGGCCTTCTGGGAGGGGAAGACTGTTGTGTACTGTCCTATTGGTGGAAATTCTGGCAGGAAAACATTCAAATCTCATTGGCTGGTGCCTCAGCCAGCTGGGTATAAAAGCCACCTTCTGCTGGTGCCCCTTGCTGAAGTCTCACTCTAATAAAGAGAGCTGTTGTCACTCACTTGGTCTCGTGTCTCCTCAATCACCCAATCTAGCACCTTTGTCTATCCTTAATCTACCGTTATCTATCTGTAATTGGCATTTTGGGCTAGATCTTGCTCAGTAATGATGCCAGTAATACTAGAAGCAGTAGATGGGAGAGACACTATACCGTGGCAGTATTCCCTTCTAGTTTTAGACCAAGAATTCAAATTAAATCAATATATATTATTATATAGTTTTCAACAATTGTTAAAAAAAATGGAAGAGCAGCATTAATTAAAGAGCAGCCGGTGAATAGCGCAGGCTGGTAAAGCCTGTTATTAAGAACACAAAGCCTGCAATTACTGCAGGTTCGAGCCCGGCCCAAGATTGACTCAGCCTTCCATCCTTTATAAGGTAGGTAAAATGAGGACCCAGATTGTTGGGAGGGCAATAAGTTGACTTTGTAAAAATATACAAATAGAATGAGACTATTGCCTTATACACTGTAAGCCGCCCTGAGTCTTCGGAGAAGGGCGCGGTATAAATGTAAACAAAACAAAAAATTTGCCACATAGGAAACAATATATAAATTCCTTTTTTAAAAATTTTTTTTAGGAGAATATCAAATATAAGACAATCTCAGGGTCAGGATTGAGCCATAGGGTCCTTTGGTGTTCTCTGGACCTGGTTCCTTATGCGGATGTTTCATTAGCTGATGAGGTTGCATCAACGGCGAGATGGATCTAATAACGGCGACAGCTTTTTCTTCCTCGTCCTGCAACATTAGTAAGGCCTGAGGCTCCACTCACTTATCACGCAGTACTGCCTAAAATATAGATAGAGAGCGAAAAGGAACACCGCCAGAAGGATGATGGCTCCAACGGTCTTTTTTCTGAGAAGGACAGAGAAAAGAGAACAGCTTGCTAGGAGAATATTGGCTAATTCACGATGCTCCCTAGCCTTTCATGAGTTGGGCACTTTCGAAACTGCATCATCTCTATTCAACTGAGCCATGATGCTTAAGAATCCTTGGAATGTCACCCAGTTTACCTGGAGGGTATCAGATATTAGCCTGTCCAAGGGATTCTTAAACACCACCCATCCTATAGGGCACCAGAGGGAAAGGCTCGCTACTTTCAGATGTATTTGGGGGCCCACTGGGATAGAAAGTGAAACATCAGGTGCGAGGAGGCCTCCAGGGCTCTCAAGAGCAATAATCGGACCATCTTGTGAAAGGGAACAAGCAAGGAGGGACATCCCTCATGGGCAAGAGTGAGTTAGGGGCAGGGGTGAAATCCAGGAGGTTCTGACAGGTTCTGGAGAACCAGTAGTGGAAATTTTAAGTAGTTTGGAGAACCGGCAAATACCACCTCTGGCTGACCCCAGAGTGAGGAGGGAATGGAGATTCTGCGGTATCCTTTCCCTGGAGCAATGGTGAAATCCAAATTTTTTTACTACCGCTTTCTGTGGGCATAGCTTGGTGGGCCTGGTAGGTGTGGCAGGGGAAGGATATTGCAAAATCTCCATTCCCACCCCACTCCTGGGGCCAGCCAGAGGTGGTATTTGCTGGTTTTCCAAACCACTTAAAATTTCTGCTACCGGTTCTCCAGAACCTGTCAGAACCTGCAGGTTTTCACCCCTGCCCTGGAGTGGGGTGGGAATGGGGATTTTGCAGTATCCATGCCCACCGAACTGGTAGTATAAAAATTTGAATTCCACCACTGCTTCAGGGACAGCAACACTCTCCTTCCCAATCCTGGTCTTTTAAGAGATAAGGCCGTTTCCAAATATTTAGAGGGAAGGGAATGGAAGGTAAGGAGACTCAAGTTGGGCGAATTAAATCTATCTACAATTATAAGCTATATTGATCAGAATAAGACATACCTGCAGCAAGAGCTCTGCTTTCTTAGGTTCTTCCTTACAATCTGAAAGCCATGAGGGGCAAATAGCAAAGAAAACAATAAGTGAATATATCTTACATTAATGGCTATATTGACTGTAGAGTCATTGCCTAATTTGCATGATTGTAGCAAGGATTCTTCAGGTTTTGATTATCAAACAGCCTCCCAAGTCATACCAAGCCTCCTACCCAACTCATCTTTTTCAGATAAATTGTGTTGGTTGTCATTGTTTTAAAAAGCAATTTGGTATCACATTTTTCAGCTAGCAAATTCCTACCCTGATCAAGCTCCTGAGTTTAGGATTTAAAAGACAAAATGTAGCATTTATCCCCGAGACTTATGGTGAGGAATACGGCTAGTCCTTGACTTACAACTGTTCATTTAGCAACTGTTCAAAGTTACAGCGACCCTGAAAAAACCGACTTTCCCAATTACAAACCACTGCAGCATCCCCACGGTCATGTGATCTAAATTCAAACTCTTGGCAACCGACTCCTATATTTATGACAGCTGCAGTGTCCCGAGCTCATGTGATCCCCTTGCGTCATCTTCTTATAAGGAAAAGCCAATGAGGATACCAGATTCACTTAACAACTGTTTCACAAATTTAACAACTGCAGTGATTCACTCAACAACGGTTGCAAGAAAGGTTGTAAAATGGGGCAAATTCACAACCAATGTTTCACTTAGCAATGTTGGGCTCAATTATGGTCATAAGTCAAGGACTACCTGTATATCAGGCATTCTTGCCCCTCGTTTTGAGCGTTAATTAGTTCACCCCTTAATATAAAGAGTTACGTTACATTAAGTGACTATTATCTATCATTTATTAAGCATTTAATGCCGGTGAATGGCGCAGGCTGGTAAAGCCTGTTATTAAGAACAGCCTGTTATTAAGAACACAAAGCCTGCAATTACTGCAGGTTCGAGCCCGGCCCAAGGTTGACTCAGCCTTCCATCCTTTATAAGTTAGGTAAAATGAGGACCCAGATTGTTGGGGGGGCAATAAGTTGACTTTGT
Organism: Ahaetulla prasina; assembly: GCF_028640845.1. Classification (NCBI taxonomy): domain Eukaryota; kingdom Metazoa; phylum Chordata; class Lepidosauria; order Squamata; family Colubridae; genus Ahaetulla; species Ahaetulla prasina. The sequence continues at coordinate 145,076,341 of NC_080542.1, read as the reverse complement.
AAAAATATACAAATAGAATGAGACTATTGCCTTATACACTGTAAGCCGCCCTGAGTCTTCGGAGAAGGGCGGGGTATAAATGTAAACAAAAAAAAAAAAATTATGCTTTTCATATACCTGTTTTCCTTGAGAAGGAATTCCTATGGAGAGGGATAGTTTTCTCTTCCACCTTTCAGGATCTGGGCTTCCTGTCATCTCTTTAAGGTTTTCTTCCCGCAGACTTTGGATAGATGTTTTCAGCCATTCCTCCACACTCAGATGGGGTGTTTCCGGCCCCTCCTCTTCGAGGTGATTTAGGGCTATCTCAAGCCACTCCTTCACCTGTTGCTTAGATTCCTCTGGACATCCTTCCTGAACATTTTGTATGGCTTCTTGGAGCCATTCCTCCAGGTTCTTTCTAGATCCGTCCGGGGATTCTCCTCTGAGTTTTCCCAGAGATGCTCTTAGCCATCCTTGCAATCCTGTTCTGGATGCAGTAGACCCATGCTCTCTGGAGCTTGCTAAAGAGGCTTGGAGCCATCCACTCCTTAAGCTTTTTTCGGAGGAGGGAAGTTCTACCCGAATCACTCTCTCCCTGCTTTCTTCCACACTTGCATTTCTTCCTTTGGAGTATTGTTCGTTCAAATCCTGGATAGCTTGGATAGACGCTTCCAGCCATTCCTGAATACTAAGGTGGGATCCTTCAGGTCCCTCCTCTTCAAGGTTGTTTACAGATGTTTGGAGCCATTCTTTGACATCTTGATGGTCTGCTTCAGAAGGTTCCTCTTCCAGGTTTTTCAAGGAATCTTGAAGCCATTTTTTTAGAACTGGTCTAGGTTCAGTAGAAGACGAGAGACGTTCTAAGGATCTTTGAAGCCAGGGCAATATATTATCCACGGGTCCTTCAGAAGATAGCTTCTTGAGGTTCTCTATCGATTTCTCAAGCCATCCCTTTTTTAAGCTGCTGTTTCGAGACTCCGTCTCAGACTTTTGGAGGTCTTGAATGCTTTGAATAGAGGCCTCAAGCCATTCCTGCACATTCAGATGGGATGTTTCTGGACCTTCTTCTTGGAGTTGGTTTAAGGACAAATTCAGCCAATCGCTCACATCTTTCCTGGATGCTTCAGGAGGTTCCTTCTGAAGATTTATCAGAGATTCTTTAAGCCATTCTGCCAGGCTGGGTCTTGATGCGTCATTAGAAATCTCTTTTAGGCTTTTCAGAGATTCCTGAAGCCACTCCAAAATGTTTTGCCTGGATTCTTTGGACTTTTTGGTTTTCAGGTTGTCTACAGAAGCTTTAAGGGTGTTTTCCAGGAGTTGAGTTTTCATCTTTTCCAGATCTTCTTTATCTTCTGGCTTTGCATCGTGTCCACTTTTTTGCCAGATGCTCACAAAACACCTTTTGTGCTCTCTACTCAGAACTGGTACCAACTGGTCTCTGCACAATAATGGCCTAGAGCAGTCCTTTCTCAGTTTTCTCTCTCTAGAAAAATCAGAACGTTAGATGTGCATCTGGACCTATAACAAAACCGTCTGAGCTAACTCTAATGAGAAGTGCTTGTTGACAGGAAACCCTTAGTCCAAAATATTATTATTATTTTGACAGTGGAGGGGTGGAGTGTTTTAAACACCTACCTTATACATATCTTTGGAAAAGTCCCATTCAGTTCCATGAGACTTACTCCTAGTTATGCATATGGAGCATTACAACTGTAATGAGTTGTAATTCATTAATTTTGTTCTCTCTTTTATCTTTCATGTGGGAAAGGGATATTACTTTTAATATTTGATGAATTTGCTGAAGAGTGTTGTAAGAAACGTTCAGCTAATAAGAATGTTACATTGTCTTAAAACATCCATTGTCATTTTAATCTAAATGTTCATAAAATGGAATTTATATTTAACTGCGGCTACGCGGGTAATAGAGGGAGCTACTTGAAGCTCCCATATAACACCTCTCCTGCGCAAGCTGCACTGGTTACCGGTGGTTTTCCGGGTGTAATTCAAGGTGTTGGTTACCACTTTTAAAGCGCTCCATGGCATAGGACCGGGCTATTTACGGGACCGCCTGCTGCCACCTATAGCCTCCCATTGACCTGTGCGCTCCCACAGAGAGAGTCTCCTCAGGGTGCCGTCAGCCAAACAATGTCGGCTGGTGACCCCCAGTGGGAGAGCCTTCTCTGTGGAGGCCCTCTGGAATGAGCTGCCTCTGGGGTTACGCTTACTCCCTGACCTCTGGACGTTCCGACGCGAGCTCAAGACCTTTTTGTTTTACCGCGCAGGTCTGGCCTAATGCGAGATGATTTTTAATCGGGGTTTTATTATTGTTTTATTACTAGTTTTAATGCGGTTAGCCAAATTGAATCAGATTTTTAAAATTGTTTTTAATTTTATTGATAAAATCGTTTTTATGCTGGCTGTAAACCTCCTGGTATAGAAATCAAATAAATCTAAATCTAACAGTACACAAATGTCTATGGAGATTCTAAGTCATCTAGGTCATGGTTGTCCCAAAAGTACTTTTTCAAGAGGCAACTGGTTTTTCTTTGAAAACATTTTGCTTCTCATCCAAGAAGCTTCTTCAGAGCTGAAGAAAAGCTTCTTGAAAAAGCATATTTTGAACTGTACATAAACTTTTGAATGTTACTAACATAGGTTTATGTATCGAGGCACAACAATAGTAATAATATCATCATGCAAAATATTATTTTTGGGACTCTTTGGGAGTTTTTTTTACAGAATTATAGATGTTTATATTGCAACAATATTTAATAATAACTGCTCATATGTAGTCTCTAAAATAACGAATCGTAAGGCTCTGGCTTATGGGAAGTGATGTTTAACCTACTGCTATAATCAGCTTGATTGGTGTCTAGTAATATGAATGAAGACAAACAGGTAATTTTTCTAATAAGTGGTGAGATTGTACTGTGGATGTGAAGTTTCAATTTTATTTATTTGTTTATATCCTTATTGTCTACAGTGCAAAGGAAAATCTAGGAAAAAAGCAGGCAGAGAATTAAATACATCATTAGTTTAGAAGCATTGCTAGAAGAGATCCAAGGCATCCTTGAATTCCATTGGCCTTTAACAAGTGTTCGTTGACTAGATTTTTGTCTATAGCTTGAATAAAGATTCAATGCTGCAACCTTATAGTAATAGTACTTAGATTTATATACCGCTTCAGAGTGCTTTTATAGCCTTCTCTAGGGGGTTTACACAATCGGCATATGGCCCCCAACAATCTGGGTCCTATGTTACCCACCTCAGAAGGATGGAAGGCTGAGTCAACCTTTGGGCCTGGTGAGATTTGCAGTCAGTTGCCAGACAGCAGAAATAGCCTATTTAAAAACATATTTTATTTCCCTTCCAACAGTGGTTCCAGTTAATGGAATTCAACCCAGAAGGCTGAATATCGTATATGTCCAGAAAAGGAAGCTAAATAGAATTTAATTTGAAAATCTGGGGGGGGGGGAATGTCACGATTGCTATCTAAAAATTTCTTACCTGCTTAATTTTTCGTCAAAATATTCGCAAAGTTGCTGTTTCTCTCCTTGCATTTGAAGACTGACTCCTATAAGCTCGTTCTCACAATGGAATTTACCTCTGTCTGACAACAGGTCACAGATTATCCTTTTCTGCCTGCAAAATATGAAAACGTGACTAAAATTAGCCCCTTAGATTTTTTTCTTGAATAATCAAACTTCTTTAATTTTTTTAAAAAAAAATTAATAACACCTCTCATTTCTCCCCAGTATTGTTCCAGACAATGGAATTCAAGCACAGAGCTGTGTATAATGTAGGAGCGGCAATGGGTGCTAAAGAGAATTTAATATGAAACTCCGGAAGAGAAAGTCAGGGTTGCTATCTAAAAATTTCTCACATGCTTAGTTCTTCCTCAAGATGTTCGCAGAGTCTTTGTTTTTCTTCACATAATTCCAAAAGCTCTTTGTTCTCACGGTTCAGCTTTTCTCTGTCCGACAAGAGATCTGAAATCATCGTTGTCATTCTGCAAATTATGAAGATCACAGCAAAATTGTTATTTTTTTTTTTTACTTGGATCAGCTATTTTTCAAATTTAAAGAATGTATGAGCATAAAGACATCATCAAAATTACACCAATGTGAAATGTAAAACACTGCCTCCCCCCGTGCTATATCCACTCCATTCCAGAATTGGCTTGATTCACTATTTATACTGTCTGCAGCTAGCTCAGATGTTCCTCTAGTTATTTTCAGTGGTGAGAAATTAACAATTGCCTCCATATTCTGATTTCTGGTGTTTTGTTCCTCCTTCTCTCTCCTGCAGAATTTCAGCACTTCAGCACTAAGTTCTCTACTGTTACAATAACAATAACAACAACAGAGTTGGAAGGGACCTTGGAGGCCTTCTAGTCCAACCCCCTGCCCAGGCAGGAAACCCTACATCATTTCAGACAGATGGTTATCTAACATTTTCTTAAAAATTTCCAGCGTTGGAGCACATTGGATGCAGTCTGCGTTTAAGTAATGCCAAACTTTGTGAATATTATTGATTTTTTTAAAAAATATAATATGACCAGTCCCTTTGTCAATGTAGAAATTATGAATACTGTTTTCAAAGTGTAGTTACTTAGTAAGTTTATACCAAGATTTGAAGGAATGCTTCTCTTTGAGAAAGCTTTGATTATCTCATGATAACATACTCACAAACGAAACTAAGTGATCGTTGAGAGTCAATATTGACTTGATGGCCGATAATCCATCAAGATCAGGGGTGAAATGCTCTTGGTTCGGACCGGATCAACCAATTCTGCTAGCAATGGTAGCAGGTGGTTTCGAGAACCGGTAGCAAAAATCCCTGGCCACCCCCTGCCCAGCTGAGCCGAATAGGTTGTAAAAAATGCTTTTAAAAGTAAAGAAAAAGATCGTGCGCCACAGCTGATCACCCCCCCATGTGCTGTTCTAATTACTCCATGCCTCCTCTTGGTATGCACTGTGCATGCGCGCACCTTGCATTTGGTGTGTGGTGCATAGTGAGCATGCATGCGCACCGCACATGCATAACCAATGAACCAGTAGTAAACCGGTTCAGATTTCACCACTGATCAAGATGATAAACACCAAATTATTACAAAATACTCTGAGTGCTGAAACTGGAGCACACACCAGGACGCCAGAACCCAGAAGAGAGCAGCTGTCCGGTGCACATGCGTGCAGCAACCAGCTGTTTTTCCGGGCTTCATCACACACATGTGCACCAAACAGCTAATCTTTGTTTGTCAAATGTGTACAGATAACAAATATAGGTATGAACATAAACATAAAAAAGGAAGTAAATACAAATTAATGGAGACAGTAAGAAAGGGAGGGTAGGCATGCTGGTCTTTGATGGAACTCGGAAGAGCGCGCAACAGAACCTGGAAATGGTGCATGTGCCAACAGAGAGGGCTCTGCATGCCATTTTTAGCACACGTGCCATAGGATCAACATCACTGCTCTAAGATGTATAAATAATGATAAACACACACAGTATTCTCACAGATGAAATTTCTTTTAATCTTATTTATTTCAGTAGGAATTGAGAGATTAAAGTCTTCCCTTAAAACTTCTAGGACAGTAATGGCAAACTTTTTTGCCGTCGTGTGCCAAAAGCGGGGGGAGCGCTGTAGATTTCTACTGGTTCACTTGCAGGCGTTTGCGCGTAACACTTCTGCACATGCACAAATATCCAGGTGGGTGGGCAGAACCTCCTGCTGCCACCTATTCGCCCAATCCAGGAGCAACCCACCATTTAGCGCAGGGAGGGTCGCATGCACATGTGCCCACACCCATAATGCAATGCCCACCCATGCGCCCCCCATGCGCATCGGCAAACGACCCACCCTGTGTTGTCCCGCGCATGTAATCCCCATGCGCCCCATTTTGGGCCTAGCAGGCCTCCCTGAAGCCTCCAGAGGCCAGAAACAGCCTGTTTCTGGACTTCCGGTAGGTCGTTTTTCGCCCTCCCAGAGCCTCCGCACGAACCCTGTAGAATAGAATAGAATAGAATAGAATAGAATAGAATAGAATAGAATAGAATAGAATAGAATAGAATTTTTTATTGGCCAAGTGTGATTGGACACACAAGGAATTTGTCTTGGTGCATATGCTCTCAGTGTACATAAAAGAAAAGATACCTTCATCAAGGTACAACATTTACAATACAATTGATGGTCAATATATCAATATAAATCATAAGGATTGCCAGCAACAAAGTTACAGTCATACGTGGAAAGAGACTGGTGATGGGAACGATGAGACGATTAATAGTAGTGCAGATTCAGTCAATAGTAAATGTAAATTTACTATTTACATAAATAATAAATAAATAATAAATAAATAGTAAATGTAATTATCTGGCATCCAAAATGGGCCGCATGGATACTCCTGGGAGGGGCAGAGCGGCATGGTCATGCGTGCACATCTCCTGCATGTGTGGCAGAGACCCGAAAATCAGCTGGCTGGCGGGAGGCGCGCAGGCATGCGTGGTGGAGCTAATCTAAGGCAACGGCTCTCCTGCCCGCAGAAATGGCTCATGTGCTACCTGTGGAATGTGTGACATAGGTTCACCATCAGGGTCCTAGGATATTCAATTCTTCAGTTTGGCTTGGATTTAATCTAGATATGAGGCTATAAATGGCTGCCATATGGTACTGGTAGTCCTTGACCTTTGACCATAATTGAGCCCAACATTTCTGTTGCTAAGTGAGACATTTGTTAAGTGAGTTTCCCCCCCCCCTTTTTTTGACCATTTTTGCCACGTTTGTTAAGTGAATCACTGCAATTGTTAAATTAATAACATGGTTTTAAAAACAGGTATTTATAAGGGTTAAAGCATCTGGGATCCTGTGTCCGCCATTTGCAGCCTTCCAACAAAGTCAATGGGAGAAGCCAGATTCACTTAGTGACTGCAGACTCACATAACAAGTGTAGTGATTTTCTTAAAGACTATAGGAAGTCCTCCACTTATAACCACAATTCAGCCCAAAATTTCTGTTAAGTAGGACATTCGTGAATTTTGCCCCATTTTGTGACCTTCCCTGCCTCAGTTGGTAAGTGAATCACTGCAGTTGATAAGATAGCAACAGGGTTGTTAACTTTGAATGGTCACTAAACGAATTGTTGCAAGTCGAGGACTACCTGTACATTTTATAATGTGTGTCTATGGGAGGGAGCTAAAGAGGATTTCATAGGAAATTCTGGAAGAGAAAGTCAAGGTTGCTATCTAAACCAGGGTATCAAACTCCATTTTATTGTGGGCTCCATCAGGGTTAGTTTGACCTTGGGGGGGGTCGAATGCGCATGGTGGGGATGGGGGTGGCCAGCTTGACATAACTCGTGTCGGGGGCACCTGTGGTGGATGGAAGGGGCTGGGGATCCATTTTCTGCCTTCCTTCCTTCCTTCCTTTTCTTTTTTCCTTCCCTCTTCATTCTTCTTTCTTCTTCCTTACCCTCTTTCTTTCTTTTTCCTTCCTTGCTCTCTTCCCACCTTCCCTTCTTTTTCTTTGTATTTCCTCTTTCCCTTTCTCCTTTTCTGTCCCTTCTTGGATGCTCAAATGCAAAGGGGAAACATTTCTCCTTTTGTTTTGTTTTGCTTTTACAGTATTTTTTGGAGTATAAGACGCGCCTTTTCCCCCCAAAAAAGAAGACGTTTGAGGAAGAACTGAACAGGTGCGTCTTATACACCGAATATAGCCCCGCCCAGCTTCTCAAACAGAGGTTTTAGAGGCTGAAAAAAGCTTCAAAAAAAGCTTCAGAAACAAAGCTTCAGAAAAGAAGCCCCCAAACAGAGCTTCAGAGGCTATTTTTCTGAAGCTGTTTTGGAGGCTTTCAGAGGCAGGAAAAAAAGCAAAAAAATAATAATTCTGGGAGGCCGATCCATCGCCAATCAGCTTTTTTCTTGTTTTCCTCCCCAAAAACTAAAGTATGTCTTATATTTCAAAAAATGCAGTAATTAGTTTTGCTAGCCCTCTGCCAGCAAAAATAGAGCCGTCTCCCCAAGCTCCATGTTCACTGGCCGAGAGCTACAGGAAGCCATCAGGGCCAAAAACGGGGCCCGGGGCAACTGCCCACAGACCCCTTGGGCTTCATTTTTGCTGTCCATGGCACTGTGGGCCAGTCCTTTGCTGTTACCAGGGCGGCCCTGCAGGCCAGATCTAAGCCTTGAGTTTGCATCCCTGATCTAAACATTTCTCACCTGTTCAGTTCTTCCTCAAACTGTTCACTGAGTCGCTCTTTCTCTCCTTCCAACTGGTGACTGAGTCGTACAAGCTCCTGTTTCTCAAGGAGGACCTTTTCTCTCTCCAACAACAGATTTGAAATTGCTGTTGTTTTTCTAGAGATTATCGTTGATTTCCTGTAAATTATGAATGAAATTAGTTCCCTTATCTTTTTACTTGAATCAGGAAACCTTTTTCAATTAAAAATTTCATATATGTATGTTTATGTATTTGTGTGTGTTTGTTTGTGTGTGTGTATTGAAATTTGATGAAATTTCTTTTAATTTAAGTGCACCTTTCCAAGTTGAAAGTGCGTCACAAAAAGGCATTTATGACAATGCCAAGACTTACTTAAAATCCAGGTCTTTCGCCTTCTTTAGCTCTTCTTGTTGGAATTTTATTTTCTTCTGAAGACTCTGGAAAAGTCAAAATACATTACAAGTGAAGTGAAGCTGCATACGTGTGTGTGTGCATGTTTCACCTCTTATTGTAACATGAAATGTTTTTCAGGCTATAATCTCAAGATTCATGTTCTTTCTGCGCCACCTTAGAAAGCTCAAACTGCCCAAGGAGCTGCTGATTCAATTTTGCAGAGGAACTATTGAGTCTGTCATCTGCACCTCCATAACTGTCTAGTTTGGCTCTGCAACCAAACAAGACTTCAAAGGATAGTTAGGACTGCAGAAAAAAACTATTGCAACCAGCATGCCTTCCCATTGAGGACCTGTATACTGCACGAGTCAAAAAGAGGGCTGTGAAAATATCTACAGACCCCTCGCATCCTGGACTTAAATGGCTTCAACTCCTACACTCAAAAGGATGCTAAAGGGCATTGCACACCAGAACAACTAGACACAAGAACAGTTTTTTCCCGAATGCCATCACTCTGCTTAATAACTAATTCCCAGAACACTGTCAAACTATTTACTAAGGCTGTATTACTATTCTTCTTCTCATCCTTTCTATTACCTATCCCCTTTTCCACTTACGACTGTAACTTTGTTGCTTGTGTCATTACAATTTATATTGTTTTATTTAATTTCCTAGTATGATTTTTGTTGATTGCTTATTTAGTATCCTACGACTATCACTAAGTGTTGCATCTTATGACTCAGGATGAATGTATTTATGATGTCTAGGATCATGATTTATCCCTTGATAGCTTTTATGTACACTGAGAGCTTATGCTCCAAAGACAAATTCCTTATGTGTCTAATCACACTTGGCCAATAAAAAATTCTAGCTATAAAGCAATCATCAACTGTTCGAAAAAAATCTGGTTGGATGGGAACAGATGAATATCATGATGGGCCCTTTAAGAGATGCTGCCTAAGGAGCTGTCAGATAAGAGACAGCAGAGCATGCAGTAGCTTAATGGGTAGAGAGAAGAGGTTTTTCTCTAAGACGACAGCAGGAGAACTGGACTTCCAAGGTTCTTTCAATGTCGCCTGACAGCAAAGTAGAATTAACTCCTCTGGTCCTGTTACCTCTCTGGTCTACCTAGAAAAACTATTAATAGTGTCAATATTAATATTTTCATTAATATTAATAAAATAGTGTTAAACTATTTAACACTACCAACAAGGCGGCTACCCTTCAAAAAGACCTTAACTTTGTTTCAGAATGATCAAAAATTTGGCAACTCCCAATTTCAACCAACAAATGCTCTGTCTTACACATTGGAAAAAAGAATCAGAACACTAAATACAAGCTTGATGGACATGACCTTGTAGATGACCCTCACTCCGTCAAAGATCTTGGAGTTTTCATATCAAATGATCTAAGTGCCAAAGCCCACTGCAACTATATCGCAAAAAAGGCTTTAAGAATCTTGCATAGCTTCTTCCCCAGAAAGGTTACACTACTAACCAGAGCATACAAAACATTTGCTAGACCAATTCTCGAGTACAGCCGCCTGTCTGAAACCCACACTTCATTCCGGACGTCAATACAATTGAGCGTGTCCAGAAATATTTTACAAGAAGAGTTCTCCATTCCTCTGATCACAATAAAATACCATATGCCACGAGACTTGAAATCCTGGGTTTAGAAAATTTAGAACTCTGCTGCCTTCGGCATGACCTGAGTATAACTCATAAAATCATCTGCTACATTGTCCTTCCTGTAGAAGACTACTTCAGCTTCAACCACAACAATATACGAGCACACAACAGATTTAAACTTAAAGTGAATCGCTCCAATCTTGATTGTAAAAAATATGACTCCAATATAACAGAGTTGTTAATGCCTGGAATGCACTACCTGACTCCGTTGTCTCTTCCCAAAATCCCCAAAGCTTTAACCAAAGAATATCTACTGTTGATCTCACCCCATTCCTAAGAGGTCTGTAAGGGGAGTGCATAAGAGCACCAGCGTGCCTACCATTCCTGTCCTAATGTTCCCTTTGGTTGTATCCAATTTGTATGGTTATTTCATGCTTATACTTATATATATTGTTGTGTTTGACAAATAAATAAATAAATAATAAAAACTCCTCCCCTAAGAAACCAGGATGTTCTGCCAAAACTCTCTTGACCCCAAAAAGAACACAATCTGAATATTTATGGAGAGTAATTTGTAGACGTGCACACCCTCATTATAAAGATAGACACCCTCATTATAAAGCATAATCTTTGAAAAATCTTTCAGGACCAGCTCCCTTCCCAATCTATGGTCACTAGCTACGGTCATCCCTGTCTTCAAAAAAGGAGACTCCAGACTAGTTGAAAATTACAGACCAATTTCTTTATGCTGCTTCACCTGCAAAGTAATAGAATCAATCATCAACCAATCCATTACCCTCCACCTAAAAATAAACAATCTACTCTCTAATAAACAATTTGGTTTCAGGAAAAAAATATTCTGTAATCTACAACTTCTACACGGCAAAAACATATGGACTACAAATCTTGATCAGGGCAAAGCAATAGATGCAATTTACATTGACTTCTATAAAGCCTTTGACTCACTGGTACACGACAAATTACTTATAAAACTAAAATCCTACAGCATCTCCGGACCCCTCCATAATTGGATAATTGTGTTCCTGTCAAACAGGCAACAAGTGGTCAAAATAGGCAGTGCCCTATCAAATCCTACACCTGTTAATAGTGGTGTCCCCCAAGGCAGTGTTCTAGGACCAACACTCTTCATATTATACATAAATGACTTCTGTGATCATATTATGTGTTCTCTTCGTCAATCATCTTAAACTATTTAACACTACCAACAATACTGCTACCCTTCAAAAAGACCTGGACTTTGTGTCAGAATGGTCAAAAATTTGGCAACTCCAAATCTCAACCAACAAATGCTCTGTCTTACACATTGGCAGAAAGAATCAGAACACAAAATACAAGCTAAGTGGACATGACCTTGTAGATGACCCTCCCTCTGTCAAAGACCTTGGAGTTCTCATATCAAATGATCTAAGTGCCAAAGCCCACTGCAACTACATCGCCAAAAAGGCAATAAGAGTTGTAAACCTAATCTTGCATAGCTTCTTCTCCGGTAAGATTACACTACTAACCAGATCATACAAAACATTTGCTAGACCAATTCTTGATTACAGCTCATCTGTCTGGAACTCACATTTCATTTCGGACATTAATACAATTGAGCGTGTCCAGGAATATTTCACAAGAAGAGTCCTCCATTCCTCTGATCGCAACAAAATACCTTATGCCACGAGACTTAAAATTCTGGGTTTAGAAAATTCAGAACTACGCCGCCTTCGGTATGACTTGAGCTTAGCTCATAAAATCATCTGCTACAATGTCCTTCCTATCAATGACTACTTCAGCTTCAACTACAACAATACACTAGCATACAATAGATTCAAACTTAAAGTGAACCACTCCAATCTCAACTGTAGAAAATATAACTTCGGTAACAGAGTTGTTAATGCGTGGAATGCACTACCAGACTCCTTGGTCTCATCCCCAAATCCCCAAATCTTTAACTCAAAACTGTCTACTGTTGACCTCACCTCATTCCTAAGAGGTCTGTAAGGGTGTGCACCAGCGTGCCTACCGTTCCTGTCCTAATGTTCCCTTTAGTTGTATTCATTTTATGTTTTCAATTTATGCTTATATATATTATCTAATATGTATTTAAGGGAAATAAATAAATAAATAAATAAATTATAATGTCAATAAGAATGCGATACAGCTGGGGAGACATCCGTGGGCCACAGCTGCCCTCCCTGCTTTCTCTAGTACAGGGGTCTCCAACCTTGGCAACCTTGAGCCTGGATGACCATTTGCACCATTTGTCTGAAATGTCTATGGAGAGTCTCAGTCATCCAGGTCATGGTTGTCCCAAAGGTGCTTTTTTTCAAGCGGCAGCTGGACTTTCTGGTTTCGCTTCCCATCCAAGAAGCTTCTTCAGCTCAACATTTGTCTGAAATGTTACAGGATTTCCAGCTTGAGCAGGGGTTGGACTAGAAGACCTCCAAGGTCCCTTCCAGCTCTTTCATTTTGTTCATGGTCAATGTATATGGCATACCTCAACCAGTTTCCTTTGTTCCATCAAATGTCTTTGTATTACAAAGTGTTCTTCCTGCAAAGTTGACAAAATACATTATTTTAAAATGACAAGATGACTATCAGCAATTAAAGACACTGATTTTTCTAACAACGGGATGGGGAGGGGGTGGGTGATGTTAACCATTATTTCTTCATCCTTCAATCTTAGGTGCCAACTGATATTCTGACCCAGCCTTAGCAGAAGCAAGAAACGGACTCCTTGTCATGAAAAAAACCCTCTTTATTTACCTCTTGTGAATTAATAGCATTCACCCACCGAAAAGTCCAAGCAAGAGTCCTGCAAGGAGTTAACTGCAGTAGAGACCTTATCAGTTCCTTGCAGGGCTGAAATTCAAGTTTTTTTACTACCGGTTCTGTGGAAGTGGCTTGGTGGGTGTGGTGTTGCTTGGTGGGTGTGGCAGGGGAAGGATACTGCACAATCTCCTTTCCCATCCCACTCTTAGGGGAAGGATACTGTAAAATCTTCATTCCCTCCTGACTATGGGACCAGCCAGAGGTGGTATTTGCCAGTTCTCCAAACGACTTAAAATTTCTGCTACTGGTTCTCCAGAACCTGCTGGATTTCACCCCTGGTTCCTTGCAATAATTGCCAGGCCATGAGCTCCCAGCCGAAAAGCTGCAAATTAGGTTCTGGCAAGCAGTCTTTGATTCACGAAACACAATGAGCAAAATCTTCAGAAATATGAACTGTTCTCTCCTATGATAACCATCCCCCTTTCCTTCTATTTATTCCCCAGCCAGGAAGGGGCCATTCAGGGTCCATGTGTGCTTTGCTTCCTGAGTCGACTCCTTGTCCTCTGTTGTTCATCTCTCTGCTCTGCGCATACGTGAGTCTGGAACAGGCCCCAGCTGTTCTTCCTCCTCACTCATATCAGCCTCCAAAGGCAGCTGCCTCTGCAGTGGCTGGGAAATATCAAACGGCCCTGGCTCTATCTCTGCGTCTATGCCGAGCATCTATCAGCGCCTTCCCCAGACTCCAGCACTGGCCCAAGTTTCTCCCCAACCTCCTCATTGTCTGAGTCTGCCGCCAACTTCGCAGCTGCTAGTACCTAAATTCTGCGCACTTGCCTGGAAATACACATCACTGAATAAAAGAAAATTTATTCTGATATTGCTCTGTCTGTACTGACACTGAAGCTGCAGTCCTTGCTGCTGGCATCATTTATTTTCATCTCCTATTTGTTACTTCCTGATGGGCTGGAGTATTGGGCAGCCTGTTTACTATTTTGTGGGTTTTCTCAATAAAGTTACTTACTCCTTAAATGGGAGGGGAGGGGGCCACGATGGCTCAGCAATTAAAATGCTGGGCTCGTCAGCTGGGTTCAAGACCTGAGAGCTGCGCGACTGGGTGAGCTCCTGTTACTCAGCCCACTTAGCAGTATGAAAGCACACAAATGCAAATAGATAAATAGGTACCATTTTTGCAGGAAAGTTACTGTATTCCATAATTTCATGCTGGCCACATGATGATGGAAGCGTCTCTCAGACTGTGCAAGGCAACCTTGGCTGAGAATCGGGAGACTGGACAGGGGGAACCTTTAAACCTTTACTCCTGAAATAATTATTGTTTTTCATTACAGTCTTTTTCTTCCACAATCACAGAAGCAGAAAAGAGAAAATCTTATTTTTGGCAAGTTCATTTGCAATCATAAAATGCACTAAGGATAATTATAAAATTACTCCAGATCTCACCAACTGATTGGGTGGGAGCTTGGCTGTGCTCTGATTGGATGGGGGCTTTTTTCGGCTCTGATTGGCTGGGGTATGTCCTGTTTGGGTGGGGGCTTGGTTGTGCTCAGATTAGTCTGAGTTGCAGGGGGATTTGAGCTGGTGAGCTGCATTGCTGTTGTTTGGCTTCGTGTTTGTGGTCGTGCTACATCTTCATAGTGGGTGTCAGTCTGCTGCATGTATGGATTGGAGGGGTTTGAAATGGCTAATGTTGCAGCTGCGGTCTGGCTTCTGATCCTTGGTCGTGCTTCATGATAAGTGTGGGTTTGGGTCTGCTTTCTGGGTGGATGTGCGGTGGTGATATCCTGTGTGGACTTCGTGACACCAGACCCACACTCACGAGGTCCACACAGGATGTCACCATTATCTTACGTAGCTTCTTCTCCAGAAACACTATATTACTAACCAGAGCTTACAAAACATTTGCTAGATCAATTCTTGAATACAGCTCGCCTGTCTGGAACCCATACCACATTTCAGACATCAATACAATTGAACGTGTCCAGAAATATTTTACAAGAAGAGTTCTCCACTCCTCTGAACACAACAAAATACCTTATACCACCAGACTTGAAATCTGGGTTTAGAAAACTTAGAACTCCACTACCTTCGACAGGACCTGTGTTTAACTCATAGAATCATCTATTGCAATGTCCTTCCTGTTGAAGATTACTTCAGCTTCAACAACAATACAAGAGCAAACAATAGATTTAAACTTAATGTTAACCACTTCAATCTTGATTGCAGAAAATATGACTTCTGTAACAGAGTTATTAATACTTGGAACACACTACCTGACTCTGTGGTCTCTACTCAAAATCCCCAAAGCTTTAACCAAAAACTCTCTACTATTGACCTCACCCCATTCCTAAGAGGTCTATAAGGGGTGTGGATAAGAGCACAAACATGCCTACCGTTCCTGTCCTACTGTTTTCTTTCATTATATCCAATTTATATAGTTATTACATGCTTATATATTAGCTTATATGTTATATAGTTGCTTCATGCTTATGTATGCTGTTATGACAAATAAAATAAATAAATAAAATATCCTTATTATCTTATCATCACACTGATCTCCCTAAGAGAACATGGCCACTAGAAGCGGGAGACATTTCCTTTCTAAAACCCAACCAGTCACATATGAAACTCCTTTGCATTTTTTGACAACATACACTCAACAGATTCCCCAGATGACAGATCGCTTACCTGGTGACGACGTTTGGTGAAATGTAAATAGCGATCAGCCTCTTCCTCACAGAGCCCAGGTGTGGGGGTATCTTCCAGGTGCTTGGAAAACTGGCAGTGGTGTGATGTAAAGAGCTGGGAATCAATTAAAGTCTTAAGGATTAATAAAATATGCTGGTAAGTAAGCGTAATGAAATGTTCAGGTTTTGCTAAATTGACTCTGCTGCTATTGAACACTTCGTTATTGTTTTTGTTGTCCTACAATCTTAGAAACTGACATATCAGATTTATCGGATCAGATTTATTTCCTCTGTCACTTTCCCAACGGATAGTAAGGGGCCCCAGCCAGAACTGAGATCAGATTAACTCAGTGTACATATTGGATAAATGAGGATATATGAGGATGATCAGATGTGCCTTAGCAAGTAACAACAGTAACAAAAAGATTGGCGAAGGGGACCACACATTTTTTTAAAAAAATGTACTTTCCATTCTGGCACCTTAAATATAGACTCTGATTTAATTTGTAAGGAATTATAGGTAGACATTGACTTACAATAATTCATTTAGTGACCGAAGTTATAATGGCACTGAAAAAAGTTACTTATGACTGCATTTCATACTTATGACCATTGTAGCATCCCCATGATCACAATTCAGATGCTTGGCAAGTGACTCATATTTATGACCGTTACAGAGTCCCGGGGGGTGTCACATGATCCCCTTTTGCAACCTTCTGGCAAGCAAAGTCAATGGGGAAGCCAGATTCATTTAACAACCATGTGACTAACTTAACAACTGCCTGATTCACATAAAAACTGTGGCAAGAAAGATTAGTTTACCAACTACCATTATATATTATATACCTCAATATGTCTCCTTTCTGCCCCTGAAGTTGTTACTTTGCGAAGTCTTGATAGTTCTTCCTGAAACATTAACAAAATACACTATTTTAAAAAGATAAACTTGCTGTTAGCAATTAGACATTAATTTTTCTAATAACTATTTGTTTGGGAGGGAGGGGTTGATTTTAATCATTGTTTTTCTGTCCTCAAAGCTTAGTTGCCAACTGATATCTCTAGCACTTGAACTCTGGACACTTGCCTGAAAGTATAGACCACTGAATAAAATACAACGTTTTGATATTCCTGCCTGTCTGTTTACACTGATACCAGCATTTAATTCAGGCTCTGTAGCTGCAATCTCTGCAGGCATAATTTGTCTTTTCTCTTTTCATCTCTATTATTTTACAGCCTGATCTGCTGGAACATTAAGCAGCCTGTTGTGGTGGACTTGTAAAAAAATCAAACTGTTTTGGATTAAAATATGGTGGATTATGCAGAATATCTTGATAAAGAAGATATAGTTTACTCCACAACTGTTTTTATTAGGTATAATTACAGATTGTACAGTAATAGAGACTAAATTAATATTGAACTTAATATCAGCAGCGAGACTTTTGGTGGCGCAACATTGGAAGAAAGAAGAATTGCCTACAATTGAAGAATGGACACTTAAAGTTTCAAACTTAGCAGAAATGGCAAAAATTTCTGCGTACCTGAAAGATGATTCACAAGAATGATATATAGTAGAATGGAGAAAATGGATTGATTATATTCAAAATAAGTATCAGACTAAAAAGTATCAAACTTTGTATATAAATATACAAATAGGATGAAGACTATTGCTTAAGATAGAGTAAGCCGCCCTGAGTCTTCGGAGAAGGGCGAGATATAAATGCAAAAAAAAAAAAAAAAGCTTATGAGTGATTGTAGGAAATCTATTGTATTTGTGTATTTGTTTAAAAGAGGAAAGGGGAGTTAAGGGATCAATGGGGGAGAAGGGATTATGGGTTATAGTTTTTGTAGTATTCTAGCTTATGCTTGTTAGATGTTATACCCTGTATTTTGCTCTGGGAAGTCTCGGGGGGGGGGGAAGGGGAGGGGGGAGGGGGGAGGGGGGGAGATAATTATTAAAAAAAATTTTGTTGTAAAACTTTTTCAATTAAAAAAAAATGACAGCCTGTTGTTTTTGTGTGATTGGACACACAAATTCCAATTGGCCAATAAACATTCTATTCTATTCTATTCTATTCTATTTTGTGGCATTTTAATCATGTCAATAAAATGACTTACTCCTGACATTATCATTTTTCATTAAAGTTTTTTTTAACTCACAGTCAACAAGTAGATCAACATGCTATAGAAACTCTGGATCTCTCTCTTATTTTTCTTTCCATTCATTTGTGTTTGATTCTGCCTGAACAAATCCCTGTTGTTGTTTTTTCTTTTTCAAAGGGGTTTGGCATTGCGTCCTTCCCAGGGTTGAAAGAAAGAGACTGGCCCAAGGCAGTAGTGGGATTCAAATCCCGTCACTACCGGTTCGCTCGTGGGTGGGTGTGTGCAACACTTCCGCACATGCACAGAGACATCCGGGCGAGTGGACGAAGCCTTCCGCTACCATTGCCGCCAGTTCGCCTGAGCCAGGGCGAACTGGTAGCAACCCACCACTGGCCCAAGGTTATCCAGCCAGCTTTATGCCTAAAACTAGGCAAGAATTCCCAGGATTCCCATTTCATGACACCGTGATTAAGGCAACTAACATAAGCTAAAATTGTATTTTAAAAAAATAAAGCACCGAACCAAAACCTATAATGGCAAACACAAACCACAATGAATGGACTGCCTACTTGGGTCACATAGCATTTAATTTGACGCATGAACAAAGCATTTTCCCTACCTGTTCTTGGAGACGCTTCATAGCATTTCTCATTCTTCGCTTGAAACTGCCTTCCATCATTCTATAACGATGATTGATGGCTAAAAGATAAAACAGTAGGTGAGAAAGCACAATAATATTAACATTAATTTTGGAAAATCAGAATATATTCTTCAGAACAGGCGTTCAACAGCCAGGCTAACTTATAATTTCACATATCATAAAAAGATAAGCAAATAAACAATTTTCCTTCCCTAAAGGAACTAGGGGAATAGTCACAATAATGACAGATGTGATTGGTAAATTAAAATCCAAACAATAAAAGCATTGGCCCCTAAAGTCCAGATTAAAAATAAGATTTTTTTTAAATGTATCGTATAAAGATTGAGAGAGCGGTATCCAAAGGCAACAGCTTCAAGACAGCCTTCCAAACTCTGGGAATGATGGAGGAAAAGGCCACCTTCCATTTGCCCAATACCACCCATCTCAAAAAGCAATTTGGCTTCTGGGTTTCTCCTGCAGATTTCAACGTCTGCTGAAACACCTTATCTTGGGCAGCCAGGCTCTTTTAAAAGGCACCCCACCTTTGCCTCCCCTAATAAGCAAGGGAGACCCTACCCAAGCTTTCTGGACAGCATCAGACTGCCCATGCCTATCCAGGAGTTTTTCCTTTCTTCTTTTGCTTTAGCTGAATATTTGGTATTTGTTTTCCAATTGATAGGGTCCTCCTGGGAGTCCTGAGCTACTTTTCAATATCCTGTAAGGGGCAGGGCAATTTGTTGTGTATGCTCCTATTGGTGGGTATTCCCAGCGGGAAAACATTCAAATCCTATTGGCTGGCACCTGGTCCAGGTGTGTATAAATGGGGGACCTTCTGCCTGTATTGTTTGCTGAAGTCTCACTCTAGTCTAGTCTCATGCATCCTCCATTACCCAATCCAACATTGGCGATGAGGATTGGATTGAGAACAACACAAGCCAGTTGAACAGACCAACAAAGAGAGAATCAGCCCGGCCATCGATTGGCAAATCAGGGCCGAAGCAAGCACAAAGAGAGACCGGGAATCATCGAGATGTCCAAAAACGCCAGCTCTCTATGACCCAGCAGTCGAAAAAATGGGCATCGTTCATGGCATGATTCGACTGTTTCCTCGAAGCCAACGACAATTCACAGCTTGCCGGACAATCGGAAAAGAGCACTGTTTCGCCACAATTGCGGTCAAGCTGTTTTCGACGTGGCGGAATCACTCACCGATCCAACCCCAGTGTAAAGGGTGGACTGAAATATCCTGACACCCTCTGAGCCCATTTCGTGCCAGCCCCATCTAAATATGCCTAGCAGTTCGAATTTCGCCAGCGGTTACAACAAGAGGGAGAATCTATTGGCACATACATAGCTGCCCTCCAGAAAGCAGCCACCCCCAGTGAGTACAAGGGATTCTTAGAAGAAGCCCTACTAGAACAATTCATTTGCGGGGTAAGAGACCCCCAATTATGGCAGCAACTACTTTCCAAGCACAACTTAACCTGGCAAGTTGCGATCGATGAAGCCAAGGGATACAAGCTGTCCAGCAAAGCTGCCGAGTCTATGCAGCGCCCTGGAACAAACCATGAGCTAGCCCTCGCAACGCCAATTCACCAAGCGGTCACCCAAGTTGAACCCCAAAAATTCAACCAAGCCGAAGATGGGGACGAGGAGATCGGAGAAGAGGCAGTTTTCTGTACTGATCAATCCAACCGCGACAGCGGAAACGTATGTTCCAGCTGCGGGGGAGACCACCACCGGAACAGCTGCCAACTCCGCAATGCCCTGTGCCACCAGTGTGAGAAGAAGGGCCACCTAGCCCGTGTATGCAGAGCAACGCAACCGATTCAACCTTCCCGCCAGAGAGACCGCGCGGAATGGAAGTCGGCCGGCCAGCCGCCATTTCCGCGCAGGCATGGCCAAAATGGCCACCCCAAAAAGAGCGCAAATTCAAACCAAGTCACAATTGGTTAGGCAAACACAAGACCCAAAGACAAAACATTTACAATGGTCAGCATTGATGGACAACAGATCAAAATGGAGATCAACACTGGATCATTCATCATGATCATCTCCTGGAACACAGTCCAAGAGTCACTCCCGCACATCAAAAAACATCGACTTCAACCTCAACAACTCCCAAGTACGCGATTTCCAAGGGAACCGGGTTCCTGTAGAAGGCATCGCCACCATCAACATTATGTACGGCCCCTACCGAAAGAAACTACCGGTCACCATTGCCTGTGGACACCTACAAAGCCTCCTGGGCTGGGATTGGATCCGGGCTCTGGGGATGGGTCTCTACGGGGTCAGGGAGATCCAGACTAGCTGCGAAAGCATGAAGGACGACCTGCTACGCGAATTCCAGGATGTCTTTGCTGGAACCCTGGGCAAGTACGTGGGGACCTTTATCACTTTCAACCTAGATTCTGGGATAGCCCCTATTAGACTAAAAGCTAGGCAGGTGCCTTTTGCCCTTAAGCCAAAGATAGACAAAGAGCTGGACAAACTAATCCAGCAGGGGATTCTCGTTCCCATCGACCATGCTCTATGGGAGACCCCCATAGTAACCCCCATTAAATCTGATGGGTCCATCCGCATCTGGGTGGACTACAAAGTGACCCGAAATAAGGCACTACAAAAGAGCGCCTATCCAGTGCCAATCGTGCAGCACCTACTTCACTCCCTGGGACCAGGAATTTTTTTCGCAAAACTTGACCTGGCCCAGGCTTACCAACAACTGCCAGTCGATGATGCCACAGCAGAAGCTCAAACCATTGTAATCCACCAAGGCGCCATCAAATGCACCCTGTTAAAATTTGGGGTCAGCGTCGCCCCAGGACTATTTCAAAACCTAATGGAGAGACTCTTGCAGGGAATCCCTGGAGTAGTGCCCTACTTTGATGATGTCTTAATGTCGGCAGACCATCATCAACAACTAAAAACCAGACTACGGGAAGTCCTGACCATATTTAGAACCACAGGACTTCACCTTAAACTAGAGAAATGCCAGATTGGGATGCCACCCCTCGAATTTCTGGGCTACAGAATCGACCAGGCTGGCATTCACCCTATCGAATCCAAAATCAAGGCAATCAGGGAGGCACCCACCCCTCGGGACAAAACAGAACTGCAAGCCTTCCTGGGCGTCTTAAATTTCTATGCAATCTTCCTAAAACATAAAGCTATGGTAGCAGAACCCCTCCATAGACTATTAGCAAAAAAAAAAAAAAAAAAACCGGGTCTGGGGCGAGAAGGAAGCCGCGGCTTTCACAGGAATCAAGGGACTTCTTACTGGAGACAGCCTCTTGATACAATATAACCAGACACTTCCTCTGGTTCTTGTCTGGGATGCTTCTCCCTTTGGAGTGGGCGCCGTCCTTAGCCATTGGCTGCCCAATGGCTCCAAAGCACCAATTGCCTATTTTTCCCAAACCCTGTCCAGTCCCGAGCGGAACTATAGCCAGTGGACAGGGAAGCCCTGGCCGCTGTGGCTGGGGTGAAGAAATTACACAAATACTTATTCGGGAGGAAATTCGAACTCATCACCGACCACCACCCCCTACTAGGATTGTTGGTGGGAGACCGACCCACCCCCATCGCGATGTCACCTAGACTAATGAGATGGGAACTTTTCCAGGCAGCATACGACTACACCTTGGTCCACTGCCCCAGCAAGGACTTGAGTCATGCCGATGCTCTAAGAAGATGCCCACTCCCAACGCTGGTGGATGATCCAACCCCAGGAAGGCCAGCCCTGCTAATAGACTCTGTGATCTCGGGGCCACTGACTTCGGCTGAACTGGCTAGAGCATCGCAGCGCGATATGACCATCAAAACTGTCATGGGCTGGGTGCAGAGAGGGTGGCCCAAAGGGAGGCTGGCAGATGAGTTCAAGCAATTCACCACCAGACAAACCGAATTAGCCACACAAGGGAGTTGTTTGTTATGGGGGGACAGAGTTGTTGTGCCAACGGGATTGCAGACGAGGGTTTTAGAAATGTTGCATGAAGGACACCCAGGTATTGTTCGCATGAAAGGTCTTGCTAGGAGCTATGTTTGGTGGCCCAAAATGGATGCGGATATTGAGGTGTGGGTTGCCAAATGTTCCCCAGGCAAAGAGTCAAGACTCAATCCCCCTGCTGCCCCGGTAAGAGAGTGGGAATGCCCCCAAAGCCCCTGGTCCCGCATCCACATTGACTTTGCTGGACCATTCCACGGCCAAACTTTCCTTATAGTCGTGGATGCTTTTTCCAAATGGTTGGAAGTGTTCCTCATGAGATCTACCATGACAAAATCTGTAGTAAGGGTGCTCCGGAGATTATTCACCATAATGGACTCCCGGACACCCTCATCTCTGACTAGGTCCCCAATTCACTTCCTTACAATTCAAGGTCTATCTGGCAGAATTAGAATCCGCCCTGCCCTCTCAGTGCCCTACAAACCAACCACCAATGGATTGGCTGAAAGATTTGTCTGATCCACCAAGGAGGCGTTGGCATGCCTCGGTCTGGGAAACTGGAAGGAAAGAATTGACATTTTTCTCATGGCCCAACATGGCACACCATGTTCGGCCATGGGCCTGAGCCCGGCCGAGCTCCTGATGGGGTGCAAGCTGAGATGCACCCTCGACCGCCTCAACCCAAACTACTCCCCTGATGGGTACCAGGGGGGAGGGGAGGGCACAAGGGTGTTCCAAATAGGTGACCCAATCTTTGCAAAAAACCATGCCGAAGGCCCCACATGGGTAGCCGGCAAAATAACCAAAAGAATGGAGCCCAAATCATACACAGTAAACATGGGAAATAGCAGAATCGAACGAAAACATATAGATCAAATACGCAGGCGAACAATCCAAATAACACAAAAACCAGGCCCTAACTACAATCCAATTACTCCAACAGCTAACTCAAATCCGAGGGAACTGGATGACTTATCTGACGACTTCGGTGTCCAGCACTGCTCGGGTTCTTCTTCAATTCCTGCCGATGTCCCAACAGCTAGTAATCCACAAGGGTTTGAAGAAATAGCCGCCAATAATCCACAACATAGGGCCCCAATGGAAGAGCTGGGAGATGCCGAAAGCACCTCCGACCAGCATGCTTCCCCCGCCAAAACTGAGGTGCGCAAGTCAAGTAGACACAGGGAATGCCCTGGCTATTTATGCGATTAATTCATGCAAGAACAAGGTGAAATGCATTCTGGGGAGGGAGGGGGGAAGACTGTTGTGTATGCTTCTATTGGTGGGTATTCCCAGCAGGAAAACATTCAAATCCTATTGGCTGACACCTGGTCCAAGTGTGTATAAACGGGGGACCTTCTGCCTGTATTGTTTGCTGAAGTCTCACTCTAAATAAAAGAGCTGTTGTCACTAGTCTGGTCTCGTGCATCCTCCATTACCCAATCCAACAAAATTCTTTTCAGGAAACCAGGTGGGTGAGCCAGATTCACTACCTGGGAGACATTCTTGTTTCCCTTAAGTGATTTTCACCAGTTGAATGGGTGAAAAGAAATTATAACCTACATTTCCAGTTGCAACAAAAGCATGTCTAAACCCTACAGAATTAAACGTCACTGTTTGTTTGTTTGTTTTTATACTTACATCCTGCCCATCTCCTCTAGAGCCAGTTCTAGGTGGCTGACAAGATAAAGTGTTAACACATTAAAATAATAGCTATTAACACTAAAATTGTTTTAATAATGCAATCGTACTGTGGAGGGCAGGCGATACTAACATGGATCTCCTTAACTATTTTTAATGATTTATATAATTGGCCGTGAATATTCCCTGTGAAGAGTCTGTAGGTCCAAAAGAACTTTTTTTCTCTTTCAGACCACAAACAATTCCAAACACTTTCTAGAGGTAAATCTTTGGCTGTGTGGGAAACGATCTCACTTTCTTCCCAAATGCCAATCTGTAAAGGTAGCTCAACAGGCTGATTTCTCACAGTTTAGGCAGTACCTTGTCTGTGAAGTCATAAGAGATCACAACTGTACCAATAAAATTTGCAAATATCATGGGAGGCTTCATGTAAAAAAGAAACTCAACTGTTGCTGTTCCCAGTTTTTTCTTCCCACAAAGTTTCATCAGAATAGGGATCTCCTTAGTGTTCCACATTCCTCCTACAATTTATCTGTCTTGAAGATGAGGATCGGCAACCAGAGTTTTCCAGAGACCCACCAAGGTGTCTGCCATCCAATCTGGAATGTAAAAATCAAATACTGAAAGGAAAAATGTAATAAAGACTTGGGGAGCTACAAAGCAGAATTCCAGTCTCTTTCCTTTATTTTCATGGATGCTCCTATGGCCTGAAGGACCATTATTAGGAAATACAGGGTGGGGATTGTGGTTATATCACGGCTTTATTTGCTTTATTTGCTTTATTTTACAGATAGGTCTGTAATTTTCAGCTTAGTTGAAAATTACAGAACAATCTCTCTATGCTGCATTACCTGTAAAGTTATGGAATCCATCATCAACCAATACATTACCCTCCACCTAGAAACAAACAATCTATTCTCTAATAAACAATTTGGATTCAGAAAAAAACTATCATGTAACTTACAACTTCTTCACTGCAAAAACATATGGACTACTAATCTTGATCAAGGCAAAGCAATAGATGCAATTTACATAGACTTCCGTAAAGCTTTTGACTGAGTGGTACATGACAATCTTCTCCTAAAATTAAAATCGTATGGCATCTCCAGACCCCTCCACAACTGGATAACAGTGGTCCTGTCAAACAGACAACAAGTGGTCAAAATAGGCAGTGCCCTATCAAATCCTGTTCCTGTCAATAGCGGCATTCCCCAAAGCAGTGTTCTTGGACCAACACTCTTTATATTATACATTAATGATCGCTGTGACCATATTCAAAATAATTGTGTTCTCTTCGCTGACGATGTGAAAATATTTAACACTACCAATAATACAGCTACCCTTCAAAAAGACCTTGACTTTGTACCAGAATGGTCTAAAACCTGACAACTCCAAATCTCAACCAGCAAATGCTGTCTTACACATTGGAAAAAAGAATCTAAACACTAAATACAAACTTGACGGACATTATCTTACCCCCACCCTGTCAAAGACCTTGGAGTCTTCATATCCAATGACCTAAGTGCCAAAGCCCACTGCAACTACATCGCAAAAAAGGCTTTAAGAGTTGTAAACCTAATCTTGCGTAGCTTCTTCTCCAAAACCACTACTCTACTAACCAGAGCATATAAAACATTTGCTAGACCAATTCTTGAATACAGCTCACCTGTCTGGAACCCATACCACATTTCAGACATCAATACAATTGAACATGTCCAGAAATATTTTACAAGAAGAGTTCTCCACTCCTCTGATTAGAACAAAATACCTTATGCCACCAGACTTGAAATCTTGAATTTAGAAAACTTAGAACTCCACCGCCTTCGACAGGACCTGTGTTTAACTCATAGAATCATCTATTGCAATGTCCTTCCTGTTGAAGACTACTTCAGCTTCAATCATAACAATACAAGAGCAAACAATAGATTTAAACTCAATGTTAACCGTTTCAATCTTGATTGCAGAAAATATGACTTCTGTAACAGAGTTATCAGTGCTTGGAACACACTACCTGACTCTGTGGTCTCTTCTCAAAATCCCCAAAGCTTTAACCAAAAACTCTCTACTATTGACCTCACCCCATTCCTAAGAGATCTATAAGGGGCGCGCATAAGAGCACAAACGTGCCTACCGTTTCTGTCCTATTGTTTCCTTGCATTATATCCAATTAATATTTAGAAGAGAGATTCCTGCTGCTATTCCTCCTCCCTGCAAGAAGACAAAGGATCTTAAACTTAAGACCTTCTGGGCAAGGAAGGATGGACTTGGATCTTTCCTGTTGTTTTAAATATTATGGACAAGCCAACTGAAAAACAATTTGGGGTGCTATTCGTTCACTTGATGAGGGCTGTGAGAACTGTACTTGTCAGGCACTGGAAAGAAAAAGGGACCCCGAATGTTGAAAAATGGATTTTCAAATTGACTGAATTAGAGATGGAGAAATGGACTGCTTTGATCAGAGATAATGGACTAGACAGCTTTATAAGAGCCTGGAAACCGTTTGTGGACTTTCTACATGCCAAATAAAATAACAGATGGTTAATAGAAGGCTTTGAAGATTAGTGTAAAGTTTAGCTTAAGCTGTTGACTACTCTTTTCTATATATTTTTTCAGCATCCAGCCGGGGTGGATTCTATATGTTAAATTTATTTGGTATTTGGATCACTTTTCTCTCTCTTTTTTTGTACACCAATTTTTTCCCTTTGTTGTTGTTGTTAATGTTGGGTGTTGTTTTGTTCGTTTTTCTTTTTTTTTATTTTACCTTTTATGATAAAACAAAATAAATATACTTAAACAGAATCTCTGCTACCATTAAATTCCATTTTAAATGTCTATTAGAGAACTTGTGACCCACTGAATCTTCCCTTCAGAGCCGTTTCCTTACCGGGATCCTCGGGGCCTTTGCAAGGACAGACGCCTTCACTCCAGAAGCTGACCTGCACTCAGAGATGGCCCTTCTTGAGTGACAGTATATATAGCACAGTCCAATGACAGCACAGGAAATGTTTCATGACATCTTGTATTGTGACATGATCTTTGCTCTAGCTGAGGACAGATGCTGGGTGTGCACCCCCAGAGCCCACGCAGTAGCTTTGTGTAGCTTTGAATATGAAAGATTGCAAATTAAAAACAGAGATCCTGAGAGTCTCAGGTGGCATCTAAATACTTTGTTTCCCCGATATTTGGTAGCAGGTTTCAGGATCTGACATTTGTCAATAGCACTCAGTGGACCTTTTGCGCAGGATAATTCTTGCCCATCTGAGGAACAGGGTTATCAGGCTCCATACCTCCAGTATTTCTGAAAACTGGGCTGCACAAATATTTTATTATTTAATTTTATTTATATTTTTTAGATCAGGGGTCTGCAACCTTAGTAACTTTAAAGATTTGTGGACTTCAATTCCCAGAGTCCCTCAGATCCTCTATAATACACTTCAATATCCTCCAAAATATTTCATTCTTCTAGGAGAGGGATGAGTGTTAACTTCCTACAGGACAATATTCTGTTTTGAATTCAGAAATGAAAAAGTCAATATCTAAAGTTAATGCAGGACAACTGAAGTGATTGGCCAGTGATTCCAAATCTCTGCCTGCCTCTTGAACGGACTGTGCAAAAAGCAGTTATTATTGAGTTAAGATTGGCTCTGGGACAAGCAAAGGTAACACACTTCCAGTCTTCCACCATCACTATCACAAAGAGAAGGAGGTTCCTGCATCTTTTCCCAAACTTCTTCCTTTTAATTTTGAGGATTTCATCAGATGCATCACCATCTCCATCCAACAACATTAAGGCTGTATGTGGCACACACAGGCAATGATTCAAAAATCACACTTACGATGCCTAATAAAAAAAACTCACATGCTAGATGTCCAGATTTGAGTCAAAGTAAAGGTGAAGATACAAGTTATTTCCATCAATTATTAGTTTTGCATTTCTCAGCTGCAGGTCAACAAAGAATTTGCTATGTTCCCTTACATAACTGAATATTCCGATGATGCCCATTCATGTTAGCTTGAGTTCCCGTTCAAGGAAAAGAAGTAAAAAAGAATCTCTCAGAGACAGACCACATGACATGGAATAAAGGGGGCGACCTTAGTTCATTCATTAGATCATATCACAGTTACAATACTTGAATGTTATGAGAAAGTCATTGCATTAGTGTGCAATCTACTTGCATGATAGACAGATTTGTTGCTGTAAGGAAGAAGCCAAATAGAATGTATTAAATGGGGGTGGGATCTATTGAGCTTTCAAAAAATAATCAAATTGTAAATCTGAGCCCTTCCTTTCCCAATTAAGACCCCATTGTATTATCAATTATATCAAAAGGAGCCAAGCAGGTCAGAGGTTTTCTGTCCCTGTTACTACTGTAAAATCTTCTCTCCAACATTCCTTACGCAAAATTTCCTGAGGCCATTGCGAGCAGCATTTCCAGGAATCATGAGGCTTCAGTGCAGATGCTCTCTCTAGTAATATAAATTTAAACAATAAATAAATATCCAGCTGTATCTGGGCAATTTAAAAGCTTGGGATAGTCTCATAATCTCCAGCTCCTTTAGTCAATTCAGCAAAAAGAGCCCAGGCAACGAGTTACTGTTTAACAAATAAGATTTTGCAAAGAGTTTCAACAATACAGCTGTCAACCAATTTTAGAATTATGGTAGACAAATGTAATATAATGATGTAAGCCATATAGATAGCAGAGGGTCTGATTTAAGAATAATTATATTGTTGCTATTCTGTCACTAAGCCTACCTGTATAATTTTCATAATAAAAATACTAAAGAACATTTTTATTTGTAAGAAAAAGTCACCTGTCCAGTTACATTATAAGAATTAAAACACCCAATAACATGTGAACATTTAGGATTGAAAACAGCACTGCGTTCTGAATGAAAGTAAAAGAAGCATTTGCAACAGAAAAAAATGTCAGAATGGCCATGGGTAAGATACATTTTCAGCGTTTTCCACCTTGAGTTTGTATACTGAGGAAACTTTTATC
This sequence comes from Ahaetulla prasina, assembly GCF_028640845.1. Lineage (NCBI taxonomy): Eukaryota > Metazoa > Chordata > Lepidosauria > Squamata > Colubridae > Ahaetulla > Ahaetulla prasina. The sequence continues at coordinate 145,047,313 of NC_080542.1, read as the reverse complement.
TGCAGCAGCTTTCCTGCCACTCCTTGTTTTTCTAAAAGGGAGGCTTTTCTTGAAAGTTGAGGCTTATGGTGAATTATAAGCAACACATTTTTAAAACATCAAATTTAAAATACAAGAAAACCCATGTTAGTTAGCCGGTGCAACAGTACTACAAAAACCATGCTGCAAGTATTACAGAGTCCATGCTGTGTGGCCCTGAATAGGCTGCTGGAAATAGGAACCATTTTGAGTTTTATGCCTTGACATTTTCAGGGCCCTTTTTGTGAGGTGAGAGGAGGTGGAGCCTGGACTTCCATGAGTGACAGGCCTGACGCTCAGTCAGAGGGAAGAGTGTAATCAGGCCACTCTTAGCCAGCCAATCACAGGAGAGGGTGGAGAGATCTTGGGGTGGAGATATTTTTTCCCCCCTCAGGATTTGCTTCACTTGTTTCAGTCTTTCGTCGGAGGAGGTTGTGGGAGAATGAGGGGGATTCCTGAAGCGTTTTATTTCTGTTTTGAATTCTTTACACACACACACACAGCCCGAATTTATATATTTAGAGGTTCCTTTCCTTATCTTTTTATTTAATGCTTAGAATCGATCTTCATTCCTGTCAGGTTTTCAGATTCGCCTTCTCCTTCCTGGGCCTGAGCCAGAGGGACTGGGTTTCTCCACCTGCTCTAAAGCCCTTAACCCTCACACCACCAAAATGGTGACTGCCAGTCCCATTTCTTTCTGGAACTCCATAAGACAATGGCAGATTTAAAAGCAAAACACATTGGCCCTTTCAGGGACTATTTTGGGATAGCTAAGGAAGAAAAGAAGCTTGATAATCCTCTGAGGCAGGGGTGAAATCTAATTTTTCCCCTACCGGTTCTGTGGGCGTGGCTTAATTGGTGGGTGTGGCTTGGTCAGATGACTGGGTGGGCGTGGCCAATAACAATAAATAATAAAAATAATAAAGTATACCAAACAATAAGAGGTACCAAAACCCAACTTTCACGCTTTACACACACACACAACCCAATACAACTGACTCACACACAACGTAAAAGCAGCTGCACTTCACCCAAAATGGCCCCTGCAACATGCAGGAACCTCACACAGTCACAAAAAGCTCAAAAACCAACTTTCACACTTTACACACACACAACACAACACAACTGACTCACACACACGCACACAAAATGCCACACACAGCTTTGTGAGATTTTGTGTGTTTGTGTAGTTAGAGTGAAACACTATAGAAACACATCAAATCTCAGAAAGCTGCACAAATATTTTATTATTTAATTTTATTTATATTTTTTAGGTCAGGGGTCTGCAACCTTAGTAACTTTAAGGTTTGTGGACTTCAATTCCCAGAGTCCCTCAACCAGCAAAGCAGGCAGATTCAGTTGCTGACTGAGGAAATGGAAAACCCTCTGGTGATGGTGCGGCTCAGCAGAGGCAGGGGGCAGGGCCAGGGATTTTTGCTACCGGTTCTCCGAACCACCCATCACCATCGCTACCGGATCGGGTGATCCGATCCGAACCAGGAGCATTTTCCTCCTGCTCTGAGATAATTAATGAAGAAAGTTAGCACCCTTAGAAGAATGAAGTATTTTAGAAAATATTGAAAAAGCAGAATAATATATTTTCTGTAAAGGAGAAACGTGTTTCTAAATACAGAAATTCGGAGCCTCAGCCCTGTGCCCCAGGTGGAAACTATGGGGGCCAACTTTTAGAAATGCGGATTTGGTAATCCATTCAAGATAGGATTAAAACCCCAAGGAAGCCAGTATCTAGGATTAATTATATTTATTAAACAAGATTTAAAACCCCAACTCATTGCAGGCCTTTGCGAGACAAACTAATTAAAATCAAATTTATTTTATTATTTTATTTTATTAATTGCATTTGTATACTGCCCTTCTCCCGAAGGACTCAGGGCGGTTAATAGCCAATTTAAAAGATACAATAAATACACATTAAAAACAGACTAAAAATTTATATAAATAATGGCCAATATATAAAAAACTAACTAATACAAAAAACTAAAACCCCATTTAAAATTACTTGATCAGGCTAGCCCAGCTCGATGGAATAAAAGAGTCTTCAGCTCATGGTGGAAGGTCCGAAGGTCGGGGAGTTGGCGAAGCCCCAGAGGCAGCTCATTCCAGAGGGCAGGAGCCCCCACAGAGAAGGCCCTACCCCTGGGGGTCGCCAGTCAACATTGTTTAACCGACGGCACCCCAAGGAGACCCTCCCTGTGGGAGCGCACAGGTCGATGGGAGGCTGTTTGTGGCAATAGGCGGTCCCGTAAACATATACACAAAACAAGCCTCTAAATTACAAAATGTAGGACAAACTATAAAACTCCATGTGCTCATCAAACCAGGTGGTCAGCTACCCAGAATCTCAAGTGTTTGCTGGTTCTGCTTCACCATTAAACCTTTTAAGCAGCCTCTGTCTTTCCAGTGTCTTTCTCCTCATTTGGAACTGAGCCCAGATGGACATCTCTTCCAACAGTAGTTAGTGGAATTAGCTTAAAAACCTTGATTTTTGCCAGCAGGAAAGACCTTAACTAAAAACTTAAAACTAAATTCTACAATATACAGTATGACCTCAAGGATGCCACCACTCATCCTGGGATCTCCCTCCCTCTCTATCTTTCAAAATGCCAGTTGGACAACTCTGCCCTTTAAACTCATCCTTCCCTTTTAACAAAACCTGCGTGAAACAAAAGACTTAGGCAGTATTAGAAGCTGATCATGCTAATCAAGTTACTAATTAAATAATAGCAGTGGTGAAATCCAATTTTTTTTTTACTACCAGTTCTGTGGGCGTGGTGTGGCTTGTTGGGCAGAGGAGGGATACTGCAAAATCCCCGTTCCCACCCCACTCTGGGCCAGTTTTCTGGCAGTATTTGCCGGTTTTCCAAACTGCTCAAAATTTCCACTACCGGTTCTCCAGAACCTGCTGGATTTCACCCCTGAAATATAGCCAATATGGAAAGAGCGCCACATCCTGTTTTTTGGAAGACACTTGATAGTGGCCTGTTGAGTTTCTGTATTATTTCCACTTTGGAAATATCAGCCACATAATAGCAAAAGAATGGTGGGCTTATATTGTTCATCAGGATGATTTGCAATACATGACCAGCAAAACTATAAATATTAATGTGTGATATCCCCATCTCCAAAACGGGGTTCGTAATATCTTTGAAGGTTAATGAAAAACTTCATTAAGAAATGAGCCTTAAAGTTTTTGCAAGAAATGGCAGCACTGAGCTTTCTAAGCATTGTGGGTCGAGATCTGGCATGCATAAAATTGCTTCCAAAGTTGAATAATAGATATTAGACACAACTCTACAGAAACTAAAGAGAAATTTAAATTTTTCATGAGAAATAAGATAATCTCTATTGTTATTGTCTGGGAAAGAAGCAAAGCATTCCTGACACGGGAGGCTTTATTTAGGGGATCATTGGGATATCAATTTCAGACACATTTTGAAAGATTTAAAATTCCTGGGAAAGACAGGCTGACTAGCATATGCAGTCCTATATAGCTACCCAGAGACATTTTGCAGAGTGAGATGGGCAGCGTTTCAATTTAATAAACATTTTCTCGAATCTCTCCCTTTTTGAAACAATTACGATATAGTTTTGTGATTTGCCTTCCAAGGAGTTATGGGCTACAATATTTGCTTGTTAGTCTAAGGCAGGGGTGTCAATTCTATTTCACTGAGGTGCGCATCAGGGTTGCGTTTGACCTGATGGGGGGCATGGCCAGCTTGACGTCACTCATGTTGGGTGTGCCTGTGGTGGCCTGAATGCTCTGGCAGCAAAAACGGAGATTGGGAGTCGGCAAGCGATCCTCCCAAGCTCCATTTTTGCTGGCAGAGGCACCCCGAGCTGGTCTTTCACTGTTTCCAGGATGGTCCTGCCGGCCAGATCTAAGCACCCCAGAGGCCGGATCTGGCCCACGAGCCTTAAGTTTGGCACCGCTGGTCTAAGGAATGCCTGAGCCTTCCCCAACAACATAGCTCAAACCAGCCGCTTTTCTTCCTGTCTTTTTCTAAATACAATTTTCACAACCATGGTTAGCTACGGGGAAGAGCTTATAGCGGATTGACCTAATTTGGTTTGCGCCAAATTCCTGCTATCAATTTTATCCCTTAACTACAATAAATAACAGCGAAAAGGAATGCAAGTTTAGGATTATTTTATAATTTTATAAAAAGCTTTTTGTTACTAGGGATGGTTACAACTATTGAAATGATAGTTTCATTTCTTTTTCCTCTTTTAATTTTTTTTCTTTAAATATAGTGGTTCCAGATAAATAGGAAATAGGAACCATTTTGAGTTTTATGCCTTGACATTTTCAGGAGCCTTTTGTGAGGTGGGAGGAGGAGGGACCTGGGCTTCAATGAGTGATAGACCTGAGGCTCAATCAGAGAGAAGAGTGTAATCAGGCCACTCTTAGCCAGCCAATCACAGGAGAGGGTGGAGAGATTTTTTCCCCCCCCTTCAGGATCACTCATTTTATCTTTTGACTGGGTAGCTTGTGGGAGAATGTGGGGATTCCTGAACCATGTTATTTCTGTTTTGAATTTTTTAGGTTCCCTATACCCTGGACCTATGTATTTAGAGGTTCCTTTCAACCTTAAAACAATTCTATAATATACAGTATTCACCAAGGATGCCAACCCCTCCCCCAATGACTAGCAGAACTCCTGTAGGAGTTAATGCACCATATCCCCAGCTCCAAACTGGGGGGAAGGGTGTTAGGAAACTTAGTGAAAAAACTTCATTAAGAAATCAACCTTCCATTATCAGACTGTCTTTGAATGATTAGGATGCATTATTTTTGATTGTTTTGGGGGAGGTTAGGATTTGATGAGAATTGTAGGAGTATAATTGAGTTAGGAGGGAAAATTTTTTAGCATATGTTTGTTTTATTTTTAACTATACCTTGTGTTTGTTCCGGAAAGTCAGGGGGGGAGGGGGGAAAGGGGGGGAACTTTGTAAAACTTTTTCAATTAAAAAAAAAAAGAAATCAACTTTCCTCATTTAGTAGGGAGTATTGAGGTGGAGAGAATTTTATTCCGAAGATTCTGCGAAAGATTATATGTGGGGCAAATAGATTTCAATTCATGGCTGTAAAGTATCTGTAAAGAACCTTGAACAGGAGAGGTCTGCAATTCCTGTCTAGAAACTCAGCAAAGGCTGGTTGTTGACAACCAAGCTTCCAGAGTCACCTTGTAGGAAAGATAGGATTCAATTAAATAATTAGCAAAATACTAGGAGGCATACTAGGAGGCATCAATTATCTTAATTAGTAAAATACTCTAAACCATTAAATACAACCTTGGGAAAGAGCAAGGTTGGGTAGAATCTTACTTGTTTGGAAAGAAGTTTAAATAATTGATAGGTTCAAATAGAACCATGATCAATGTCGTTTCAGGATTCCCAGCTCAAGAAAGCATCCTTCAATAAAGGCAGTGATAAACTGATGCTAAGAAAGCTCAGTTTCTCTGGAGGTTGATTTTATTTTTGTTTTTTTCAGCACTTTTTGACATTCTTTTGCTTTCTTTAGAACAGAACAGAATGCTTTATTGGCCAAGTGTGATTGGAACACAAGGAATTTGTCTTTGGTGCATATGCTCTCTATACATAAAAAGACAAGATACATTCGTCAAGAATCATAAGGTACAACACTTGATGATAGTCATAGAGCAGGGGTGTCCAAACTACGGCCCGCGGGCCAACTGCGGCCCGCGGGTCAGTTTTTATTGGCCCGCAGCAAATTCTCGGTGGACAGTGGGGTGCGGCCCCCGTCCTGGCCCCCAAGGAAGCCGCCGCTCGCCCGGTTGCAGATGCGGAGTGGCTCCGAAGCGCCGAGCGGAGTCCGGCGGCGTGTGGCTGCGGGCAGGAGCCTGCCTCTTGGCCTGGGCGGCCGTTTGCCGCGTCCGGGCGAGCGCTTGCCCCACACCATGCGCCTGCAGCGGCACCACGGTAGACTGTCACGGGCTGGGGCTCCGCGCTATTCCTAAGAACATCCCGAGGAGCGCAGAGAGGCTGTAAGTGTCGCCGGACCGAGGGGGCGCGCCGCTGCACCGGGAATGCTTGCGGCTCTCGGGGGTCCCGAAGGGCCACTTGGGAGGCGTGTGATTGCCGCGTTTCGCTGGCGCCCGCGGAATCTCCGCAAATGCTGGTCGTGGCGCTTCCCCTCCCGCCCCTGACAAAGGAGCCCAGGCGCACTCAAAGCCTTAGGACGCCTAGCTCCATGGCGCCGCACGGTCCCGGAGGTGGCGAGACAAAGGTCCCTCTGGGAAGTCGGAACGCGGGGTGGAAGTTGGGCCGAACTCGGGCAGCGTCCAATTCCGAGCGCTCCTCAGGGGCTTCGGGAACAATCCCTCGGTTGCCTTTGTTAGGCAGCCGTGGCGCGCTCCCGTGCGGCTATGCCCCCATCTCAAACCTCCGGGTCTGCACGAAGTGGGAGCCTCCCACCCTCCCCTTCTGCATCCGCGGGGCAGCGGGTCGGGTCGAATCGGATGAGGAGCAGCGGCTCCCGCTGGGCGCAGACTCGGGATCGCGTTTCCCTCCGCGGCGAATAGCGCAGAGATCCCCCGCTAGGCAACTTTCTTGTCCCTCCAGCTTCGTTGTTAGGGGATATTTGGTGTGTGTTTGTGTGTAGGAGGGGGCGTGTGTGTGTGTGTGTGTGTTTGGTTGTGCGTTCGCAAGGCGGGTGTGAATCTTCTGGGGGCCGGCTGGGGCTGCTTATTTCCCAGAGCTTTCCACGAAAACTGTTGGCTGGTACTACCTCAGATGCGTGGAGCTCCAATGGGGATAAAGGGAGCTTTCACCCAAGGCATCCAAAGGGCACCAGGCTGGGGAAAACGGAGCTGCAGAGATACCTGCTTTGGAAGGAGGGTGGTAGCGAGGAGATTTTGTGGAAATGGGAGAGGAGGAGGAGGAGGAGGAGGAGGAGGAGGAGGAATGGAGACCGGCGTTTACATCGCTGGAACTGACTGTCGTCATCATATCGCTCTCTGCCCTTTTGTAAATGTCCTTTCTGAGTTGGTTGCAAACCTCTTTGCCAGGCAAACGTATTGCTAGAATGTATCTGGGGTTATATGAAGACTGCAGCAAATACACAGGAGCTCAAAACTAAACGGCTGCTGTGGGACGGGCGCTTCTTCTCCTAAGGAGCCTGCAAGGCTAAGGACACTACCTCCACACAGCCCCAGTTAGCTCCTTTCCCCCTCCTTTCAGCAGTTAAACTAGGGCTGTAGGAAAGCAAGAGGAAACTACTTGGGGAGATAACTAATCCTGTGGCTCAATGAAATCCATTTCCGCTTCTTACTAGTTGCCTGAAGCATTAGCGAATAAAGGAGCAATCAGTGGGCATCTTTGATCTCTGTTGCTTGTGAAATTGTTCAGAATAAGTTAGTGATGATAGAACTATTAAGGCTCATTCATAGTAGCCTCCTTTGCTCTGCTGATTAGAATGACCCCTATGTTTCTGCAGCTTGAAAGTGACTGCTACTTTGGAGGGGGTGCAAAGGGAAGCAAAGGTGGAAGGCATACTAAATAATTTATTAGAAAGTGCAACGCTGGATTGTGCAGTTTAGGCAGGGGAGGCGGACAAGTGGGCAAGGTGGAGTCATTGCTACTGAGCAGAATATTGCCTCTCATACTTGAACTTCTTGTGGTTTCTCTTTGAGAACTAGTTGAAACTCTGTGGATGGTTAATGATTAAAGTCTGGTAGAAAGAACCAATACTCTGTTTCAGCACTGCCCCCGCCCCCAAACCTCCGCGTTGTCCATTTTTCACTTCCTGCCAGTTCTGCATCCATCCCTGGGTCTCAAAGCTTCAGTCCACCACTCTTCCAAAGTCTCCTGCTCCCCCCCTCCCAGGATTGCGTGTCCTAAAGGTTTTAAAATGCTCCCTTCATCTGACCAATTAAAGTCCAAGGGTTTGTTTAGCTAACTACAGGTACTAATTCTGTTAGTTTAACAATCAAAATATGTAAGAGAGAGGAAAACAATCTATTATAGCTGTTTACTATGCTGCACTCTTTATTTTAGACTTCCAAAGAATCTTTAGCACAGTGCAGTTCATGGAGTGATACACAGCTATCTGTACAGATACGTTTTACTTTATTGTTTTAAGCAAAAGCAACTGTAAGAAGGAGTCAGGTTGCTAGACTGCTAATTCTGTTAGGGCTGTTTCACATTTTATGTATGGAAATGGGGTGGCTGATGTAAATTATGAATTTGGTGATCATGCATATAGCCAGAAGCAAGTCCTGGGATGATAGTGACACTTTCCTGGCTGCAGTAATTGATGTTGGTTGTATCTGCAAATGCTTGCTTGAAAGTTATACCTTCTGTATAAATTCATACAGTACTTGAGAAGAATACAGATGTTCATATATAGCAGAAATTGTGCTATGAAAATTGGCTTTGCTCTGATTCTTAATGCCTTGCTAAGAATAAAATAATGCCTCAGTTCAGACTTTATGCTTAATGAAAATCAAGATTTAAAATGATGTCCAAACTATGGAATCCTTGATGTTCTCTGAGCTTGGTTGTATGCTTGGAGACATTTCATTACTGAAGTAGATAACATCAGCCCTGGATACATGCTGGTTGCCAAAAGCTTGACTTTTGATGTAACTGGGGATGCTGCGAAGGTCATAAATGCAAAGACTGGTGGTAAGTCACTTTTTTCAGTGCTGTTGTATTGGTCGCTAAATGAGTGGTTGCAAGCCGAGGATTACTGGTAGCCGCTGTCAGTATTTAGGTCTCTATGTATTTAGGTTTCTATGCCCATAGCCACATCCACTCAGTCACATGAGGAGTTAGCCACGCCCACCAGTCACATGACCACCAAGCCACACCCCAAAATAAGCCACGCCCACAGAACTGGTACAAAAATTCCCCCCCCCCCCCCCGTGGCCCGGGCCTTTGCTTATTTTTCTGTATTTGGCCCTCACTCAAAAAACTTTGGACACCCCTGTCATAGAGTATAAATAAGCAATCCAATCATACTAAGAAACAATATAAATTTGCATTCATAAGTGGGGGGAGATGTGTGATAGGAATGATGAGAAGATTAATGGTAATAGTAATGGAGACTTAGTGAATAGCTTGACAGTGTTGAGGGAATTAATTTGATGGTATTCTGGAAAAAACTGTCCTTGTGTCTAGTTGTTCTGGTGTGCAGGGCTCTTTTTGAATAAAGTTTTTTATTTTATTTTATACACAAACAAACATTTAATACATCAGTCCTTTCTTCCATGTGACATCTTGGTGTTTTCTTCTTGACTTCATCTTCTTTGTTGTTTCTTCTATCTTCATTTTCATATAATCTGTTACATTTTTCACAAGTACAATATTCTAAATATACCATTTTCTTTCATAACCATTAGTTTGCTTATCTATACCTTTTTTCTAACCAATGGTAAAATTGATCCCATATCTTAAAATATTCTGAATCCTCTCTTTAATCATCTATTCATTTCTGCACAGTCTAATATTTTTTTGATAACTTCCACTTCCAGAACTGTTTTCTCTGCTTTCCAGTTTTATGCAAAAACAATCCTTGCTGCTGTTATTACCTGTATAATCAAGAGAGGCGTGATTAGCGTCGTGGTAAAATGGCTCTTTGAGACCTCTCAAAGACCCGTCGATATCTCCGCTGTCTGGGGATCTTAAGTGATATAGGGACGACAAACGAGAGGAGCACAGACTGTCCGGCTTAGGGAGACCGCAAAATCTCTGGTCGGAACAGAAGAAGCTCCGCAAACTGGGTAGCGGAGAAAGCGACCATAGAAGGCAATATCCTTCCTGTGAAAGACTACTTCAGCTTCAATCGCAATATTACAAGAGCAAAAAATAGATTCAAGCTAAATGTCAACCGCTTCAAACTTGATTGCAGAAAATATGACTTCTGTAACAGAGTTGTTAATGCTTGAAACTCATTTACCTGACTCCATAGTCTCTACTCAAAATCCCAAAATCTTCAACCAAAAACTGTCTACCATTGACTTCACCCCATTCCTAAGACGACTGTAAGGGGTGTGCATAAGAGCACAAAAGTGCCTACCGTTCCTGTCCTATTGTTCTCTTCATTATATCAAATTAATATAGTTGATGCATATTTTTTTTACATACATACATACATATATATATATATATATATATATATATATATATATATATATATATATATATTTTCTGAGGTTTTCATGGGTGTTTGTATGTAGGTCTTTGGTTATTCAGGTTTTCTCCCGCGTAAAATTGGAAGTGTCTTGGCAACGTTTCGACGAAGTCTCATTCGTCATCTTCAGGCTTCAGCTTCGTGCTTCTGGGAGCAATGTGTGATTGCAGCTGTTTCTTCCTTTTTAACTGCTAGTGGGGGTTTGAACTGATTGGGTGGGAGCTTGGCTGTGCTCTGATTGGATGGGGGTTTTTTTGTGCTCTGATTGGCTGAGGGTGTGTCCTGTGTTGGTGGGGGCTTGGTTGTGCTCAGATTAGCCTGAGTTGCAGGGGGATTTGAGCTGGTGAGCTGCATTGCTGTTGTTTGGCTTCGTGTTTGTGGTCGTGCTACATCTAAATAGTGGGTGTCTGTCTGCTGCATGTATGGATTGGAGGGGTTTGAAATGGCTAATGTTGCAGCTGCGGTCTGGCTTCTGGTCCTTGGTCGTGCTTCCTGATCAGTGTGGGTTTGGGTCTGCTTTCTGGGTGGATGTGTGGTGATGACATCCTGTGTGGACCTCGTGAGTGTGGGTCTGGTGTCATTCCTCGTGTTAGGGACTCGTTTGTCAATAAGGGCGGGTTTCCAAATGGCTGGTAGGCGGGAGGTATCATCTCGTTTGTTCATGCTGTGTGGGCGTTTTTCTATCTCGATGGCTTCTCTGATTATTCTGTTGTTAAAGTGTTCAGTTTTGGCGATCGCCAATCTCCCAGAAGCACGAAGTTGAAGCCTGAAGATGACGAATGAGACTTCGTCGAAACGTCGCCAAGACACTTCCAATTTTACGCGGGAGAAAACCCGAATAACCAAAGACCTACATACAAACACCCGCGAAAACCTCAGAAAACAAATATATATATATATATTCTTCAAGATATGTTGTTTTATCTATGACAATTGTTTAAGTATACTGTTGTGACAAAAAGAAACAAATAAATAAATAAATAAAAGGTGCTAGGAACCTGGGGCGGCCGCAACAGAAGAGGAAGAAAAGAGACAAGTTGTGATATCGAGGTGAGAGAGACTTTGACTTTTTTTGGGGGAAAAAAAGTTTTCACTCCAAACTTAACTGTAAAACAAATAGGTAGAAAAGAGCAACTGAGAGCAAGGAGTGAGAGCGGGTATGTATTCACTCTCACATCCGGCAATTTGGCGGTGAGGGAAGTGGGGGGGGGAAAGCCAACCTTTTACTTTTCTTTTGGAACCAGAATGAAAGAAAGAATTGGATAATCCTTTATAAAATAATAATAATTTGGATCAATGGATTAATAAATCGGTAAAAAGATTGAACCCCTTTCTATTTAAATATGATGGAATGTGGGTAATTGATAAAAGGAGCTTTGTATAGTTGAAACTAAAGAGGGCAAAATAAATGGAAAGTACAGTGTATTGTGGAAAGCTAGTTAACAGTGCCATCTAGTAGCAGAAGAGAAAATATTCTTATCACTGAAGAGACTACGGACTGACCTTGACCCGCTGAAATTATAGACAGCAGCTGTGTAAAAGAGAAGATTGGACTTTGAATTTTGTTTTCGGCTTTTACTCTGTTATTATCCTATTTCTTTGAATAGCTTCTAATTACCTTTGTGAATACTTTGAAGAATTTGGTGTTGACTTTTTGAGCGTAATTGGAGGACCAGTAAAGATTTTGGTTTTTGGTTTTGTTTTTCCTTCTTTTTGGGGGGGAAATTTTCTTTTTTATGATACAAGGCCAGAACTAAATTAACAAAATATGGATTAAGACCAAAAGAGACTGAAGAAAAAATATTTTTGTTGTTTTGGATTTATATTTTGTGCTTGTATCTGGTGTGTAGTGCTTTATAGCGTTGTTTTGAGGGTAGGAGTTGAAACAGTTTATGTCCAGGATGCGAGGTGTCTGTAGATATTTTCACAGACCTCTTTGACTCGTGCAGTATACAGGTCCCCAATGGAAGGCAAGTTGGTAGCAATTATTTTTTCTGCAGTTCTAATTATCCTCTGAAGTCTGTGTCTTTCTTGTTGGGTTGCAGAACCGAACCAGACAATTATAGAGGTGCAAATGACAGACTCAATAATTCCTCTGTAGAACTGAATCAGCAGTTCCTTGTGCAGTTTGAGCTTTCTGAATTGGTGCAGAAAGAACAGTCTTTGTGCTTTTTTTCTTCTTTCATTTAATAGGTTTCAAACTCTACCTCTTTCCCACAATGTTGAACTGAAATGAGGATTGTATCTGGGGGTTAGCAGGGGCTGAGTGATGTCTGCCTAAGGGGGTGTTATTTTGCATGCCACTGACTGGTGCCTGTCCATGGATCAAGGGATTGGGGACCCCTGCACTAAAATGTTACTCCCTCCCCCAACTTGTCTATAATGGGCTTGCTTAATCCCAGTTGCCAAAGCCTCCAGTCACAAATCTGGAAGGCAAATAGGATCCCAAAGAAAGTTTGCTTACAGACAGGAGCATGCTCCAGTACTTTTAAGGATATCTGGTGGAAGCCTGTGGGGGAGATCAGACCACAGTCTGTTTCCTGATAACCAAGCTTGTCCTAAGATTAGGTCCTCGTACTGAATCCCATGGCTATATATTTATCTTATTTATTTTAAGTATTAATGTCAATAATATTATTTGTTTTATATTTAATTATATATTAATATTTTATAATTCTACACATCTGTCATGTGTTGTAATCTGTCTGGCTGATGATCTTAAAAGGTTTATTTTTGGGATAAGGCTTATATTATGAGCATCCTGAAAAATTGTACTAGGGTTCATTTTCCGGTTAGGTCTTATTTTTAGGGAAATATTCTCTGAAATGCAAGACTTGAAAAAAAGTTTTCATTGATTGAAAAAGCTGTGAAAAAGCTCAGATCAGTTTTACTTCCAATTTCTCAGATACGGTTTTTGTATTACTGAGTCTCTAAATTCAAACTGTTCTTATCTTATGATCAGTAATAGTACTTGAATTTCTTTCTACTTTTCTTTCTCTCTCTCTAAATCAGCCTTTCTCAACCTTTTTACCTAGAAAAGCCCTTGAAGGAATTTTCAAGTCTTTCACAAGGTCTATTTCCTGAGGGATACTTCATGGTAGCCAAATGAAACCATCTGAAGATGGCATTTCCATCACTCCTACAATCTAGGATAAAAAATAGAGTAACAGTTGGAAGGGACTTTGTACATTTACTAATCCAATAGCCTGTTCAAGCAGATCCCATACCATTTCTGATAGATGGCTGTCCAATCTCTTCTTGAAAGCTTCCAGTGATGAAGAGTAATTGTCCCTCTTAAATGAAGAGTTTCCCATCCTGATTGGGCTCTTGAATGAAGTGTTCAAAAGAGAAAGATTCTGCACCAACTCAGGAAGCTCAAACTGCCCAAGGAGCTGCTGATCCAGTTCTACAGAGGAATTATTGAGTCTGTCATTTGCACCTCTGTAACTGTCTGGTTCGGTTCTGCAACCCAACAAGAAAAACACAGACTTCAGAGGATCATTAGAACTGCAGAAAAAATAATTGCTACCAACCTGCCTTCCATTGAGGACCTGTATACTGCACGAATCAAGAAGAGGGCCGTGAAAATATTTACAGATCCCTCACATCCAGGACATAAACTGTTTCAACTTCTACCCTCAAAACGGCGCTACAGAGCACTGCACACCAGAACAACTAGACACCAGAACAGTTTTTTCCCGAAGGCCATCACTCTGCTAAACAAATAATTCCCTCAACACTGTCAAACTATTTACTAAATCTGCACTACTATTAATCTTTTCATCGTCCCCGTCATCCGTCTCCTTCCACTTATGACTGTAACTTTGTTGCTGGCAATCCTTATGATTTATATTGATATATTGTCCATCATTTGTGTTGTAAATGTTGTACCTTGATGAAGGTATCTTTTCTTTTATGTACACTGAGAGCATATGCACCAAGACAAATTCCTTGTGTGTCCAATCACACTTGGCCAATAAAAAATTCTATTCTATTCTGTTCTATTCTAAACTTACGTTAGTGGCTGCTCCTTTGACAGCCACCCCTTGGCTAGAAGAGTTCTGGTGGCTGGTAGACGGTTCTGCCGCCATTTCACGTTTTCACAAGGCAGACTGGCTCGCTATGAGCACCTGCCGCCTCAGTTCAAATGGCGGGAAGCGTGCCAAACGCTCCTACTTTCTGTCACTGGGCAGACTGGCTCGCAATGAGCAACTGCTGCCATGGCTGTAAATGGCACTGAGCGCTTTAGCCACCTTTCCCATTTAGAAGAGGCAGACTGGCTTGCAATAAGCACTTCAGCTGCAGCTTCTGTGAGTGCAGGGCGCGCTAGCTACCTGGATGAAACCGGGCAGTGACTGAGTCACTTTCTGCGTCCGCAGAATGATGCCAAGGGCTGTCTTGTTAGAAGAGAATGCCCCCTCTGCTAAGCGCGAGACTGGCAGGGACCTCAGCTGATAGTTTAGCAGGTGGGGCGGCTTACCAGCGCACTGGTAAGCCTCCTGGATTGCTCTCCTGCGATCACCAAGCCTTGCTTGTTAAAGCTGTCCGATATTGCTTGATGGTTAGAAAGAATTCAGGGATGGTGTCGGAGCCTAATTTCTCTGTGTCTCTATACAGCAGAACTGGGGAGGAACAAGACAAGTGAGGGCATCCAAAAAAAGCAATGACTTGGTCTCCAGGCAGAGAAGAGTCACCATCTATTCCTGGATTCTCTTCCCCGACACAATGGAGAATGCAGAGGTCTGCAAAGGAACTGTGGGTGGCAGATCTTGCTCCAAAATCAGTTTTACCTAGTAGGCCAAAAGTTAGGCCAAAGGACCAAAGCTGTTAAGCTTTATGCTATTCTAAACGACCAAAGTAACAAATCTTTAGCCAACTCAACCTTCTTCCATGTTTTGGCATTATAGGCCTCAACGGACTCTATTCCTTAAAAACTGGTACAGGAATTGTGGAGATGGTGGGAAGACGGGCATCTGTTTACCAAACTGAGTTCATAGATTGAAAAACATGTCTGACGTTACCAACGCCTATTGAATGCAACCAGGTTCCTGAACATAAATTCCTACACCAGGTGCAGCAATTCGCCACCCAATATTTGAACCACATAGCACATCTGATACCAGAGCTCAGATAATCTTGCTTCTGAGATACAAATTCTGTGCTTGAGGCTACAGCTACATGCTTGGAAGAGGAATTTAAATCAGCTTTTTTAAAATTGGGAGTAGAAAAGCAAGACTGGAGTTCCAAAAGAGGAGGGAGCCACCTAGTGTTCATAAAATAACGTTGTTGAAATATGCTATACAGCTGCCACGTTTTTTGTTTTCTGCAGAATCATTGGTAAAGATATAACTTTTGATTTGATGAACAAGGTAAGTAGTGTCTGTGTGTACTTTGTATCTAATAAACATGCTCTTTGAGGAATCTACCTGGCTCAGAGTTCTGCTTTTGGTGGACGCATTTCTCGGAATGCTGACATTAAACCAACTCTCGTAATTTTCCCTCCAACTGGAGCTGCTGTCAGCTAGCTTGATGCTTGCTGCCATAAAATAAGGGGAGGGGAGAACTGTTGGGACCTAGGCCGAAGTAGTTATTACCAGACACAATCAGTCCTAAACAAACATATTTTATTAGAACAGCTGAGAATTACTTCAGCTTAGTCTAAATTAATTCCAAAAACAAATCCTTCAGAAAACGTCCTTCAGCCTTATCACAAACCTTTGTCTTCTTTGGCACCTTCCACTTGATTAAGTATTGGAGTTGTCTCTTCTGCCACCTCAAGGATTCGCTGCACCTCATAATGAGTTTGGCCCCCTATGACCACAGGGTCGGGGTCAGGGTCAATCCTACCTCGGGTTTTAAGTGGTTACTATAAAATACCGGGTGTATCTTCCCTAGCAGTCAGGGCAATTTTAACTGCACCATGACTGGATTGATAAACTTTATTATGGGGAATGGCCCCATAAACTTTGGCCCCAGTTTCTTGCTGGGGAGTTTTAACTTCAAGTATTTTGTGGAGAGGTAGACCTTCTCCCCCAACTAAAATGGCTGTTGCAGGACTCTGTTTGTCTGCCTGTTTCTTACAGGTTTGCGCTTCTTTAGCTAGCGCTTTCTTGACATTCTCCCAGGTTTCTATCAGCGTTGACATCCAGTCAGTCAAGCTGAGTGAGGACGGGGGATCTCTTGGATATTCAGGCATTGAGAGAAACTACTTTGAATGGAGTTAGTCCCATGCTACCATGAACAGTATTATTGTACGCGACCTCAGAGAAAGGCAGGAGGTCCGCCCAATTGGACTGCTGATAGTTCACATAACACCTCAGGTACTGTTTTACCATGGCGTTCAGTCTCTCTGCCCCTCCATTGGTGCTCAGATGGAAGGCCGAACTAAGGCCCTGGGATGACCCAATGGACTGCAGGAACTCTCTCCAGAACTTAGCCATGAATTGGACCCCTCTGTTTGAGATAATTCTCTGTAGCACTCCATGCAGGCAGTAGATGTGCTTCAGGAACAGTTTGGCCAGCTGGTGGGCTGAACGTAGCCCACTGCAGGGTATGAAGTGTGCCTGCTTGGAGAATAAGTCTATTATAGTCCAGATCACCGTGTTCCCCCACTTTTTGGCAACTCCACTATGAAGTCCATTGCGATTTCTTCCCATGGCCTGCTCTGCTACCGTTTGCAACAGTCCAGGGGGTTTTCCTGGTCATTTCTTCATTGTGGCACAGATGGTGCAGGTTTTTACATAACTGTCCACGTCTTTATGCTGGGCCACCAGAATTGCCTCAATGCTAAGTGTAAAAATTTTAGGAACTCGAAGTGGCCTACAAGTTTGATGTTGTGGCTCCTCTGGAGGATTAAAGTGCATAGGGATTCTGGGATGTGTAGTTTCGTCCCCTTCCAAAGTAGGTCATCTCTTTTTATCAAGATGTGTTAGTTGTGTCAAAACCCAGGGGTCTGTTAACAGTTCGATTTTGAGTTTCGTGGTTAGATTGCTTGCGGGTTGATCTTGCCAGTCGCGGCATTGTCGTCTGGTGGTCACTTGGGCAGCTGTTTGGATAGGGGGGACAATGGCATCTACTATCTCTTACCGTTCACATTTGTACTGGGGCATGTGGGAGAGGGGGTCAGCTAGAAAGCTCCTATGCCCTGGGATGTGTCTTCAGCACAAAATTGAACCAGTTTAAGTATTGAGCCAAGCGGCACTTGTTTGGGTGATAGTTTTTGTGAGGTCCAAAAGGGCTGCAGATTTTTGTAGTCAGTTCAGACTTCAAACAGTCTCTGCCCCCCTTCCAGCAGATAGTGCCAGGTTAGCAATGCCCATCTCACTGCGAAAGCCTCTTTTTCCCATCACTTCTTTATCTGTGAGCTTGCGGAAGGTGTAGGTGCAGGATTGTAGGTTTCCGTGGCTATTTCTTTGGAGCAGCACTGCTTCCATTGCCACATCATTAACGTCTGCTTGGATAACAAAGGGTTGTTTGGGGTCAAGATACTTCAGCACCGGTTCCTTTGCAAACAGTTCTTTTAGAGTTTCAAATGCCTTTTGGCAGGGCAGGTCCCACTGTAGGGGTTGTCCCGGGTGGGGTTTCGTCCCTGGGCCCCCTGTCTTTAGGAGGTCTGTCATGGGTTTGGCGATCTTTGCAAAGGAGGGGAGGAATTGCCTGTAGAAATTTGTGAACCCTAGGAAGCTTTGTAGCTGTCTGCGGGTGCAAAGACGTTGCCAGCCTAGGGCAGCTTGTACTTTGGCTGGGTTCATCTCTATGCCCTCATTAAACACTCGCTAGCCGAGGTACTAGCCGTGCACAGTGATATTCACATTTTGATAGTTCGACATACAGGTTGGCTGCAAGAAGTTTTTCCAGTACCTAGCGGACTAGGAGTATGTGGTCGTTCATGGCCTCAGTGTAGATGAGAATGTTGTTCAGGTTGCTTCTGGAGGGCAGATGTATGTGTGCACACACTGTGCAGCCAGGTGGGGAGTTGCTGGTGGAGCACCTCATTTATTAACTGCATGAACACCACTGGGGCCCCCTCTGTTGAAGAATGAAGCAGCTGTTGCTGCTCTGATCACCCAGGTGGCTGCCTGACGCCGAAGAACATTTCCACCTTCCTATCCTCTGCCTTTAAGCCTCTACGATGTCAGTGGGAAGAATGGTGGAGGAGGTCAGGATCGCTACCGGAGCATCCACCATAGGTAACTGCAGGAGCTCCTTGAGATCCGGACCTGCACTATAAAGTCTCCTATCATTCCCACTGAGAGCTTCAAGGGATCCAGGTTGGTTCCATTGTTGCTGAACAACGTCTATGAACAGTTCTGGAGAGGGGATGACCTCTTGTTCTGCGGTTGGTTCTGAAAACAGCCATTCACTTGGGTTCTGAAGAACTGGGGAGGTTTCTGCAGGAATCCCCGCTACTCCCATATTGGTCGTTGTTTTAGCCTTGTGAAGGAGTACTTTAAATAAGGAGGGGGCGAAGGAGACCTGTGAAAGCAGGTTAGTCAGGTATCAGCTCTTCATCGACTGAAAACTCCTGGTCCCCCTGATCCTCGTCCCACATGAGCGAATCTTCACTGTGCAGGGATGTGTGTGGGGAGGGAGACCCCTGCAGTGATGTCAGATTTCCAGGAATCTGAGTATGCAGGCTGGGTGGCAGGGAGTGAGAATGGCCCCTCTGTTGCAGTCCTGCTGCTATCTCTTGCAATATAGCCTCAGAAATGAGGTTTCTTATATTGTGACATAGCCTGGGCCCTTGGTTTTCCCTTGAGTGGATGCCCGCTACTGTAGGGGTGAAGGTTGCTTCAAAGGCTGAACCTCTGCCAGTAGAGGCTGACTCCAATCCTGCAATTGCTAGGCAGGAAAAGGGAAGAAAATCTTCCTCATAGCAGGGTGGTTGAGAGAGCTGCAGCCCACTGCCGCCATCTGGTGACCATTTTTGCTGCCTAGCCTCAACGCTCTGAGGTGACAGCTCAGGCTGTAAAGGGAGGGGAAGTAAATAGATGGCTAACAGTCAAATTTTCTTGTGGGAACCAAGGTCGTCTCAACAGGTGGCAGTTGAAGGAGGAGAGGAAGTGACCAAGCAGCCAGCTGGCTACGCTTATTGGACAATGTGACCAGTGACACTTGGGAGGGGGGAAATTGCTCTTTTAATTAGGAGAAAACGGCAGGAACTTTTAGAGTTGATTTTCACAGACTGCTGATATGATGTATCCAATAAATATATTTGAAGAATCTACCCATCTCGGAGTTCTGCTTTTGGTGGATGCATTACTCGGAATGCTGACTGATAGTATTAGGAGAAACGTCTCCCTTTTGCATATCACACTACAGGTGTGAAATCTAAAAATTTTCCCTACCGGTTCTGTGGGCGTGGCTTAATTGGTGGGTGTGGCTTGGTGGTCAGGTGACTGAATGGGCATGGCCAACAATAATAAATAATAAAAATAATAAAGTATACAAAACTTGGGAGTGCACCGGTCTACCTTCTTCAAAAATAGAGGCATGGTCTATAAGTGCCTTTTTTTGGGAGGCACCAGTCTACCTTCTTTAAAAATAGACGCACCAGTCTACTTGCCTACAGCGCTGATCAGCTGTAGTGCGGCCCTTTGAAGCGCCGCGGCAGCCATTTAAGACCATTTGCAGTTATATCACCACCGAGAGCTTCAGGGATAGAGAAGCAGAATAGCGAGGCATGGGCGGTGGTGGTGGTAGAGGGATTTTTGCTACAGGTTCTTCGAATTACCCGCCCCCCCATCGCTACCGGATCGCGCGATCCGGTCCGAACCGGGAGCATTTCACCCCTGCCACAGATTCTCTCTCTCTCTCTCTCTCTCTCTCTCTCTCTCTCTCTATATATATATATATATATATATATATATATATATATATATATATATATATATATATATATATATATATGTAGATATATATATGTAGATCTTTGGTTGTTCGGGTTTTCTCCCGTGTAAAATTGGAAGTTTCTTGGCGACGTTCCGACGAAGTCTCATTCGTCATCTTCAGGCTTCAGCTTCGTGCTTCTGGGAGCAATGTGTGATTGCAGCTGTTTCTTCCTTTTTAACTGCTAGTTAAAAAGGAAGAAACTTTTTAAAAAGTTTCTTTAAAAAAAAATTTCTTTAAAAAGCCAAAACACTTCCAATTTTACACGGGAGAAAACCTGAACAGCCAAAGACCTACATACAAACACCCGTGAAAACCTCAGAATGTATACCGCCTACCCGCCTACCAGCCATTTGGAAACCCGCCCTTATTGACAAATGAGTGTCTAACACGAGGAATGACACCAGACCCACACTCACGAGGTCCACACAGGATGTCACCACCGCACATCCACCCAGAAAGCAGACCCAAACCCACACTGATCAGGAAGCACGACCAAGGACCAGAAGCCAGACCGCAGCTGCAACATTAGCCATTTCAAACCCCTCCAATCCATACATGCAACAGACTGACACCCACTACGAAGATGTAGCACGAACACGAACACGAAGCCAAAACAACAGCAGTGCAGCTCACCAGCTCAAATCCCCTGCAACTCAGACTAATCTGAGCACAACCAAGCCCCCACCCAAACAGGACACACCCCAGCCAATCAGAGCACAAAAACCCCATCCAATCAGAGCACAGCCAAGCTCCCACCCAATCAGTTCAAACCCCACTAGCAGTTAAAAGGAAGAAACAGCTGCAATCACACATTGCTCCCAGAAGCACGGTTGAAGCCTGAAGATGACGAATGAGACTTCGTCGAAACGTCGCCAAGACACTTCCAATTTTACATGGGAGAAAACCCGAATAACCAAAGACCTACGTACAAACACCCGCGAAAACCTCAGAAAACAAATATATATATATATATATATATATATATAGGTCTTTGGTTGTTTTGCTCCCAGAAGCACGAAGCTGAAGCCTGAAGATGACGAATGAGACTTCGTCGAAACGTCGCCAAGACACTTCCAATTTTACACGGGAGAAAACCCGAACAACCAAAGACCTATATACAAACACCCGTGAAAACCTCAGAAAACAATGTATGTATGTATATGTATATGTATATGTATATTATTGGCAATTGACTCATATTTGTGACATTTGCAGTGTCCCGGGATCATGTGATCATCTTATGCAACTTGCTGATAAGCAAAGTCCAGGGAAGCAAAACTCACTTAACAACCACGTCACTAACAACAACTGCAGCAATACCCTTAGCAAATGTGGAAAGAAAGGTCACCAAATGGGACAAAACTCATTTAATTTAATGTCTCGCTTAGTAACACATTTTGAGCTCAATTATGGTCGTAAGCTGAGGACCATCTGGTAATCAGTGTCCTACTAGCCAAAACACTTTTGCTCCAAAATGTGTCCTTAATGAGCAGATATTTCAGAACAGCAGATCATCAAGCTGAAAGTATCCGTTGAAATCTGAGATTAATTTGTACTCAGTCTGTCGTTTTCTTAGTTATCTTCAGGATCAAACAGTGCAAAAATGAAACACCAACTTTTCTCTGGTCAGTTTTTACATGACTCATGTTTCCTTTCTCCCCTGTTGGTCTTTGGGCTTCCCTTTTTTTGCCATCCAGCTATTTTTAACCCTGCTTTCTCCATTCCCATTGTTTGAAAGGGAGATACTCATCTCCCAGGCTTCCTTGCCCATTTGCCCCAGCTAATGTGGCAAAAATCCCAAGCTGCTTCATCTAAATAAAGAGGGGAGGGTGTTTATAAATAAAAGAGTTCATTCACTCCATGTCTGGCCCACAAAGGACTCTGATCTTCTTTGGCCAAAACAACTTACACAGGAAACCTTCGGGGAGAAAAACATTTTTCTAGCTGACCACAAACCGGTCTATCTCTAGAGCAGTGGTAGTCAACCTGGTCCCTACTGCCCACTAGTGGGAGTTCCAGCTTTCATGGTGGGCTGTAGGGGTTTTGTCCAATCCAGAAGCATTTTCCTTTTTTTTAATTTAATTGACTTTAAAAAAAAAATTCCTAGCATTATTTAAAAACATTTTCATTAAGTTTTCATAAAATTTCCCGTGACAATTTAGATTTCTGAAAATATACTATTTGTATCGCCCGCGTATAAGTTTAGTTCACGTTATGTAAATGAAACTAAATGGCGCTATAGTGCGACCGCAAACAAAAGAACCTCGTCCCAGAATAGCTCGCGCATCTCCCCCCACACCACCCAGCTGTAACAGACAACCAGAGCTGGTAACTGGCGCCCCCCCCAAACCCAATCCATGATGCGCGAGAGGCATGCGCAGACGATGATACATGGCGCATTACTGTAGAACTGGTGGGCGGTTAGAAAATTTTACTACTAACAGAGATACAAAAGTGGGTGGTAGGTATAAAAAGGTTGACTACTCCTGCTCTAGATTAACAACTGCCATGCTTGGGGTCTTCAAACATCATACAACGCGATTGTTCATGGAAAGAGTCCATGCTCTGAATGTAGGATTTTGTTCTTCCAACACCAGTAAACAAACTATCTCCTGCACAGTCCAGGAAAACAGGGTCCAGCTACTGCAGAGAATGGTGAGTTGTATAAGCTGGAGTTTATTTAACCATGGTTAAATATGGTTCTATGGTAATATGGTTCTGCAAGCCGTATTAATAGGTTTAGGCATCCCTTAAACTTTAAAGCAAAAGTCTTGTGAGTCGGATCCAAACCATGTTATGACTTAGTGGGATGCGAGAATACAACCAATTGTGGCTTATTAAACAAATCACAGTTTTGTGAAAAATGGTGTAAAGTGAAGGGCAACCCACCTATGAAAGGTACTCCCAAAGCTTCAAATATCAACCGCAGACCAGTGTTTCTGAAACTTGGCAATTGTAAGACGAGTGGACTTCATCTCCCAGAATTCCTCAGGCGGGGAACTTCAGCTTCTGGAATTCCCCAGAGTTGAAGTTTGCTCTTTTAAAATGGCTAGTTTTGAGAAAGTAGACCTTTCCAGCAACACCCAGGGCATCAAATTTTCTGCACAGATGGTCTCATGTATGTCAATAAACATATGCATTTGGCCTTGTCCAATGGATATCAAAAATATACAAGCCAATTACATCAAACGAAAAGAAGCTATGTTGCTATGAGAGAAAGGAAAAAAAGAACTCCTATAGCAGTGGTTCTCAACCTTTATAGTGCTGCGACCCCTTTAATACAATTCCCCACGATGTGGCGACCCCAACCGTAAAATTATTTTCATTTTGAATTTATCACGCCTGAAGCCGTATTGGCTAGCGATCTGAACTGCTTGCGATTGCCTTCAGGACGGAGGCATTAAAGCGGAGACTCCTCCCCTATTCAGTTTATCGCGCCTGAAGCCAGATTAGGCTAGTGATTGGGAATGATTGCAGCTGGCTTGAGAGGGAGACATCGGAGCAAAGATTTCTCTCTTTTTTAATTCATCGCGCCTGAAGCCGAATTCGGCTAGCGATTTGAAGAGCCTGCAGCTGGCTTGTGGAGTCAACCATTGGAGCACGATTCTTCGACTCGCAAGTATACTTCCCATATTTCCGATGGTCTTAGGCGACCCCTGGCAAATTGTCATTCGACCCCCAATGGGGTCGCGACCCACAGGTTGAGAACCACTGTCCTATAGGTACTGGGGGAGGGGGAGGGGCGGGCAGGCAAAGCCAGCATCCTTTGCCTTGTTTAAGGTTAGTTGTTGACAACGGACATAGCCATTAGAAAAGCAACAGCATTCATTTCGTTATAGGAAAAAATCTCAACGCAAGTCGTCTTCAACTTAACTATAATTGAGCCCAAAATTTATCTTGCTAAGCGAGAAATTTGTTAAGTGAGTTTTGCCCCATTTTACAACTTTTCTTCCCACAGTTAAGCGGATCGCTTCAGTTATTAAGTTAGTAACAGAATTGTTAAGAAGGTTGCAAAGGGGATCACATGACCCCAGGAGACTGCAACTGTCGTAAATGTGAATCAGTTGTCAAGCATCCAAAATCATGTGACCATGGGGATGCTGCAATGGTCATAAGTGTGAAAAAATCATCTTTCAGTGCTGCTGCAACTTTGAAGAGCCGAGGACTACCTCTAAGACTTTTGAGGAAAATAGGCACTTCTAAAATCTTGCAAACCTGCTACTTTCCCAAAATGGCTCCCACCAAGGCTGACTTGTTGACCCAAAGGTAGAGTTAAAAGTCTAGAATTGGAAGGATCCATTGAGTTCATCTAGACCAGGGGTGTCAAAATCAAGGCCCATGGGCCAGATCTGGCCTCTAGGTTACTTAGATCTGGCCTGCGGGGCCACCCTGGAAACAATGAAGGGCCGCCACATGGTGCCTCTGCCAGCAAAAACAGAGCTTGGGAGGGCCCCATGCAGTCCTCTCGCGAGCTCCGGTTTTGCTGGCAGTGTGCTCAGGCCACCACAGCCTCCCCGACACAAGCAATGTCGACAGAGGTGGGTTTCATCTGGTTCTGACTAGTTCTGGACAACCGGTAGCGGAAATTTTGAGTAGTTCGGAGAACCGGCAGTAAAAATTCTGACTGGCCTCGCCCCCATCTATTCTCTGCCTCCCAAGTCCCAGCTGATTGGGAGGAAATGGGGATTTTGCAGTATCCTTCCCCTGGATTGGGGTGGGAGTGGAGATTTTACAGTATCCTTCCCCTGCCACGCCCACCAAGCCACGCCCACCAAGCTAATATTATTATTATTATTATTATTATTATTATTATTATTATTATTATTATTATTATTATTATTATTATTATTATTATTAAATTTCTATACCGCCCTCTTCCCGAAAGACTCAGGGCAGTTTACAGCCAGATAAAACCAACAATAAATAGATACAATACAATTAAAACCAGTATTAAAAACCTATTAAATTTGGCCCATAATTAAAATACATTAAAACCATAAAAACCCCATTAAAATTAATAATAATTAATAATTAATTAATTATGATTATAATAATCATAATAATTATTATGCCATGCCCACCATACCACACCCACAGAACCGGTAGTAAAAAAATTTGCAACCCACCACTGAATGTCGAGCTGTCCACACTTACCCTGGCCACACTCACACAGCCCCCCCAAGGTCAAACAATCCTGATGCGACCCTCAATGAAATCGATTTGACGCCCTTGATCTAGCCTGACACTAGTCAGTGGAGGCATTCCAATTTAAATGATCTCAGTAGTTGGCGGACTAGCCTCCGTTTGAACACAACTGGCAAAAAAAAAAAGAATTTCTGGATCAGTGGTGCTACTGTCAAATTTCTTTCACTCTTCGTCTTCCTTCCTTCTTTCCAAGCCCCCCCTCCCCCCCAATAAAAATATCCTACATGATATTAAAAGAGGCAGGATAGAATATTTCCCCTAAAGGAGGATGGAAATCTCCTTAACAAAAGTAGCAAGCAGAAGTCTGAAGAAGCTTGGCTTCTTGAATGGATAATTTAAGGTTTTGGTTACAATCTTTAAAGCGCTCCATGGCTTAGGGCCTGGGTATTTACGGGACCGCCTGCTGTTACCTTATGCCTCCCACCGACCCATATGCTCTCACAGAGAGGGACTTCTCAGGGTGCCGTCCGCCAAGCAATGTCGGCTGGCGGCCCCCAGGGGAAGATCTTTCCCTGTGGGGGCTCCCACCCTCTGGAACGAACTTCCCCTGGGTTTACGCCAAATACCTGACCTTCGGACCTTCCGCCGCGAATTGAAAACACATCTATTTATTCGCGCGGGGCTGGCCTAAATTTTTTTGGTTTTAAATTTATTATTAATTTTAATGGGGGTTTTAGTTTTATATGGCCACTTTTATAGTAAGTTTTTTAATTAGTATTTTAAATTGTATATTTTGTACTGTTTGTTTTTTATCTTGGCTGTACACCGCCCTGAGTCCTTCGGGAGAAGGGCGGTATAAAAATTGAATAATAATAATAATAATAATAATAATTATTATTATTATTATTATTATTATTATTATTATTATTATTATTATTTATAGCCGTTCAAAAAGCTGGGCTGTAAGCAAAGAGTAGCCAGAAACTCCCAATAAGCAATACAAAAGGCAAGGAGCTGAAACTGACAAGATTAGCTCAAACAACAAAGCACCTAGGATTTGCATTTCCCCTTTTGCCTGTAGAATAGGGGTGTCAAACTCGTGGCCTGTGGGCGAGATGCGTCACTCACTGGCCACGCTCACCCCTGGTTTAGCGAAGGTGGGGGGAAGTCGCGATTTGTCACGTGACACCGCAAATTTATAGGAATCTGGCAATAGCAATTAAAATGGGCCTCTGGTGGCTCAGCAGACTAAGTCTGTCTGTTATTAACACAGCTGCTTGCAATTACTGCAGGTTCTAGTCCCACCAGGCCCAAGGTTGACTCAGCCTTCCATCCTTTATAAGGTAGGTAAAATGAGGACCCAGATTGTTGGGGGCAATAAAAGCTGACTTTGTATATAATATACAAATGGATGAAGACTATTGCTTAACACAATGTAAGCCGCCCTGAGTCTTCGGAGAAGGGCGGGATATAAATTCAAAAAAAAAAAAAAATTAAAGGACATATTCTTGCACAGGAAGACATCTCAATCACAAAGCCCTAAAGAATGTATAAAAGCCCACCTATTCTAAAACCCCATTTTGTCAGCCACCCCAGAAACATGCTGCTGTCACTGTAGTTTCCAGCTACCAAATTAATGGAGACCTTTTATTTACTTTATTTATTTATTTTATTTTGTCACAACAATATATGTAGGTATCATACAAAAAGATTATACAGTAAATAAGCACATATATGGGTAAATATAAGGAGGTATAAGCATATATTTATTTATTTATTTTATTTTATTTTATTAAATTTCTATACCGCCCTTCTCCCGAAGGACTCAGGGCGGTGTACAGCCAAAATAAAACACGGAATATATACAATTAAAAGAATTTAAAAAGAACTATTACTATGCGGCCGATTATTAAAACATTTAAAAATTTAAAATATTATTAAAACCCCAATTTAAAACAACTATTTATGCCAGTCCTGCTTGAATGAATAAATATATATAGGAAGAAGAAAAGAAAAACAATAGGACAGGAACGGTAGGCACGTTTGTGCGCTTATGCACGCCCCTTAGGAATGGGGTGAGGTCAATAGTAGAAAGTTTTTGGTTAAAGCTTTTAGGATTATGGGAAGAGACCACAGAGTCAGGTAAAGTATTCCAAGCACTGATGATTCTGTTACAGAAGTCATATTTTCTGCAATCTAGATTAAAGCGGTTGACATTAAGTTTAAATCTATTAGTTGCTCTAGTATTATTGCAATTAAAGCTGAAGTAGTCTTTAACAGGAAGGACATTACAATAGATGATTCTGTGAGTTAAGCTTAGGTCTTGTCGAAGGCGACGGAGTTCCAAGTTTTCTAAGCCTAGGATTTCAAGTCTGGTGGGATAAGGTATTTTATTGTTTTCAGAGGAATGGAGAACTCTTCTTGTAAAATATTTCTGGACACGTTCAATTGTATTGATGTCAGAGATGTAGTGAGGGTTCCAAACTTTTCCAAGCTGCCTGCCTTCAATTCAGTTGTTCTGCATCTTTTTCCTGGCTTGGAATGAGAACCGGACCAGATTTTTCTTCCGACCTTCCCTCCCTCCCTCCCTTTCTTTTTTTTTCCTTTCAAATATTTTTTTTTCAATTTCTTTTGACACAACAGAATACACAAACAATTGTTATAGATAAAACAACATATTTTGAAGAAAATATACATATATGTATAAAAATATGCATCAACTATATCAATTTGATATGATGAAGGGAACAATATGGGCCGGGATAGCTCAGGCAGTAGAGAAGCCTGTTATTAGAACACAGAGCCTGCAATTACTGCAGGTTCGAGCCCGGCCCAAGGTTGACTCAGCCTTCCACCCTTTATAAGGTAGGTAAAATGAGGACCCAGATTGTTGGGGGGACAATAAGTTGACTTTGTAAAAAAATAGACAAATAGAATGAGACTATTGCCTTATACATTGTAAGCTGCCCTGAGTCTCTGGAGAAGGGCGGGGTATAAATATAAACAAAACAAAAAAAATAGGACAGGAATCAGCAGCAATCCACCTTCCTGTAACTTAAAACCACTTTTCCAAGCCTTATGTTGTGAAATGGAGGGAAACGGAGTTTCAGCTTTCTTGGTGAGAAGAGGAGAAATTTCCTGACAATTAGAACAACTAATCAGTGGAACAACTTGCCGACAAATGTTGTGAACGCCCCAACACTGGAGGTTTTCAAAAAGAGATTGGGCAGCCATTGATCTGAAATGGTATAGGGTTTCCTGCCTCAGCAAGGGGTTGGACTAGAACCCGTGATGGTGAACCTATGGCACATACGCCACAGGTGGCACATGAAGCCATATCTGTGGGCACGTGAGCGTTGCCCTAGCTCAGCTCCAGTTTGTTTGTGCATGCCAGCCAGCTGATTTTCGGGCCTTCCGGACCCACTGGAAGTTGGGAAACGGGCCATTTCTGGCCTCCAGAGGGTGGGGAAGGCCGTTTTTGCCTTTCCCAGGCTCCTAGAAACCCTCTGGAGCCTGGGGAGGGTGAAAAAACGAACCTACCATGCCATCATGGTAGGGGGCTCCTGCCCTCTGGAACGAGCTGCCCCCCAGGGATACGTCGACTCCCTGACCTCCGGACCTTTCGCCGCGAGCTCAAGACATTTTTGTTCCATCGCAGCGCAGGGCTGGCCTAATAGTTTTAATGGGGGGGGGGCGTTATTAGAGTTTTATTAGAGTTTTAATTATCTTTAGCTAAATTGAATAATTTTTTAAAATAATGTTTTAATTTTTGTATTCTTGTTTTTTACCTTGCTGTAAACCACCCTCAGTCCTTCGGGAGAAGGGCAGTCTATAAATCAAAATAATAAATAAATAAATAAATAAATAAATAAATAAATAAATAAATAAATAAAGTGCCAAAAGCGGGGGGGGATCATGTAGGCATGCGCCGGGGGCAGGGATCATTGAATTATGGGCATGGACACACGCATACACACATGACCCCCCGCGCGACCCCCGCTTTTGGCACGCGACGGCAAAAAGATTAGCCATCACTGGATTAGAAGATCTCCAAGGTCCTTTCCAACTCTAATTATTCTGTTATTTGGACGGTAGTGGAGCATGGGTGGGAGAGCTTTCCAACTGATTCCTGAGCTGAAAACTAACTCTTTCGATACCTCTCATGTTAAGTTCGGGAAGTAACGAGGCTGGAGACCAGGGTAGTGACAACAGCTCTTTAATATATGGTGAACCCAGCAACCAGGCTGGGGAAAAACCTCTCCTTATATACAGTCTAACCGGCGGCTTCAACCAATCAGCAACGTGCTTGTTTCCCGCCAAAATATTTAAAGATACATTACACTCCTTCCCTCCCAGAAAACACTTTACCCCTATTTACATGATATTTACATATTATTTTTCAACGTAATCACGCAAATAGACTGGGCGTCTCCTGACTCTTTTGGACCTGCGCAGTTCATTCCCTGGGAGTGGGTTGAGCTGACCGGAGGGGCTGTTTGCTCCTCTCAGCTCCTCCTCTAGGCCATCCGGCCCTGGATTATTTGCAGAGTCGTCCCTGCTGTTTTCTATTGGAACCTGTTGGCGTCGCTGGACCTCTGGGAACTCAGATAAGTCCTGCGATTTTCCCGGGTTTGAGTCAGCTGTGGATTCAAACATTGTATAGTCAGGGCCTGTTTCGTCTAGTTCGGGTTGTTCGGCTATGCGTTTAGATTTGGTCTATGTGGCGCCTCCATACCGGCCGCCTTTTAACTCCACCAAGTATGATTTTGGACCTGTTGTGTTTAGGATTTGTCCTGCTACCCAGATTGGGCCTTCACCATAGTTGTGTGCCCACACTTGGTCGCCTATTTCCATCCCTCTTGTTTTTTCAAGTCCCCCCTTGTAACCCTCCGGTGTGTAGTTTGGATTTAAACGGTCTAGGGGGCACCTGAGCTTTCGGCCCATTAATAATTCTGCTGGGCTTCTGCCGGTTGTGACACAGGGGGTTCTATGTTGGACGGCCAGGAAAACATCGATTTTTGTTTGCCAGTCGCCTGGCTTGATTCTGGACAATGCCTCTTTTGCGCTTCAGACGAAATGCTCTGCAAGGCCATTCGTCGCAGGGTGGAAAGGCGCCGAGAGGGCATGTCGGATGCCCTCTTCTGCCAAGTACTCCTCAAACTGGGTTGCCGTGAATTGCGGGCCATTATCGGAAACTAGTGTGTCGGGCAACCCATGGGTTACAAATAGGTGCCTGAGAACTGAGATCACGGCCTCGGCTGTCATGGATCTCATGAGAATGATTTCCAGCCATTTGGAGTAGGCATCGACTACTACCAGGAAGGTTTGGCTGTGGAAGGGGCCGGCAAAATCAATATGGATTCTCGACCAGGGCCCTTGGGGTCTCTCCCATTCCCGAACCGGGGCCGTTGGGGGTAGCGGTCTGGACTCTTGGCAGGCCTGGCATTTCCTTACCCTTTCAGCAATTTCCGAGTCCATTAAGGGCCACCACACATAGCTTCTTGCTAGACCCTTCATCCTTACGATCCCTGGGTGACCCTCGTGGAGGAGATCCAACACCCTTTTCCTCAATTTCTCTGGGATCACCACTCGATCCCCCCATAGCAGGCACCCCTTGAGCCGAAAGTTCCCCACGTTTTACAAACTCTTTAAAACGCCGCTCGAGGCCACCCTCTTTGTACCCAACCAAGTACAGTTCTCAAAATAATGTCCCGGTATGTCGCCTAGCCACCTCCTTAGACGTGACTGGGCCAGAGTCCAGAGAGTCAATTAACAGGATGGGCGCCCCGGAGTGGGGTCCTCGATCGCCCCTGGTAGTGGGCATCTGCTTAATGCGTCCGCATGCCCAATCTTTTCCTGGGCGATGCCGCAGTTGTAGGAGAAGCGCCAAAAAAGATAGTCCATCGGGTCAATCGGGGCGAAAGTGCCACAGGCGTTGGGCGGTCGCCAGCCAGTAACCCTAACAATGGTCTATGGTCTGTAACAATTTCAAAGTTTCTACCAAAAACATATTCGTGAAACTTTTTTACCCCTGACACTATAGCTAGAGCTTCCTTATCTAACTGACTATAGTTCCTCTCTGTCGAGGACATCGTTCTGGAGTAGAAGGCTATTGGGGCTTCTGTGCCATTTGGAAGCCTGTGGCTGAGCACAGCCCCCACTCCGTAAGGGGAAGCATCGCAAACTAATACCAATGGCATTGTGCTATGATACTGAATTAGTAAGCTATCGCTCGAGAGTAGGTTTTTTACTGCTTCGAAAGCCCTAGCTTCTGTCTTTCCCCAAGACCAAGCAGTATTCTTTCCCAGCAACTTATGTAGCGGCTCGGCAACGGTTGCCTTATTTTTCAAAAAGACCGCGTAAAAGTTCACTAGACCCAGGAATGCCTGTAGCTCTGTTTTGTTTTTGGGCGCTGGAGCCTTTCTTATTGCCTTGACCTTGCTCTCAGTGGGGTGGATTCCCTCCTTGTCTATTCTGTAGCCCAAGAACTCTACGGATTCTACCCCTATTTGGCATTTGTTCACTTTAACCTTTAGACCGGCTGACCGGAAAATGCCCAGAACTTTTCTCAAGCGTTCCCCCAATTCTTCTAAATTTTCGGCTGATACCAATACATCATCGAAATAGGGGACTACCCCCGGGAGCCCTTGCAGAAGTCGCTCCATTAAATTTTGAAATAGACCAGGAGCCACACTCACCCCAAACTGTAACCGGGTACACTTGAAAGCACCTCTGTGAGTCACAATTGTCTGGGCTTTGGCTGTGTTGGCGTCTACGGGCAGTTGTTGATAGGCTTGGGCCAAATCTAATTTGGCAAAAACGTGCCCTTGCCCCAGCGAGTGCAGCAAGTGTTGCACCACGAGGACCGGGTAAGCGCTTTTTTGCAAGGCTTTGTTTAATGTTGCCTTGTAATCAGCGCAGATTCTAACTGACCCATCTGGTTTCACTGGGGTGACGATTGGCGTCTCCCACTTTGCATGATCGACTGGCACCAGTATCCCCTGACTGATGAGCTTGTCTATCTCCCTGTCAATCTTGGGTTTAAGGGCAAAAGGGACCCTCCTTGCTTTTAACCGTATGGGGGCTACCTGGGGGTCTAAATTAAAGGAAATAGGGGTCCCTTGTACTTGCCCAGGCAGTCCTTGAACACATCTTCGAATTCGCCCATGAGTGTGTCTTTTAGGTTAAAGTCACTTCTGTAGATGCCAGTCACCCCATGCCCAATGCACGGAACCAGTCTAGTCCCAACAAACTTGGCAGGGTCCCTCGACTATCGTGATGGGCAGGGTCTTCTTGTGTGGTCCGTACTCGACGCGGACGGAGGTGGTCCTCGAACAGGGATGCGATTCCTTGGTAGTCGTGAACTCGAGCCGCTGTGTTTGCAGTTTGCGTTTGGCGATTCTCGGCAAAGCTTTCGCAAAAGTGTCCCAGGACATGATTGTGATCGCTGACCCGGTGTCCACTTCTAGTCGGCACGGCACTCCTTCGATTTTCGGTTTAGTGAAGATTTTCTTCTCGACGCGGGTTGCTGCACGGCCTATTATCACGGTCGTTCGATTTGAATTCGCGCCCTTTTTGTTTTGACCAATCGCGGGTCGCCTTGCCGATCCTGCGCTCTGATTGGTTGGTTTGAATTTTCGGCGGGAAGGTTGGGGTGCTCGACAGACTTGAGCCAGGTGCCCCTTCTTCTCGCACCGACATGTAGCGTCCTTGAACTTGCATCGTTGACGCTGGTGTTGCCCTCCGCAACTTCCGTGATTCATCCCGGTCTTCTTTGCCCCTTCTCTCGGTGAGGCAAACTCCTTCCTCATCCTCGCCGCCTGATTCGGTCTGGATTTCTTCATTGTGGACCGGGTTGATTTGTGCTCGCCGTTGGCGTGAGTGGCTTTTGTAGGGTTTCCGCCGCTTGGTGGACATCTCATGAGCTCTGGCTTGTCCAGAGCGCTTGCCAGCGCTAGATTGCTTTTTGATAGCAGCCGCCCGCAAACGAATGTCTCTGACCCCACGGATGAGTTGCTCTAACAGCTCCTCATCCAAGTCTCGGTACCCACAGTCCTTGGAGGCTTTTCGCAGGGCGGCCATGTAATCGCTGATGGATTCGCCTCTTGCTGTCTGGCGCTCCAAATTCAAAACGCGTACGATTTGGACGGTGTTGGCGAAATGGTTCTTCAATAGATTTTGCAGAGTTTGCCACGATACCGATTGTACCGGCGTTGGCTCTGCCAGGGCTTCCGCGATGTCGATGACCTCGGACCGCAGTGGCTCAGGAAATATGCCCTTTGCGGTTGTCTGAACTCCTTGCAGTTCTGCTTGCTCTAGGAAGCTCAAACGGGTCATGTACGCTCCCCATTTCTCTCTGGCTGGGTCAAACGCGCGGGCGGAGTGTAGCTGGCCATCTCCGCTTTCTGCCCTGAGTTTGCTGGGTTCGGTTCTTCGCGCTTCTCAGCTCTTCCTGGTGCTCTTAGCCTCGAGATCCCATCCTCGTCGCCAGTGTTAAGTTCGGGAAGTAACGAGGCTGGAGACCAGGGTAGTGACAACAGCTCTTTAATATATGGTGAACCCAGCAACCAGGCTGGGGAAAAACCTCTCCTTATATACAGTCTAACCGGCGGCTTCAACCAATCAGCAACGTGCTTGTTTCCCGCCAAAATATTTAAAGATACATTACATCTCAGGTTTCCACAAAGCTGCAAATAAAAATTACAGCTTAAAATGCAATTGTTTGCTTTGCGATTTGCTACCTTCCTGTTTCGCTAAGTTGAAAAATTCCAGAAACTGAGCGCTTTAGTTCAGAGACAGAGTTTTTTTTTTTAGTTTTTTTTAGTTTTTTTTGTTTGTTTTACATTTATACCCCGCCCTTCTCCGAAGACTCAGGGCGGCTTACAATGTATAAGGCAATTAAACAAAAGATGAGTGGTATCACCATGGATGGCATCTTAGCAAACAAGGGACTAACCCTAATATTCCCCACCACCACCACCATCTAAAATATTTTGGCTTAATACGGTGTTTCAATTTATGCAACAAGCCGCAATTCAATAAATCATTTCTTGGTACTTTGTTGTTACATACTTTGTACCTAACCTTCTCCAAAATCATTTTCCCAGGTTGGAGAAATATATTAAGAACCAGTAGGTGGTGCCGGAGAGCACAGTTTTAATTTCCCGGATATGGTGATATTTAGGCAAGCGGTTACAATAGTTTTGCTTTGCAAAGGTTTCAGCTTGGTGGGTTAAAAATAAAAGTAGTGGGCATTTCATAGCATGCACAGCCTCATAATAGAGTTGGAAGGGACCTTGGGGGTCTTCTAGTCCAACCCCCTGCCCAGGCAGGAAACCCTGCACCATTTCAGCCAAATGGCTATCCAACATTTTCTTAAAAATTTCCAGTGTTGGAGCATTTACAACTTCTGCAGGCAAGTCGTTCCACTGATTAATTGTTCTAAGTGTCAGGAAATTTCTCCTTAGTTCTAAGTTGCTTCTCTCCTTGATTGGTTTCCACCTGTTGCTTCTTGTCCTGCTCTCAGGTGCTTTGGAGAATAGCTTGACTCCCTCTTCTTTGTGGCAACCCCTGAGATATGGGAACACTGCTATCGTGTCTCCTCTAGTCCTTCTTTTCATTAAACTAGACAAACCCAGTTCCTGCAACCGTTCTTCATATGTTTTAGTCTCCAGTCCCCTAATCATCTTTATTGCTCTTCTCTGCACTCTTTCCAGGGTCTCAATATCTTTTTTACATCGTAGCGACCAAAACTGGATGCAGTATTCCAAGTGTAGCCTTACCAAGGCATTATAAAACGGTATTAACACTTCACGTGATCTTGATTCTATCCCTCTGTTAATGCACTCTTTCTAGCACTTAAGCCTTTCAGAAGCAGAAAGGGGGACGATACCTCTTCTTACATGACTAGATTTTGTTTGGCTTGGAAGCTAAGCAGACACAGGCTTGGTTAGTATTTGGATGGGAGACTATCACAAAACAACTACTCACAGTTGTTGATAAAGGATCTGATTAATCCTTGGGCATCCAGTCCCTTTTCTTCTTCTTTTTTTTTTTTGTAACTTCAAAACCACACTGCTCCAACTGCCAAAATCTACTTTTTTCCCTTCTCCTTCCCCTTCCTTCCTGTCTCTCCGCTTCTTTTCCAAAACACCAGAAAGCGAGACAAGAAGCAATGGCTAGAAACTAATCAAGGAGGGAAGCAATTAAGGAGAAATTTCCTGACAGAACAATTAACCAGTGGAACCGTTTGCCTTCAGAAGTTGTGGGTGCTCTATTAGTGGGGGCTTTTAAGAAGAGGCTGGATAATCACTTGTCTGGAGTGGTGTAGGATCACCTGTTTGAGCAGGGTGGTTGGACTAGAAGATCTCCAAGGTCCCTTCCAATTCTGTCCTTCCTTCCTTCCTTCCTTCCTTCCTTCCTTCCTTCCTTCCTTCCTTCCATCCATCCATCACCCTATAGCTGAACTCAAAGATGCTAATTTCCAAACAGTATTTTATTTATTCATTTTTATTTATTTATTTTGTCAAGCGTGTGTATAAGACAACAGATGTAAGTATAAACATGATTATGAATACATGAAATGGATACGAATAAATGGGGGCAGTACGACAGGGATGGTAGGCACACAGGTGCTCTTATGCACGCCCCTTACAGACCTCTTAGGAACGGGGTGAGGTCAACAGTAGACTGTTTAAGGTTAAAGTTTTGGGGGGTTTGGGGAAGAAACCACAGAGTCAGGTAGTGCATTCCAGGCATTGACCACTCTGTTCGTGAAGTCGTATTTTCTGCAATCAAGTTTGGAGTGATTTACTTTGTGTTTGTATCTATTGTGTGCTCGTGTATTGTTGTGGCTGAAGCTGAAGTAGTCATTGACAGGTAGGACATTGTGGTAGATAATTTTATGTACTATGCTTAGGTCAGATAGAAGTCTGCGTAGTTCTAAATTGTCTAAGCCCAAAATTTGGAGTCTGATGGCATATGGTGTTGCGAGCAGAGGAGTGGAGGACTCTTCTCGTGAAATACCTCTGGACTCTCTCAGTTGTATTTATGTCTGATAGGCAGTGTGGGTTCCACACAGATGAGCTGTGTTCAAGAATTGGTCTAGCAAATGTTTTGTATGCTCTAGTTAGCGATACAATATTACCAGAGAAGAAGCTACGCAAGATTAGGTTAACAACTTTTAATGTCTTTTTGGCAATGCTCTGTTACAGTTAGCTCTGTCACTTTATTTATTTATTTTATTTATAGTTTAATTTCTATACCGCCCTTCTCCCGAAGGACTCAGGGCGGTTTACAGCCTTATTAAAAACACAAATAATACATAATATAAATAACAAATTTAAAACGAATTTAAAACAAATATTAAATAGGCCTAATTAACTGAAACGGTCATAGACCGACGTAAAAACCCTTAAAATTTAAAATTATAATTAAAATGCACTCAGGCTAGTCCCGCACAATTAAATAGTAAGGTCTTCAGTTCCCGCTTGAAGGTTCGGAGATCGGGGAGTTGGCATAACCCCGGAGGTAACTCGTTCCAAAGGGCCGGTGCTGCCACAGAGAAGGCTCTCCCCCTGGGGGCCGCCAACCGACATTGTTTGGTCGACGGCACCCTGAGCAGGCCCACTCTGTGGGAGCGCACGGGTCGTTGGGAGGCCAGCGGTGGCAGTAGGCAGTCTCGTAAATAGCCCGGTCCTAAGCCATGGAGCGCTTTGAAATCATCTTTGAAATCACTTAAATCATTAGAGATGAGTACTCCAAGGTCCTTGACAGTGTCAGTCGTCTATGAGATCGTATATGCCCAGCTTGTATTTTGTGTTCTGATTTTTTTGGCCAATGTGTAAGACAGAGCATTTGTTGGTTGAGATTTGGAGTTGCCAATTGTTTGACCATTCTGACACATAGTCAAGGTTTTTTTGAAGGGTAGCAGCATTGTCGGTAGTGTGAAATAGAATAGAATAGAATAGAATAGAATAGAATAGAATAGAATAGAATAGAATAGAATAGAATAGAATAGAATTTTTATTGGCAAAGTGTGATTGGACATACAAGGAATTTGTCTTGGTGCATATGCTCTCAGTGTACATAAAAGAAAAAGAAAAAAAAAACCTTCATCAAAGGTACAACATTTACAACACAAATGATGGTCAATATATCAATATAAATCATAAGGATTGCCAGCAACAAAGTTACAGTCATACAGTCATAAGTGGAAAGAGATTGGTGATGGGAACGATGAGAAGATTAATAGTAGTGCAGATTTAGTAAATAGTCTGACAGTGTTGAGGGAATTATTTGTTTAGCAGAGGGATGGCCTTCGGGAAAAAACTGTTCTTGTGTCTAGTTGTTCTGGTGTGCAGTGCTCTATAGCGTCGTTTTGAGGGTAGATGTAAAAATAGTTTTACATTATCAGCAAAGAGAATGCAGTTGCTTATAATATGATCGCAAAGGTCGTTTATGTAAAGTATTTTAACAAGACATCATTACAGAAGAACTCCAAACCTTGCAAGAGTTTGCAAAGGAACATAGTTTTGCATAGTGTGATTATGACTATTTTATTATTTTTCAAATATTTTGTTTTGGGAGCCCGCCTATAGGTGTCACTTTTTCAACCTCAAGAACAATGACACTGTGGCTGGTCTAATGGAAGAAATTGAAAGATGTACTTTGAAAGCAGTGACAGAGAAATTTGCCATCTTAGGTCAAAATTGTGCACCAATTTTTCAGATTTATAGGTTGAAGGAAAAAGAGGGAGTGGCTGGGGAAAAAAAATGACAATAGTTGGAAGGGACCTTGAAGGTCTTCTAGTCCAATCCCCCATTCTTCTGGGTTACCTGTAGTATACAGTTAATTCCTGAGTTACGACAGTTCACTTAGTGATGTTTGAAGTTGCAACATAACACCCCACTCCCCAAGTACTTACGACAAAGTACTGAAATTATAAATGTTGCAGCACCATGGCAGTCATTCACATGGATGGGGGCTCTGCAATATTTGCTCTATCTATTCCCTGCCCCGCTGGGTCTCTACAAGGACTAGACCTTCACCTTCCGAAGATCTAGCAAGCTGTCGGTTTCTTGGCCTGTTTGGTGCT
Source organism: Ahaetulla prasina (assembly GCF_028640845.1). Lineage (NCBI taxonomy): Eukaryota > Metazoa > Chordata > Lepidosauria > Squamata > Colubridae > Ahaetulla > Ahaetulla prasina. The sequence goes on along the minus strand of NC_080542.1, from coordinate 145,008,989 downwards.
TCAAGCCTTCAGTTTGCAGAGAATGGAGGTGGTCTATATGGAGAACCCAGGTGGTCAATAACTGAGGCGAGGCAGGTTGCAAGTGATACTCAACAAGTGGGCCTCTAGTGGCTCAACAGACTAAGTCTGTCTGTTATTAACACAGTTGCTTGCAATTACTGCAAGTTCAAGTCCCACCAGGCCCAAGGTTGACTCAGCCTTCCATCCTTTATAAGGTAGGTAAAATGAGGACCCAGATTGTTGGGGCAATAAAAGTTGACTTTGTATATAATATACAAATGGATGAAAACTATTGCTTAACACAATGTAAGCCACCCTGAGTCTTCAGAGAAGGGCGGGATATAAATTCAAAATAAATAAATAAAATAAAATAAAAAACAACCTTTAATGCTGTTATGTATGGAACTTTTGGAGGGAATTTTGGGCGGGAAAATACACATTGCCAATTGGCTGGTGCCTCGGCCGAGTGGGTATAAAAGGGGAGCTGTTCCTTGGTGCCAGTTGTTGGATTCTCACCCTACATTAAAGAGCTGTCGTCGTTGAACTCGCCCAAGGAGCTGCTGATCCAGTTCTACAGAGGAATTATTGAGTCTGTCATTTGCACCTCTATAACTGTCTAGTTCGGTTCTGCAACCCAACAAGAAAGACACAGACTTCAGAGGATCATTAGAACTGCAGAAAAAATAATTGCTCCCAACCTGCCTTCCATTGAGGACCTGTATACTGCACGAATCAAGAAGAGGGCCGTGAAAATATTTACAGACTCCTCGCATCCAGGACATAAATTGTTTCAACTCCTACCCTCAAAACGACGCTATAGAGCACTGCTCACCAGAACAACTAGACACAAGAACAGTTTTTTCCCGAAGGCCATCACTCTGCTAAACAGATAATTCCATCAACACTGTCAAACTATTTACTAAATCTGCACTACTATTAATCTTCTCATCGTTCCCATCACCAATCTCTTTCCACTTTTGACTGCATGACTGTAACTTTGTTGCTGGCAATCCTTATGATTTATATTGATATATTGACCATCAATTGTGTTGTAAATGTTGTACCTTGATGAACGTATCTTTTCGTTTATGTACACTGAGAGCATATGCACCAAGACAAATTCCTTGTGTGTCCAATCACACTTGGCCAATAAAAATTCTATTCTATTCTATTCTATTCTATTCTATTCTATTCTATTCTATTCTATTCTATTCTATTCTATTCTATTCTCTTGCCTCACCTGACTCAACAAATGCTAAACAGGCAACAGGCAATAGGCTAACTTCTGTGAGGCAAACAGCAAACAAGTGCCATCTGACAGCTGCTTAAATACAGAGCTGTCAGATGGCTGAACCAATAGGGAAGCTTCAGGTTTCCCTCCTTTTAGCAGCTCGCGTCTTAGCCAATCAGGATTGCTGGTTGGCTGGCAAGTCTCTACGCGGCGGCGTAGCCTCGAGGACTTAGCATGCCGCGTCTTAGCCAATCAGGATCGTCAGTTGGCTGACAAGTCTGTAGGCGGTGGCATAGCCCCGAGGACTTAACACTCCTTCCCTCCCGGATAGCGCATGTGTAATCAGAAAGGTACGCTGGCCGACGTCGGCTCCGCCCAGATCGTTTTAGTTCAGGGGTGCAGCCAAAGGAAGAGGAGGCAGAGCTGCTGGCTGGATCTCTGGAACTCCTGGAGACTGTGCAACTGCTTCACGTGGAGGCCTGATCGTTGCTGGACTGCCCAGTTCCTCAGGTGAGTCTAGTGCTGAGAATGCTTTGGTGGTGGAGGGTTGTGGTGTCTCTGGGCAGGAATGGTCGTTGGCTTGGCTTGGTGTTTCTCCAGAGCATGGGTAGGCCTGTTATGGGCTGTAATTTGTAGATCGTCTTCTGAGCTGATTTACATGTCTGCGCCATACCCCGCCGTCTTCCAGTTGGACCCTGTAAGAGTAGGGTCAGGTTAATTGGGTGATGTGGCCTGGAAGCCACCATGGCTTGGACCCATAGTTTTGTGCGAAAACGTAATCTCCGGGGAGGAAGGCTCGAGTGCCTTCCTGGGCAGTGGGGGTCTCCTGGCGCTGCTCATTGGCATAGCTGGGGTGTAGGCAATCTAAGGTGGTTCTGAGCCGACGTCCTATCAGCGTCTCAGCTGGGCTTAGCTTAGTGACCGGGCAAGGGGTTGTGTGTTGGGCCAGCAAATATTGGCAAATTTTATCATGCCAATTTCCCAGTCCCAGGCGGCCTAGTGCCTCCTTGGCCGACCGGACGGCTCGTTCCGCGTGGCCATTAGTGGCCGGATGGGGCATTGGGACATGGCGAATGCCATGTTTGGCCAGAAACAGCTGGAAGGGTGCTGCCATGAACTGGGGTCCGTTAACTGTTACCACCACGTCGGGTAGCCTATGGGTGGCGAACAGTTTTTTTAACACCCTGATGGTCACATCGGCCGTAGTGGAGTGCATGAGTGACAGCTTTACCCATTTAGAATGGGCATCGACTGCCACCAGGAATGTTTGCCCTAAGAATGGGCCGGCGAAGTCCAAATAGACCTGCAACCAGGGAGCCCAGGGTGTTTCCCATTCCTGCACTGGGGTGGCAGGAGGCGCCAGCCTGGATTGCTGGTGCAGTTGGCACTGAGCGACCCATCCCTCTATTTCGGTGTCCATCTGAGGCCACCGCACGTAACTGCGGCCCAGGGACTTCATGCATACGATGCCAGGATGGGCATCATGCAGGGCATTCAGAATTGGCACCCTTAATTCGGGCAGGACCACTACCTGGTTTCCCCAGAGGAGGTACCCTTTCAGTGCTGACAGCATATGCTGTCGGCGTTGGTAGGGCAAGAACTCGGCCAACACCAGGTCCCTAGGCCAGCCCCTCCTAACCCAGTCCAAAACACGGGAAATGATAGGGTCAGTGGAGGAATGGCAGGCAATATCCGCCGCAGATATTGGGGACTGCAGCTCCTCAATCAGGAGGACCGAAATGGCCGGGGCAGGGTCCTCAACAGGGCCAGGGAGGGGGCACCTACTGAGGGCATCAGCATGCCCCAAGTGTTTACCTGGTCGATACTGTAACTGATATGTATAGGCAGCCAGAAATTCTGCCCATCGTGACATCCAAGGGGACAGGATTAGCGGCGTTTGGCAGTCACCAGTCAACAATCCTAAAAGGGGTTTATGATCTGTGATCAAGTGAAAAAAAAAGGGCCATAAAGTTAGTCATGGAATCTTTTGATTCCAGCTACCGCAGCCAATGCCTCCTTATCCAATTGACTATAATTCCTCTCTGGGGCAGACAGGGGTCCTAGAGTAATAGGCAATTGGGGCTTCCAAACCATTGAGGAGGATGTAGCTCCAATTCCATATGGAGAAGTATCACATGCCAACGAGAGTGGCATGTGTTCACTATACTGGACCAGGACTGCCTCTGAGGTCAACATGTCTTATAGCTCTAAAAGAGGCAGCAGCCTTCTTAGGCCAGAGCCAAGGGGCCTTGGAATCTAGAAGCCAATGCAAAAGCTCAGCCACGGATGCCTTGTGGGGTAGGAATACTGCATAGAAGTTAAGCAGCCCTAAGAAGGCCTGCAACTCTGCCTTATTAGAAGGTGTGGGTGCCTTTTTTATTGCCTCAACTTTGGCAGAGGTAGGACAAATTCCCTGGGAGTCTACAAGGAACCCCAGGAATTCGACATGGGGCACTCCCAGTTTGCACTTGTCTTTTTTTAGCTTGAGGCCTGCACATCTAAACATTGACAAGACTGCTCTTAGCTTCTGGAGGAGCTTCTTCTGATCAGAGGCCGATATCAGGACGTCATCAAAATAGGGGATGACTCCTGCCAAGCCCTGGAGTAATCGTTCCATTAGGCTTTGGAACAACCCTGGGGCTACACTGACCCCAAACTGGAGACAGTTACACCTAAAAGCTCCCCTGTGGGTGACTATGGTCTGAGCCATGGCTGTAGCCTCATCCACAGGGAGCTGCTGATAGGCTTGAGCCAAATCTAGTTTTGCAAAGATGGATCCCTGGCCCAATGAGTGCAACAGGTGCTGCACCACTGGCACCGATAGGGGTTAGCCTGCAATGCCCTATTAATTGTGCATTTGTAGTCAGCACAGATTCGTATGGAGCCGTCCTGCTTCAGTGGAATTACTATGGGGGTCTCCCATTGGGAATGCTCCACAGGTTCTAACACCCCTTGGGCTATGAGCTTATCCAGCTCTAAATCTACCTTAGGGCGGAGGGCAAATGGCACCCTTCTAGGTTTCAAGCGTACAGGTGCTACCTGGGAGTCTGAATTAAAGAATATGGGTTTTCCCTTATATTTACCCAGCTTGTTGTCGAACACATCCTCAAAATCCTGGTACAGGCTGCTGAATTCATCTGGAAGGGTTGTGTGGATGCCCAAGATGTCCAGACCAAATGCTGCAAACCAGACCAGCCCCAGGAGGCTGGGCAGGTTTTTTTTTTTCCCTTGGCCACGATCGGGTAGGCAGCTGGAGAATTTTTCGTGGGTGATGTGAAAGGTGCCACATCCCACAAGGGGAATTCAGGTCCCCTGATAGTCTTTAAGTCTTACTTGGCACAGTTTGAGGCGTCGTTTTGGGAAACCAGGCAGGAGGCGCTATAAGGTAGACCATGAAATCAGGGACTTGGATGAGCCAGTGTCCACCTCCATCTTACAGGGAGTGCCCTCCACTATTACTCTGAGGTAAATTTTATTGCTAGGCGAGGTCTCAGTGGCATGGCTGACTGCGAAACAGTCCTCACTGCTGCTTTGAGGGTTTTTTGAAGGTTTTCTTGTAGCCGGTGGGCTCCAAAGGTGTGTCTGGTGGGTGACAGCTCGGCAGACCCTTGATAGGCAGCCCCACTTGCCACAATGGCGGCAGATGGCGGTTTTGAACCTGCAATCAGCCCTATTGTGGTTCCCGCCACAGCTAGCAAGTTGGTCTGAGGTGATCTGACCGATGGAGTCCTCTTCTTCCTCCTTGCGGTTTTGAGGTGGCCTCAAATGGAGCCCTCCTCCTCCTCCTCCTCCTCCTCCTCCTCCTCCTCCTCCTCCTCCTCCTCTTCTTCTTCTTCTTCTTCTTCTTCTTCTTCTTCTTCTTCTTCTTCTTCTTCTGTGTCATCTTCCGACCCCTCATAGTGGATGGAGAGGTTTTTTTCTTTTTGGTAGCTGGGTGTGTGAAACCACTGGATCTCCGCGGTTGATTTATCAGACATTTCAGAAGCCCTGGCTTTGTCCACGGCTGTCTGAAGGGTCAGCTTTTTGCAGGCAAGCGAATGCCTCTGCAGCTTCAGGTCCCTGACCCCGCCCACCCGCTGTTCGAGCAGGATGTCATCCAGCTCGGGAAATTCGCAGTACAGTGTGGCTGACCGAAGCGCAGCCATGTAATCACAGATGGACTCCCCGTCCCTCTGAATACGTTGGCAAAACCCGTGTCTTCTGGCTCTGCATAAGGGAGTTGGAGAATAATGATTTTTCGGCTTCTCCAGCAGAGTCTCCCATAGCACCATGTACACTGGCTGAGGGGCTGACAGAGCCTAGCCGTGCCAAATATCTCCCGGCCACACGAACTGAGAAAATAACCTCTTTTCTGCGCATTTGACAACTCCGTGAATTTGTTCGCCTGTAAAAAGCATTTGAACTGCTAGAGATAGGTGTCCCATGTCTCGGTGGCCAGTTCAAAAGGCCTGAACGAAGGCTGTGTAGCCATCCAGACAAGGATTTAACACAGAAGATAGCCCTGGTGACTATCTCAGCTCTGATGGTGACTCAGCCGTCTTTACCTCAGCGATCCCATCCTCGTCACCAGTGCTCTGTATGGAGAACCCAGATGGTCAATAACTGAGGCGAGACAGGTTGCAAGTGATAATCAACAACTTTTAATACTAACAAGGCAACAGGTAACAGGCTGACTTCTGTGAGGCAAATAGCAAACAAGTGCCATCTGACAGCTGCTTAAATAAAGAACTGTCAGTTTGCTGAACCAATAGAGAAACTTAAGGTTTCCCTCCTTTTAGCAACTCACGTCTTAGCCAATCAGAATCATCGGTTGGCTGGCAAGTCTCTAGGCATTGTCGTAGCCTCGAAGACTTAGCACACCATGTCTTAGCCAATCAGGATCCTCGGTTGGCTGACAAGTAGCCCCGAGGACTTAACAGGAGGCCTAAACTCTACCACAAGATCACGCAAGAGTGTGAGATCTAGCGCTAATGATCTCGCCAGATTTTATCCATCTGTTCTCTGCAAATGGAGGCCTGGATGAGATCTGCAGCATAAGGCTTTGCAAATGGAGGGGAGGTCTTTTGCATTTGGCTGCAAAAAAACTCAAAATTATTATTATTATTATTATTTATTTGATTTTTATACCGCCCTTCTCCCGAAGGACTCAGGGCGGTGTACAGGCAAAAATAAAACAGATAATACAATATACAATTTAAAAAGCAGATAAAAAAACTTATTTTAAAATTAGCCTGATAGGTTAAAATATACTAGACTAAAAAACCCCATTTAAAATTAATTAATAAAAATTTAAAATTTAAAATTAATAAAATTCGCGACGGAAAGTCCGAAGGTCAGGTATTTGGCGTAAACCCGGGGGAAGCTCGTTCCAGAGTGTGGGAGCCCCCACAGAGAAGGCCCTTCCCCTGGGGGCCGCCAGCCGACATTGTTTGGCGGACGGCACCCTGAGAAGTCCCTCTCTGTGAGAGTGACTGCTGGGGGCAGAAAACTGTTTCTTTGTCTGATTAGTGCCATCTATTGTTCTGCTAAAAGGGATGTGGTGGCTCAGTGGCTAAGATGCTGAGTTTGTTGATCGAAAGGTCGGCAGTTCAGCGGTTCGAATACCTAGTGTTGCCATGTAACGGGGTGAGCTCCCGTGACTTGTCCCAGCTTCTGCCAACTTAGCAGTTCAAAAGCACATAGAAAATGCAAGTAGAAAAATAGGGACCACCTTTGGTGGGAAGGTAACAGCGTTCCGTGCGTCTTTGGCATTTAGTCATGCCAGCCACGTGGCCACGGAGACGTCTTCGGACAGCGCTGGCTCTTTGGCTTTGAAACGGAGATGAGCACCGCCCCCTAGAGTCGGGAACCTTTACCTTTATTGTTCTGCTAATAGTCCTATAAACAATTCCAAACCCACTTCACTTACATGCAGGTAGTTGTCAAGTTATGGTCACAACTGGAACCAGTGTTTCTGTTACTAAGGAAGACAGTTGTTAAAGTGAGTTGTGTCTGATTTTACTCCTTTTTTTTTGCCATTGTTGTTAAACAAATCACGGCAAATCACAGTCATTAAGTGAATCTGGCTTTCCCCATTGACTTGCTTATCGGAAGTCAGCTGGGAAGATTGCACAGAGTGATCACATAACTCCAGGATGCCGCAAATCTTGTTGCAAGACATGCCAGTTGCCAAGTGTCCAAATTTTGATCACGTGATTAGAAGGGATGCACTGACAATCATAAGAACCAAGACCAGTTGAAACTCACTTTTTTCAATGCCATTGTTTGTTCACTAAACGAATGGTTGTAAGTTCAGGGCTACCTGTGTAGCCTTCAGAATTCTTATTTTTTGCACAGTATGTGGAACTAAAACCAACTTCTCTAATTTAAGCACGTGACGCCAGCAGCCGACGTCCTATGATCTGCTCCCCCTTCCTCGTTTGAAAGCCATCTTCCTGTAGGAAATTGGCTGTTTCTTCCTTGCAAAAGGGACAGAGAAGGGCGGGGGGTGGGGAAGGGACTAAATCAGGAGACGGAAAAAATCACAGCAACAATCACAATCTGACAGGCCACTTACGCACCGCTTCATTTATAAATGGGTCAGTGTGGAAAGTAGCTACGGAGCTCGACGGAGAGCCAGCATAAAGCTCTTATCTCTGAAACCATATGCTCCCACTTCCGTGATGGAGGTAAAATAAGACCCGCTGTAATTGGAAAGTAAGGCCAAAACATGGCCAAGAAGACCGTGTGGGCAGCCCGGCTTTCATGCAGGACCAATGAGAACATAAGGCAAGAGATTGTCTCTGTGTTGTGTGTCACACAAAAGAAAAGAAAAAGCTGCCGATAGAGGGGGTGGCGCGGAAGAGAGAAAGAGACGGTTGCGAAACTATACAAAAGTCACCTCTCCGGCTATAATGCATCTGAACCGGTAGTGCACGTAGCAATGAGGGTCGAATCTATATTACAAACAGGCCATCCTGTTATGCTCATCCTGTTTCTCAAATTTGGGAAGAAAATCTGGTTTACGTTTATAAGCTTGAGTTGGATAAAGGAGAGTATTCATAGCTCAGGGTAGAGCTGTGGGGTCCTACAGCTCTCTGAGCTTGCTTGTTTTCTTGCAGATGTTTCGTTACCCAAGCTGAGTAACCTCACCAGTGCTAGTCCCTAAAATCAGTGGTCGTATATTCAGCTGGTTCTATCCGGTTTGGGTAAACCGGTAGCAGCGGCTGTGAGAGGCTCCACCCACCCGCCCGGACTTCATCACGTCCCATTTTTGATGTTCTGCACATGCGCGGAGGTGGCATGTGCTCACATTTGCAAACCTGTAATGAAGGTAAGCGAATACCACCCTTGCCTAAAATGTCTGCAAAAAATCACCAATCTTAGAGAGCACAAAGACCCCTCAAGTTTGAGTTTTCTTGGAAACTGAGGCAAAAAAATCATACCCCCCCCCTCAGCAGAAGGCAACTCTTCCAAGCTCCGTGTAGGAAGAGTCAATGTGAATTGGCCTCCAAAAGTTGTGTGTGTTCCAATACTGGAGGTTTTTAAGAGGAGATTGGATAACCATTTCTCTGAAATAGTATAGCTAGGGGTTCGATCCTGACCAGCTCAAGGTTGACTCAGCGTTTCATCCTACCGAGGTCGATAAAATGAGGACCCAGATAGTTGGGGACAATAGGCTGACTCTGTAAACTGCTTAGAGAGGGCTGGTAAAGCACTGTGAAGCGGGTATATAAGTTTAATTGCTATTGCTATTATATTATACTATATTAGTATAGTGCTTTCGAATTGCTGGATGGGCAGGAGCTGGAGCATGTGATAGTTCACCCTGCTCTGCAGCACCAATGGGTCTCAAACGCGAGACTGCTGATCGTCAGCCCAGTATTCTAATCTCGTGAGTCATCACGCTCCCAATTAGAATAGCAGTATTATATTAATATTATATAATGCTATTGCTATTGCTATTGCTACTGCTATTCCTTCCTTCATGCGGTTCCTGCTTGAGCAGGGAGTTGAACTAAAAGACCTCCAAGGCCTCTTCGAACTCTGTTGTTCTGTTTGAAACGCCCCGTCTCCTTTGCCAATCTCTTTTACACTTCTTGCTTCTCACTGCTCATTTTTGCTAAAAAGAACTAATTACAGGATACGACTGTCCCAACTAAGCCAGTTAGGATGTGTAGAAGCAACTTGAGAGAGACAGTCCTGAACGTAATCCAGTTCTAAGCCATGACAAGCTTTAAAGTTGACAGCCAGAATCTTGAATTGCATCTGGAAGCACAAGGAGACCCAATGTAGTTCATGCAGGAGGGAACTGAACCTTCCAAATTCTCAAGAACAGCCCCATGTAGAGTAATTCAAATGGAAGGGGATTAAGGCGTGGCTGACCATGAGCATATTTAATTTAATATTTAAGATATTTAATTTAACAGTTGGAACCATGAAGTGTACTGAGCCAGAAAAACACAGTAGTACTTGATTGGTTGGAAGGAGGAGTTGCCGTTTTTCCTGCCTTTTTCTTATGTGTGTTTTCTTCTATGCCGTTTCGGCCGGCAGGATGCTGCAGGAGGCCGTCGAAGCTGAAAACAGGTTGCGGGGGGTGCCTCACCCCCTCTTTTGACCAGCAGGGTGCTACAAGAGGCCGTCCAGCCAAAAACAGGCGGGGGGGGCCCCACACCTCCAGTTTTGACCAGCAAGATGTTGCAAGTGGCCGTCCAGGCCAAAAACGGGCTTAGGAAGGCTGCCGGTGACCCCTGTGCCCTGTTTTGGCCGGCAGGGTGCTGCAGGAGGCTGTCCAGGCCGAAAACAGGCTGGGGGCTGCGGTTGACCCCCCCAACCCTCGTTTTGGCCAGCAGGGTGCTGCAGGAACCGTCCATCCCATCTGCCGTCCATGCCATCTCCCCACCCCCACCTCGGCCATCCTACAGAGGACAACTACAATGCTGATCTGGCCCTCAAAGAAATCCAGTTTGACACCCCTCTTCTGTACTGTTCTCTGATTTACCTCACAATTTACCTCATGATGTACTAATGTGCCTGACTATCTTGTTTGCTGTAAATACAAATGTAACATATATTTATTTATATAAAGCTACAAGTTTGTGTCAGCTTCATTTGGACACCGGCTGTGCAATTCCGTGACAAAGTACCCTGCCCCCCACTTGGCCAGCGACAGGCACACAAGATGCACAACTCGGAACTGCACAAAAGCCCTGCTAGCCAAAGCAACTTCCTCCTCTAGCAGGAGCCACAGGTCCAGGAAGGATCCCCAGATGGTGCGCCAAGTCTGTTTGGGGCAGTGCCACCACCCCATCCAGATGGTGCCACTCAGTCTTCCTTGATTGTGAAGCGAAGCCTGCTGCTCCCCATCTAGGCCTCTGCAAATAAATCGCGGTTTAGTGCAAATGCGGTCGGAGGAAGTCACCATTGTTTTTTGCAAAATGATTTTTTGACGAATTCTCATTCAGATTAGGCTGAAAGTGCAGAAGTGGGACAGGAGATCAGTGGGCTGTGGCAGAATAGGATGAGGTTGTCACAGGCACACAACAAACCAATCGTGTTTTGTCCGCTAACAGAGATCTGAAATAATACCGGAAAAATAATTCTACCAAAGCAGCAGGAAAGGAAACATGAGTTATGTCTGTATATCTCTGCAGGCAGAACTCCAGATAGAGTGGAGCGTCTGACAACAAAGAGATTTCACAGTTAAAATGTTCAACATATGCATATTTAAACCACGATTATAAAATTATCTTTACATTATGCTTACAATCATTCTCTTTTTTTTCCTAGTATCTAGTTTCTTGCTGTAAAGAAAATACGAAGCTTGTTTCTGTTATACTTTTTCCCCCCTTTTTCTCCCTTCTCTGTCTCTTTTTATTATTTTGTATTGATATTTACATTTTTAATCTTCTATTGAAACTTTAAATAAAATTTATTTTAAAGACACTTTTATTTTAAAGCTCTGGCTCTTTTCTTCACTCTTTCTAGAGCAGGGGTCTCAAGCTCAATTTCGTTGAGGGCTGCATCGGTTGTATTCGGCCTTGTGGGGGGTCCATGGCCAGCTTGACATCACTCGTGTCGGGGGGGGCACATGTGGTGGCCCGGGTGGGGCTGGGTGATCCATTCCTTCCAGTGGAGGAAGGGGAGGCTAGGGAGAGCGCCAATCCCTTGCACTCCAGAGGAGCCTCGCCATCGCTCTCGGACCACGTGGAGGACCCCCTGATGGTGGTGCAGAGCACAAGCGCCCAGTCTGGTCCTCGAGGTCCCAGGGCACCAGGGCCACACAGCCTAGCCTAGCCTAGCCCTGCTTCCTGAGGGGTGGTGATGCCTTGTTGCGCTTACCTGTGAGGCTGCTGATGCTGTTCTCATTCTCCTCGGCCTGGTTGCTGATGATGTATGAGGGAGGGCAAAGTGTGCGGGTCAGAGGGAGGCTCGCCCTCTCCACGCAAGGAGACCCGGTTTTGTAACCAAAGCATTCTCAGCGATAGGATGTCAGGAGGAGAAAAGGAGATGGCGAAAGGGCAGTAGGGCTGCTGGAGGCCAAGTGCTAAGGCAGGACTTACCTCAGACCCCCCACTCCTTCTCATTATAATCTCTACCTCCTTCCTTCCTTCCTTCCCTCCCTCCCTCCCTCCCTCGTCATTTTTCTTCCTTACTCTTTTCTTCCTTACTCTCTTCCCATCTTTCTTTTTTCTTTGCATTTCCTCTTTCCCTTTCTCCTTTCCTGTCCCTTCTTGGATGCTCAAATGCAAAAGGGGAAACATTTCTCCTTTTGTTTAGCTTTTAATTTGCTTTGCTATCCCTCTGCCAGTGAAAACAGAGCTGGGGGTGTGCAAATGCCCCCCCCCACGAGCTCTGTTTTTACTGACAGAGGGCTGCAAGAAGGCTGTTGTAGCCGAAAATGGATCCCGGGAGGGCTACACATAGCCCTCCCAAGCTGCATTTTGACTGGCAGAGGCATCGTGGACTGTTTTTCCAGGGCAGCCCCGTGGATGCGGCCTGCAGGATTTAAGTTTGATATCTCCGTTGTAGTAGGGTCTCTACATCTTTTTTACATCGTGGTGACCAAAACTGGATGCTGTCAAGCGCCAAACAGCCCTCGACACCTCAATGGCCTAGGGAACAATCCATTGTGGTGCACAACAGAAGGACCCTACGGGGATGATGGCCATACATGATGGTAGTGGAGGTAGACTAGTTACAAAGAGGCCTTTAAACTCATGGTGCAGGTGATGGAACTAGAAGGGGTCTCGGGTAAGCGAACGGTGGGTGGGCGAAAGCAGCAGAATCGGCACAGCAACATAGCAGAAACTCCTGGCTGGATTGACATCGCAGAGGCACAGCGGCATGACCAACCTCAACAGTGGATTTGAAACGACCGCCTGGCAGCTGGGGCCAGGAAGCCCAGGGGACTGGAGCTACACAATCTTTGTCTGGACACTGGTGGCATAGTTCTTCTTTGACAGAAACTGCCTACACCCCCACCCCCACCCTGGCTGCCTACACCCCCCCTGCAGGGGCTCAGTTCCAAAGATGGAGAGAAAGATAGTGGGCTGAAGATGAGAGGGGGAGTGGAGTTACTCCACAGCAGTATCACACACCTGCCCACAGGGAAGGAGGTTAATCAGGGAGTGTTAGTTGATTCCAGTTCCTGCGATGTTTATTATTATTATTATTATTATTATTATTATTATTATTATTATTATTATTATTATTATTATTATTATTATTATTATTATTATTTATTGAATTTCTAGACCGCCCTTCTCCCGAAGGACTCAGGGCGGTGTACAGCCAGGCTAAAAAACATACACAATATACAATTTAAAAACTAAATTAAGAAACTTATTACACAATTGGCCGAGAAATTAAAATATTTAAAATCTAAAAACCCCAATTTAAAACATAAATAGAATTTAAAATTTAAAAACTAAACAATTTAAAAAGTTTAAGCTAGCCCCGCGCGAATAAACAAATATGTTTTCAATTCGCGGCGAAAGGTCCGAAGGTCAGGTGTTTGGCGTAAACCAGGGGGAAGTTCATTCCAAAGAGTGGGGGCCCCCACAGAGAAGGATCTTCCCCTGGGGGCCGCCAGCCGACATTGTTTGGCGGACGGCACCCTGAGAAGTCCCTCTCTGTGACAGTGTACGGGACGGTGGGAGGCATGAGGTAACAACAGGCGGTCCCGTAAGTACCCAGGCCCCAAGCCATTTAATATACCACTTGGTAATGGATGGATTGGGGATCTGCATAACAAAGTTACGGACACCCATCAAATTCAAGCAAATGGATAGGTTGACTCTGGGGGGCCATCCAGCCACACATGTCACCCAACCGGTTCGGCTCGAGGTTGGGGAGCATTGGGAACATATCTGATTTGTTGTGATAGACAAGATGATTGAACCAGTGATTTTGGGATTTACTTGGCTCAATAAGTGGGAGCCAACCATTTGGCTCCCACTTATTGATAAGAACATGAGTGATAAGAACATGAGAGTGAATGTACCAATATAATGGGTGCGACCAAAGGCCTTGGAAAGAGCAAGTAGAGAGGGGTGGTTCCGGACCATTGAAATGATCTTGAAGGTGTAACCAGCGGCCTTGGAAAGAACATTAAGGGAGGAGTTACAATATATGGACATGAGAAGCAGGGTTTCGTAGATTGAGACTGGCCCTAGGCCCAGAGCCACAGGTCCATGACCAGGGAAAAGGAGCAGAGGGAAGGACACTGCTACCCCAGGAAGGATTCCCTGGCTACCTATGGGGATTTGGCGAGGGTATTTAGTGAGGGTGAATGCGAAACCTTACCTCCCCATCATACTACTGATTGCGCCATCGAACTAATACCCGGAGCCAAATTGCCAAAGCCCCATATGTATTTGATGACCCCTAGGAAAATTGAGGCGTTAAGGTGATATATCGATAAGAATTTAGCTAGAGGTTTCATCATTGCCTTATACATTGTAAGCCGCCCTGAGTCTTCGGAGAAGGGCGGGGTATAAATGTAAACAAAAAAAAAAGACCCAGTATTATTATTATTATTATTATTATTATTATGATGATGATGATGATGATTATGATTATGATTATTATTATTTATTAGATTTTTATACCACCCTTCTCCCGAAGGACTCAGGGCGGTTTACAGCCAAAGATAAGAACACAAGCAATATACAATTAAAACAAAATTTAAAAACTTATTAAATAATTGGCCGAAATTTAAAACATTTAAAATCTAAAAACCCCTTAAAATTCATCTAGAAATTTAAAATTTAAAAATTTAAAATTTAAAATTTAAGCCAGTCCCGCGCGAGAAAATAAATACGTTTTCAGCTCGCGGCAAAAGGTCCGAAGATCAGGCACTTGGCGCAAGCCAGGGGGAAGTTTGTTCCAGAGGGTAGGAGCCCCCACAGAGAAGGATCTTCCCCTGGGGGCCGCCAGCCGACATTGCTTGGCGGACGGCACCCTGAGAAGTCCCTCTCTGTTTGAGCGTAGGTTGTACATGGTGGCTCCAGAGCTCTTCAGGGGGAAAAAAGATAGCGGTTTACATCTGTATAGATTTCCGGGGTCTTAACGCTGTCTGCATAGAGCCTTTATATCCATTGCTGCTCACGACAGACTTGTTGACTACATTGGCGACTGGTAAAATATTTACGAAGGTTGATTTACGAGAAGCATATTACCGGGTGCGCATCCAACCAGGGGATGAGTGGAAAACAACGTTTAATTGTCCCCTGGGGAACTACCAGTTCCGAGTGGTGCCATTTGGGTTGCAGGGCACCCCGGCCGTATTCATGCAGCTCATAAATGAGGTTTTGCTTGAATACCTGTATTGGGGGGGGGGTGTCCTGGTATATCTGAATGATATCCTGATCTATACAAAAACAGTTGAGGAACACACCTGGTTGGTCCGACAGGTATTAACAAAACTGTTAGAGGCTAAACTCTTCGCGAAACTCTCGAAATGTGAGTTTTACTACAGGGAGATAACCTAGGGTTTAGGATAACTGGGAAGGGGGAAATGTACCCCAAGAAAGTTGAGGGTACTGGAGTGGCAAGCCCCGAGAGCAAGAAAACAATTACAAGAGTTTTCTCGTGTTTGCTAACTTCTATAGGCAATTTACCTCATCATTTGCCCAGGTAGCTTTGCCCTTAATGGATCTATTGCATACAAAGCCTACAACCACCAAACCTCGGCCAGGACAGGTACTGAACTGGTTGCCTTTGTGTCAAAAAGGGTTTGAACACCTAAAAGAACCATTTGCTAGAGAACTTGTTCTCAAACACCTGACACTTCGACATCTTTCATGGTGCAGGCTGATGCGAGTGATGTCGCAGTTGGGGCTGTGCTCGTACAACTAAACACCCAGGGCAGGCTTCAACTGTGCGTCTATACTTCACAGAAGCTCACTCCAACAGAAAGAAATTGGTCTGTGTAAGAAAAGGAGGCCTTTGCTGTAAAATGGGCCCTCCAAACAAGGTGACACCTATTGGAGGGCACGGAAAAACCGTTCGAGGTCTGGACCGACCATAAGAACTTGGAAGCCCTCCAAACACCTAGGAAATTATCCCCAAAACAAGTCAGAAGGGCACAGTATTTTCGAAGGTTACCTTCACCCTCAAATATGTGCCAGCCAGGAAAAAGTTTTTGGCCGATGCCTTATCTCGTATGCCTCAATACCATAGCAAGAGGGACGAGATAATGCAGGCCATGATACCCCCTAGACCAGTGGTTCTCAACCTTTATAGTGCTGCGACCCTTTTAATACAATTCCCCACGATGTGGCGACCCCCAACCATAAAATTATTTTCATTTTGAATTTATTGCGCCTGAAGCCATATTGGCTAGCGATCTGAACTGCTTGCGATTGCCTTGAGGACGGAGGCATTAAAGCAGAGACTCCTCCCCTATTAAGTTTATCGCGCCTGAAGCCAGATTAGGCTAGCGATTGGGAGTGATTGCAGCTGGCTTGAGAGGGAGACATCAGAGCAAAGATGTCTCTCTTTTTTAATTGATCACGCCTGAAGCCGAATTCGGCTAGTGATTTGAAGACCCTGCAGCTGGCTTGTGGAGTTAACCATTGGAGCGTGATTCTTCAACTTGCAAGTATACTTCCCATATTTCCTATGGTCTTAGGCGACTCCTGGCAAATCGCAATTCGACCCTCAACGGGGTCCCGACCCACAGGTTGAGAACTGCTGCCCTAGACAAACAGGGAGCCAAGTGACAGATGGGCGGTTGAAACCCGATTGGGTGATTAGTCTCCAGACTAAGCCAGATTAGCCTGGCTAACAGCTAATAAGTCATTGGTCACACACCAGAAGAGCCTAGCATGGAAGGGGGACAAACACTATACCCTTGCACCCCTGAGGGCTTTGGTGTTGAGACAGTGCCATGATGTTAAAACAATAGGACATTTCAGGTTTTTAAAGACATTACACCTTGTCAAACAGCAATTTTGGTGGCCAAGGATGCACACAGAGATTGAGGAGTATGTGAGAGGGCATCCAATCTGTGTGACATCCAAACCACAACCAGGAAAACCACTCAGCCTATTACAATCTGTAGCTGAACCCAGTAGACCATGGGATGAAATCGCTATGGATTTCATTTTGGAATTACCAAACAGCAAGGGATATACTGTAATATGGACTGTAATCAATTTATTCTCAAGGCAAGCACATTTCATCCTGTGTAGTGGATTACTGTCAGCCCGATGACTAGCAAGATTATTCATTCAGCACATCTACCGTCTGCATGGGATACCAAAACTTATATCTGATAGCGGGTGCAATTTACCGCCAAATTTTGGAGGAACTTTGTACACCTCCTTGGCTCAGAACAGGGATTGAGCTCAGCCTTCCACCCTAGCACCAATGGGGCAGCTGAACGTACCAATGCTATGGTGGAATGCTATTTACGGTGCTATGTTTCCTACCAACAAACAGACTGGTATGACCTCTTACTGTTTGCAGAAACGACCTATATAAAATTCTGCACACCGCAGCATGGACTATACCCCTTTTCAGATAGTGACAGGAAAGTATTTATCTGCCATCCCAGAACTAGACATACAGAACCCTAATTCAGGAACAACTGAATGGATGGAGAAAATATGTAAGGTCTGGCCACATGTAAAGGAAGCTTTAAAAAAAGCTTCCGTGAAATACAAACAGCAAGCTAATAAAAGGAGGGCAGACCATCCACCATTCAAAGTAGGGAATCGGGTATATCTTTCTGCTAAATATTTATGATTACGGATATCTAGTAGGAAACTAGGTCTCAAATACATTGGACCATTTGCCATAACCAAAATCATCACCCCTGTGACGATAGCACTAAAATTACCCCCCTTATTGGATAAGATACACCCAGTCTTCCATTGTAGCCTCCTAAAAGCAGTAATAACCATTCGAGAGCCTGATACCCGCCCGGGACCTGTGTCCGATGAATACTACGAGATTGAAAAGATCCTCGACTCAAAACTTTATTGGGGGAAGGTTAGGTACCTGGTTTGTTGGAAAGGGTACCCGGATATTGACGCATCATGGGTGCAGGAGAGTGACCTCAACGCCCTGAAACTACTACGACGGTTCCATAGATCATACCCACAGAAGCCAGGGAGGTCCATGGGGTAGTGCTGACCTCTCCCTTTTCATCCCCCATAGGTAGACTCCTGGTGGGGGAGGGCAACTGTTGAGCGTCAAGCAGCCGACACTTCGATGGCCTGGGGAACGGTCCATCTGATGCACAACAGAAGGACCCTACAGAGGATGATGGGCATGGGTGATGGGGGTGGGGGTAGACTAGTTACGTAGAGGCCTTTAACTCATGGTGCAGGTGATGGGTCTCGGGTAAACGAATGGTGGGTGGGCGAAAGCACCGGAATCAGCACAGCAACATAGCAGAAGCTCCTGGCTGGATTGATGCGGAATGATAGCGTCGCAGAGGTGCGGCGGCATGGCTAACCTTGGCAGTGGATTCGAAACGGCCACCTGCCAGCTGCACGAGGAGACGCCCACAGAAAAGGGGGCAAGGCAAGGCTATAAAGAAGCACTGAGTGGCGGAAACCCTCAGTGCTGACTTTATTTCATTCAGCGATCTGGCATTGACTACGAGCTACCAAGTAGTGGGAAATAAACCAGGTTTGCTTCACTGCACATAGTGTGGACTGTTTGTCACGGCTGGAAAACCGGATAGGCGGCCTAGCAAGCCGAGAGATGCAGTATTCCAGTGCAGTGTGGTTTTATCAAGGCCTTATAAAGTGGTACTAACACTTCATGTGATCTTTATTCTATCTCTCTGTTAATGCAGCCTAGGATTATATTGGCTTTTTTGGCATCTGTACCCCACTGCTGGCTCCTATTGAAGTATTGTCCACTAGGACTCCAATATCTTTCTTGCGGTTAGTGCTATTGAGCCAGGTACCCTGGCATTTGTTTTTTCTTGCCTAAATGTAGAACCTTACTTTAATCTAACCCCAAAGCCATAAAAACCAGAGACTTTTAGGATTAGAAAAATGGGATCCCCACTGCAGCCCCAGACGGCCAATAGGAACCAGCCATCCCTGCCCCTACGCTTTCAAAATTAGAATATAAAATGCAAAGAAAATGAAAATGATGTGAAATAAGGGAATGAAAAAAACAGAAGAGAAGAAAGGGTGAGGTAGAAGGGTGGGGGGAAGTATTGACTTCCCACTCTTTTTAGCATAGATGAAAATAACAATAAAGAAACAACACTTTACTTTTATACAATAATATCAACTAGGCATTTCTATAACAAGCCTATCTAATTGGCAAAATCAAAACTTTGTTTTTTTCCCCTATCACAAGCACAAAATCCAAAAGCAATTTGCACATGGAAACAAGGTTGGATATGTTCTTTTTTCTGTGAAGAAAGTAATGATTTTAACGATTTCTCCTTTTTTTGCCGTGGGAAATAATATTTCTGTTTGTACTTATTATTTCTTTATAGATCCTCTTCATATACAGCAGGGGTGTCCAAACTTGGTCCCTTTAAGACTTTTGGACTTCAACTCCCAGAGTCCCTCAGCCAGCAAAGCTGGCTGAGGAACTGTGGGAGTTGAAGTCCAAAAGTCTTAAAGGGACCAAGTTTGGACACCCCTGATATACAGGAAGTCCTCAACTTAAGACCACAATTGAGTCCAAAATTTCTGTTACTAAGTGAAACATTCGTTAAGTGAGCTTGCTCCATTTTACGACTTCTCTTGCTGAAGTTGTTAAGGGAATGACTAGTTGTTAAATTAGTCAAACTCTTATTAAGCGAATCTGGCTTCCCCATGGACTTTGACCTGGGACACTGCAACCGCCATGAATATGAGTCAAGGGTCTAAATTTTGATCACATGATTGTGGGGATTCTACCAGGGTCATTAAATGTGAAAACAGATCTTAAGTCACTTTTTCAGTGCTGCAACCATCGTAAGTCTAAGGACTACCTGTATATTAATGAACATCCCCCATCTCCCCGCTGAAGATCTGCCACAGACTGACTGTGCCAGACAGATGTAGAAAAACACTACTTTGAAACTACTGGTCAACATTAGGTTGGACATGCATAGAAGTCCTTACTTAGTATCCAAGTGTGGTTTATGTTGATTGCTTATTTAGTATTCTATAAGTATCACTGAGCGTTGTTTCTGACTATTTGTGATGAATGTATTGAATAGAGCAGAAAGAATAAAATAGAATAGAAAATAGAAAAGTAGAATAGAATAAGAATAAGAATAGAATAGAATAGAATAGAATATTGGAATGAAGAATAGAATGGAATGTGGAATGGAATCAGAAAAGAATAAGAATTAGAATAGAATATAGAATAGAATAGAATAGAATAGAATAGAATAGAATAGAATAGAATAGAATAGAATAGAATAGATTATTGGAATGAAAAATAGAATGGAATGTAGAATGGAATCAGAAAAGAATAAGAATTAGAATAGAATATAGAATAGAATAGAATAGAACATTGGAATGAATGGAATGGAATGGAATGGAATAGACTAGACTAGACTAGACTAGACTGGACTGGACTGGACTGGACTGGACTGGACTGCAATGGAATGGAATGGAATAGAATAGGGAGATCTTCTATCCTAACCCCCTACTCAGGAAGGAAACCCTATAGCAACTCCAGGCAGATAACTATCCAACCTTTTCTTAAAAACTTCCAGTGTTCGCAGTATGTACATTACAACTTTTGGAGGCAAGTTGTTCCACTGATTAATTGTTCTCAGTATCGGGAAATTTCTTCTTAAATTGCAGGTTGCTTCTCTCCTTGATTAGTTTCCATCCCTTGCTTCTTGTTCTACCCTCAGGTGCTTTGGAGAGCATATATGAATATTCTGATTATATTAATGATTTATGTACATGCGTGCTTATGCACCGGAGACAAATTCCTCAAGTGTCCAATCACCCTGGACCAATACAGAATACTATTTCACACCCACCAGCAACCCCTCCACTTTCACTCCGGATTGACACTCTTGTTTACAGCCAGCCTTTATCATCCGAATCAATGCTGCACTTTTCCTTCGGAATCCTCTTGAAGTACTAACCGACTTCCCTTTTTTTTCCAAACGCCAAAACCTGTCCCAAGAGGGTTGCAACCGATCCTCGTGGTCTCCAATCCACCCCAAAGCGAACTCAGCCTCCGAACGCGGTGCCAAAGCGTGCTGAGCTCCCATTGGCTGCCGCCGCCTTTGACGTCACCCTTTCCTGCTGCCCGGGTCCCCTTCCTTCTGCGCTCCGCAGCTGCGCTGGGACGTCGCGGGCGGAAAATTTTTCCTTGTTTCTTTTTCGCTGCAACATTTTTTCCTCTTTTTTGGCTTCCGAGCTCCTGTCTCCCCACTTCCCCCTTTTCCGTCCCTCTCCTCCTTTGCAAACCCTCTTTTTTCTTTTTTCTTTTGGAAAGTAGGAAACTGGGGCATTTGCTACTTCCCCACCCTTGCCGTGAGCCCAGGAAGAGTTTTATAGCTGGAAAGTTTTCTTTCTCTTCTGCTGGTTGAGGGGAGGAAGAGACCCCCGTCCAGGAAACACGTCCCGGTGCCACTCTGGCGGGGCAGTTGCCCCCTCCCCTTCTCCTCCTCCCCCGCCCCCACTTGCCTCTGCCAGGGGAGGGGGGGCCTCGTTGATTGATTCTGCGCCCCATCATCCCCGAGCCCCGAGCGTTTGGGCTACGGGACAAGGAGTCGCCGCGCAGCTGACCGAGCGAAAGGAGAAGCTGAGCTTGGTGTTTTTTTCCCTTGCAAAGGAAGAAAGGTAAGCCGTGATGGGTCCGTGGCTTTGATGGGAGTTTCAAGGCTTCATCCTGGGAAATTCCTCCTCCGCTCAAACCCCTTTTTTTCCCCCAAGCCGGATCGCGCGATCTCCTTTCTCCCTCCTTTTTTTCCGCCTTGTTGTTGGATTATTCAGCGCGCAGGTTTTGCACTGTGGTTCCACCGTAGAATGTGGTTCAGTGATCTTTCTTGACTCTTGCATGCATTCACAGGACCGGCCGTGGGGTGGGTGGGTGGGTTAAGTTAGCTTTGCTTCTTGGAGACTAGCAAGTCGTGTGAACCGGCGCTTCAGAAATAACTGGGGTGGTTGGACGTTTTTGGCGAATTGCGTTGTGAATTTTTCCTCACGCTGCCACTCCTCGGGGAATGGGGGGGGGGGGGAAACCAACAACCTTTCCTTGATTTATTATTCCCCTCCGTTTCTTCCTCTTCTCCAAATAAACCATCTGCTGGTTTTGTAAGGGAATGGAAGAGGTTGGGAGAAAAGGTGTAAAAATAAGCAACGCTTTTAAAATAGTATCTCTGGTTCAGAGAGTTAAAAAGTTGGCAGGGGAGATTTTAGGCCCTGCAAAAAAAGACAAGATGTTGACAGCAAACGAGTTTTTTGCATGGAGAATTTTTTTTTATTTTTTATTTAAGCCTCAGGTGGGATTCTTCCTGTTTTGGAAGAGAGAAGGAATAAATTGAACATTTTCTCTCTCTCTCTCTCTCAAAACAACAACAAACAAACTAGTTTCAGGTCACCATCTCCAATATAGCACTTTGCAGAATGCCCTGAACCCTAGTAGTTTTTATTCACCCCTCTCTCTCTCTCTCTCTCTCTCTCTCTCTCTCTCACACACACACACACACACACACACACACACACACACACACACACTTTTCTTTACAGAGGTAGCCGGGGCTGCTGAGATTTAGGGCAACAAATCTGCATAGCAAAATTAAGAACTGGCATTTCTTGAAAATCAGCCTGTGCCAAGAAAAATATTTTACTCGACTTACTATTTTTTTTCATTGGATGGAGTGATTTTTTTTTTAAAAAAAAATACTTCTGCTTTATCTTGTGGCTTTGCAATGCTCAGAAAACAATTCCCTGGATGATGAAAGAAAAGAAAATAACTTGGCGGTAATATTTAGAGGGTCCCCCCCCCCACTATCATAATGATAATCATTTTCAAGTTTTGAGCTGGATGCTGGGGTGGGAATAACAACTTTGAACAAGCTCCATTTTTTCTTTTTGCTTTTTTCATAGTCAGTTGCTGCAGGTATCTGGGACAAATAAGTTTCCAGGTCAAAGTGTGTATCAAGTTCAACAGTTGCCAAAGATACAAGACCGGAAGGGCGAGTTTGTTTCGGTTTCATGGGATAGGTAACCAAGCCATCCTACCTTCTGCATTCAACCGTGGTTAAAGAGACCATAGTTTATGGACGTTGGCTTTAATATGAAGGTAGCTTAATGGAAAGGGCGAAGCATTGCTTTGTTTACAAGCTGATCAGCAAAGAGAATTTGGCAAGAAAATTATCAGTTGAATGCAAATACCGAAACCTGTGTATGCTGTTAATAAAACAACCTTTAGAACTTGCTAAAAAGCTTCTGGGAAGAATTGAAAAAAAATCATAGGAGGTACACCTAGTCCTCGAATTACGATCACAATTGAGCCCAAAGGGAGACGTTTGTTAGGTGAGTTTTGTCTGATCTTGCTTGCCTCAGTTTTAAAATGAATGATTTGCAGATTATTATTTGTTAAGTTAGTAACAATCTGGCTTCCCCATTGACTTTGCTTGTCGGAAGGTCGCAAAAGGGGATCATATGACCCTGGAACATTGCGACCCCCATAAATATGAGCCAGTTGCCAAGCATCTAAATTTTGATCCATGATGCTGCCACGGTCGCAAGTGTGAAAAATGGTCATAAGTCACTTTTTCAGTGCTGTTGTAACTTTGAAAGGTCACTAAATGAACCATGTAATTGGTCGTGGCTTTATATAAATCAACCATTAGAACAAATAAGGAAGATTGCAAGCAGCTGTGTTCACTTCATCTGGAAAAAAAAAGATAGAAAAGAGGCAACCAGAATAACTATGGTGTTATTGACTACCAAGAGCCATCTCTGGACAAGTTGCACAGCACATTAATTTAATAATAATAATAAATATAAATGTTTCACAGCTTGCTACTGGAAAGTTCTTCAACCCATCGGATCAGCTGCCGTGTCACACAGGACATTGGACTCAAGATGGGCCCTTGGCAACATCTGGGCTTTTCTGACGGGGCTCAGAACATCAGCCACAACTCAGAACCGTGGCTTGGTCAAGCAAAGTGAATAATGCATGAATCTGGTTGATGAGGTGAAACTAGACCATTGTGGACGCTGGGAATAATTAGCTGCCTATTTTCAGGTTACGATCGTTGCCTTTTCTTTTCTGGCGAGTCAAAATCTTTGGGTGACCTCGCGGACATCTCCACGCAGTATTCCAAGCATTGCCTTAATTCCAGAATGTTTTTCAACTTCACAGTCTTGGGATTTCTTCAGGATAAACTGTCTGGATTGCATGCGGTGATCGCTCTCTTGAGTTAGAAGCTCTTTCAGCAGGGGAGAAAAAGATATTCTTGATGTGTTGGGATTTGCTGCCTTTAAAAAAGAACCCGAATTTGATTAGGATATTTCTTTTGCATTTCTCCAAAGGCTTACATTGGTAAGGATGGCGTAGCTCAAACCTGATTTTACATCTTTGGCCACGATCCGTTACACAAATCACTGCGATTGCTAAGTGAATCACACAGTCCTTAAACGAATTCAGCTTTCCCCACTCTCTTTACTTGTTGGAGTTTGGCTCGGAAGGTCACCAACTGTGATCATATCACCCTGGATTGCTGCAGTACATTCCACCTGGCAAGCACACAAATTTTGATCATAAAATTCCACGGCTTGGGAATTCTGGGAGTTGATATTCCTGCATGCCAGTGTGGAATTTTGGAAGTTAAAACCCATGCTGTGCCAGCTGGGGAATTCTGGGAGACACATGTACATGCAAACTTGTGTATTCTGGGTATTGAGGCTTGTCCATACCAGCTGAGGAATTGTGGGAATTGAGGCCTGTTGAGGATGCCAGCTTGGGAATTCTGGGAATTTAAACCTGTCTATGCTGAATAGGAAATTCTGGGAGTTGAATACCATGCATCTGCCCACTTTGCATCCAATTAGAATTGGATGAGTTTTGGGTGAAAGTATGAGAAAAGAAAAGAAAAAAAATTGCTGGTAAGAGCTGGGATTTTCTGGGGAAACTTGTGCAGATCTTCCGGGACTTCATTTGAAACTTGAAAGCACTTCTGTTGAAAGACCCTTTTATGCCTTCCGTCCTCCATATAGTCTTGAAGTCTCAGGGTTTCCCGTCTCCCGAATGAACGTGCTTTAATTTTCAGTAGACAGAAACCCACAACTGTGCCACGTTCATAAATGGTGAAAAAGAAGTGCTTTATAACTCCAGCGATTGGAGCCGGCCACTGGAGACCAGGATCTGGAGGCTGAACGGAACTTGAAACTTGCACGTTAAGACTTGAAAAATGACACAGAATGCAACTCCTTCTGACTTGCGTCAGGGACATGCTGAAGTTGTTTGTTTCTTCGCAGGACAAATTGTTTCTTGGATATGAAACGGAGCTGAGATTTTCTTTTGGAATTCTCTGGCCCTCGGAGGAGCAATTAATGGCCTGTGGAGTTGTAATCATATCTCAACTTTCCTATTCGTAGACAGGACTTGCTAGATTTGCATTTTACCTGAGAGTCAAAGCAACATAAACAGGGTTCTGGGGGGATGTTGGTTTTCTTCTTGTTTATTTTAGTTTTGTTTTTGCACAATCCAAGAAGATAAGAGTGCCTTCTGGGAATTTCTATAACTGAGGGTGGGTTTGAACCTTGGCTTTCTCCATTCGGGTCCATCGCTTTAACCCAGTGGTTCTCAATCTTGACAACTTGAAGATGTATGAACTTCAATTCCCAGAATTCCCCAGCCAGCTTGCATGGACTTCAATTCCCAGAACTCTCCAACTGGCACAGACCAACTTCCAGAATTCCCCAGCCATAACATAGACGGGCTTCAACTCCCAGAATTTGGACTGTGTTATCTGGGGAATTCTGGGAGTTGAAGTCCACGCAACTTCAAATCGTCATGGTTAAGAAACACTGCTTTAACCACTATACCATGTTGCCTCTCAGAGGTATTTTCGGGCTGTGATCAAGACCAAAATGATGGCAGATGAAGCATTTTGGTACATCTCTTGTTGTATGTATTGATGTTGCAGACATGTCCAGAAGAAGAGGTGGTAGCATCAGAAAAATTATTCTGCCGTACTATGGATTTTGATGTTTCCGCTGGTTGCTGTTGCAACCTTTATATTTAGACTTAAGGACAGGAATTTTGAATTTGTTCTCAAATTTGCACCTCTATTTAGATGTGTACTGAAACATTAATGGAGTGAGATACCCAATAGTACCATCTGCAAAAAGGAACATGAGGCTAATTGTCATTCAAAGGAACATCATACAGTAGTGGCCAAGATTGTGGAAACCTTTTAGGAAAAGTGTATTTTTGAGGTTTGATAGCTAATGACACCATTTTTGGGGGGGAGTAGTACCATAAAATGATACATCTTTTATTATTATTATTTATTTTGTCACAACAGTATATATAAGCATAAGCATGAAAATAACTATATAATATCTAAGCATATAAATGAGCATAAGTATGTAATAACTATATTAATTGGATATAATGAAAGGAAACAATAGGACAGGAACGGTAGGCACGTTGGTGCTCTTATGCACGCCCCTTACGGACCTCTTAGGAATGGGGTGAGGCAATAGTAGACAGTTTTTGGTTGAAGATTTTGGGATTTTGGGAAGAGACCACAGAGTCAGGTAGTGTATTCCAAGTATTAACAACTCTGTTAAAGGTAAAGGTTCCCCTCGCACATACGTGCTAGTCGTTGCCGACTCTAGGGGGCAGTGCTCATCTCCGTTTCAAAGCCGAAGAGCCAGCGCTGTCCGAAGACGTCTCCATGGTCATGTGGCCGGCATGACTCAACGCCAAAGGCGCACGGAACGCTGTTACCTTCCCACCAAAGGTGGTCCCTATTTTTTCTACTTGCATTTTTATGTGCTTTCGAAACTGCTAGGCTGGCAGAAGCTGGGACAAGTAACGGGAGCTCACCCCATTACATGGCAGCACTAGGGATTTGAACTGCTGAGCTGCCGATCTTTCGATCGACAAGCTCAACGTCCTAGCCCCTGAGCCACCGCGTCCCCTAACAACCCTATTACTGAAGTTGTATTTTCTGCAATCAAGATTAGAGCGGTTAACATTAAGCTTAAATCTATTGTGTGCTCGTGTATTCTTGCAATTAAAGCTGAAGTAGTCTTTGACAGGAAGGACATTGTAATAGATGATTCTATGAGTTAAATTCAGGTCACGTCAAAGGCGGCGTAGTTATAAATTTTCTAAACCCATATCAATGGAAACATAATTTAATCAAGAATGTAATGCTTTCCAACCTTTGTTTGAGAGATAAAAGTGGCTCTTTTCATGGAATTCTAGATTTTAGGCCAAATTCCCGCAGTCTGTGCCGAACAGTCCGTACACTCAACTTCACATTGCATTGCGTCACTTCAACATGTATACACCTAGGTGATTTTCTTCTGTCATGTAGGCACAGCCTCTTAATTCTTCTATCATTACTTGCTGTTGTGCACCTTTCCCGGCCTTTACCAGTGTGGTTTTGTAGTGACTGAGTCTCCTTATACCTCTTCAAAAACTTAGAAATGCCACCTTTGGTTAAGTTTCCACCAATTTTTCTTCTAACTTCTTTATAACTGTAGCCTTGTTCACTTAATAATACTATTTTCGTATCGCTTTCTGGGCGACCAGTCAACTCTTAGTACCATTACTTTAATTTTATTACGTTTTACAAGCTCACTAAATGAAAGAACACAAAAAAGCCCAACCAACTTGATAGCGATCACATAACATACTAACAAATGTCCCCCTCTCAGCTTCAAGACATGACATCAATAACTGAAACCTACTGATCTGAGAGGCTCATTGCCAAAACTAGATGACACCTGATTGGCTCTCTAAATATTCATGCTCATTGGCTACAATCAGATGAAGGAAAGCTACCTGATACCAACCTAAGCAAATTCTGCTTTCTTTTTCTGGTTATTTGGCTATAACCAGTGGTGGGATTCAGCCAGTTCGCACTACTTCGGGAGAACCGGTTGTTAACTTTCTGAGCAGTTTGGCAAACTGGTTGTTGGAAGAAATCATTAGGGCAGAGAACCGGTTGTTAAATTACCTTAATCCTACCACTGGCTATAACGTTTGATACAATACAGATAATTGAACCAACTTCGTTGCATTACATTCTTGATTAAATTATCTTTCCACTGATACATAATTTTATGGTATTGCTCCAAAAGAAAGTGGTGTTATTAGCAGGGGTGAAATCCACTTACCTTCGCTAGCGGTTTGCAGATGGGAGCGCGCTCTCTCTCTTCGCTTGTGCGTAGCACCTCTGCGCATGCGTGGGATTTTCTGCACATGCTTAGAGCATCAAAAATGGGACATGATGATGTCCAGGTGGGTGGGCAGAGCTACCGGTTCTCCCGAGCCGGATAAAACAAGCTGCATTTCTGGTTACTGGTTATTAGCCATCAAACCTCAAAAATACACTTTCCCCAAAAGGTTTCCACCACTTTAGCCACTACTCTATCATAGCAGAAGCCTTCCTTTTAATATGATAAATCCTTCATTGTTAATATAACTGCCTTATTATGGTGGGTTATTATTATAATCACCCATCCAGCTTGGCCAATACTTCCAGGATCATCGACTGTATCTCCTTGTTCACTGTCCAACTGAAAGGAACCAACAATGAGGTTCTGACATCAAATGTTAAGTGCAGTTCCATAAGTGGGAAAATATTGCCCTGGAGTTAAAGAAATAGCATTTAAAAAACCGTATTTTGAAAGAGAAGTCATCTAGGAGAAACTTAGTGGGGCTGTTCCCATTGTTCTGGGCATGTTATATGATCCCACCCTTGTAATGGGTCAGTTCCAAGTTGGATCAGTTATGGATTGCTCAAAACATCTCACACATAGTTCAAAATAAACCATTTCAGAAGGATCTGTGATCCAGCTAGTTTTGCCTAACCAAGTCTCCAATGTCCTAAATGATTTAGGAATGAGATATCTCATGATCTTTCTTACGAATTTACCTAACGTAGCTGGATTTTCACTTTCTAGACCTGCACAGGTAATCCTTGACTTGCAACCATTTGTTTAGTTTATTTATTTATTTATTTATTTACATTTATATCCCGCCCTTCTTCTCAGGGCGGCTTACACTATGTTAGCAATAGTCTTCATTCTATTTGTATATTTATATACAGAGTCAACTTAATTGCCCCCAACAATCTGGGTCCTCATTTTACCTATCTTATAAAGGATGGAAGGCTGAGTCAACCTTGGGCCTGGTGGGACTAGAACCTGCAGTAATTGCAGGCTGCTGCTGTTAATAACAGACTGCATTAGCAGCCTGAGCCACAGAGGCCATAGTAACCGTTTGAAGTTACAAGGGGCACTGAAAAAGTGACTTATGTGTGACCCATCTTTCACACAACTGTTGCAGCATCCCCATGGTCACATGATTAAAATTCAGAGGCTCATATTTTTAACAGTTCCTGTTTCCCTGGGTCATGTGATCACCTTTTGTGACTTTCTGGTGAGAAAAGTCAATGGGGAAGCCAGGTTCGCCTATCAACTGTGTTACTAACTTAATAACTGCAGTAATTAATTTAACTGTGGAACACAAAATGGGACAATACTCACTTAATAATGGTCTTGCTTAGCAGCAGAAATTTGGGGCTACATTGTGGTCATAAGTCAAGAACTACTTGTGTTTCTAGTTTCAAACACACCACTTATAGTCCTCACCATTCTTTCTGTGTTCTGTTTTACAAACACTTCAACTGTTCTGGTGCTTCTAGCTTGTAACATCTAGAAACCAGGATCTTCTGCAGAATAGACATTAGTCAGGAGGTTGGGTTGCGTAGGAGGAAAAACTAGCAAATTTGGACATACCCTGTTTAGAAATAATTTTCTAAGCCTACTTATGTGTTTCCTGATTTCCCCCCTCTTTATTTAAGCAGAGTTAGATTTTCTTGTAGTGAATGTTTCAGTTTTTTGCCGTAAACCTCATATTAAAATAGGAAAAATATATAGGGCCAAAAAATTAAACCATTGGTATTTCAGAGTTCAAATTAGGTTGCTGATTCATTTTTCCCTGTAAATACTGATGTTCTAAATTACTTAATCGCTCTGTAGAGATGAGAGATGAACAATAATATGGCTTAGCTTCTCTTTGGAAATGTTCCCCTATGAGTCTGGTTCAGTAAATAATGAAGCACAAAGCTGCACAGTCCAGCAGTTAAGATTTCTCCTTGCAGCTTCCAAAATACCAGTTTTTATTCAAGACAAGGTCTGTGGTTTGAACAGATGAAATCAAAATGTCACCGCTTCAGATGTTCAGATAGAACAGCTAACTTCTTTAATTGCTGTGGAAGCATTTCTCATGTAATTAGTTAGGTATTTTCAGATGTGTTTATTTGTAAATATAGCCATAGTATCAGGTGTAGCAGGAGTTGGGTACGTCTAGTCTAACAAAGAGAAGAACTGGGACATATTAGCAGACTTCCAGTATTTGAAGGACTGCCACAAAGAAGAGGGAGTCAAGCTATTCTCCAAAGCACCTCAAGGCAGACAAGCAATGGATGGAAACTAATCAAGGAAAAAACTAACGTACAACTAAGGAAAAATTTCCTAACAGTGAGAACAATTAATTAGCGGAGTGGCTTGCCTCCAGATGTTGTGGGTGCTGCAATATCAGAGCTTTTTAAGAAGGGATAGACGTAAATGTCATGGAAATAATTCAATTTCTTGAAGCAAGAGATTGGGCAGCTTCATATGATGCACGGATAATAGCAGAATGGCTCTCATCATGAGTTAAAATTGCCCATAGCTTAGAACATGCGTGAAGCATTGAATTAAAATAGTTTACATGTATTTGTAAATCCAGTGTGCAAAGCAAGTCTTTGCACATTATGGGTACAGTTTCCATCTTACGGCCCTGAGGTTGCTTTGGGTTTCTTAGTGGACAAATTGTAGATGGGGGGATGGAGCCCATTTGGTTTTTATACTTTCAATCTTCCTATTTTTATGAATGTCTTTAAAAATGCAGCTTTGGGGGCAGTCTTTGTAGAGGCTGTGGGTGCAAACTACAGTTTGAAACTTAAGTCCATTGACTTTTGGTGAATCTCCAGATTTGTCACAATTCCCATGTTGTTCAGTATTTCCTTGCTAACATCTGCTCCTTACCTTCCAACTCTAAAGAAGTTTTAAATTGCAAGGGTGAAATCCAGCAGGTTTGGCCAGGTTCTGGAGAACTGTTAGTGGAAATTTTTAATAGTTCAGAGAACCAGCAAATGCCACCTCTGGGTATTTTGCAATATCCTTCCCGCAGGAGTGGGGAGGGAATGGAGATTTTGCAGTATTCTTCCCCTGGAGTGGGGTGGGAATGGAGATTTTGCAGTATCCTTCTCCTGGAATGGGGTGGGAATGGAGAGTTTGCAGTATCCTTCCCCCAGGAGTGGGGTGGGAATGGAGAGTTTGTAATATCCTTCCCCTGCCATGCCCACCAAACCACGCCCACCAAGACATGCCCATAGAACCGGTAGTAAAAAAGAATGGATTTCACCACTGTTAAATTGGTGTTCTTGGGAATTGTCTGAGTTTCACAATCAACTACAGATAGCTTTTGACTTGCAACCAAAATTTTGCCCCATGTTACGATTTTCCTTGCCACAGTTGTTAAATGAATCATTGTTAAGTTCGCGAGAAGGTTGCTAAGTGAAACTGCCTCCCCCATTGATTTTGCTTGTCAGAAGGTTGCAAAAAGAGATCACATGATCCCGGGATACTGCAACGGACATAAATATGAGTCAGTTGCCAAGTGTCCGAATTTTGATCGCGTGACCATGGGGATGCTGCAACAAGTTGTAAGTGTGAAAAATGGACATAAGTCACTTTTTTCAATGCCGTCGTAATTTTGAACGGTCACTAAACAAGATTGTAAATTGAGGGCTACCTATAGATGAACCTCCACTAGATATGCCTTTGCAAGAAATATGCCCAATAGGCAAAATTACCAATAAAACTCCGGGTTGTGAGAAAAAAATCGATACAAAAATACTATATTGAGCTTTTAAAGCAAGCTTTTTTTAACAAAAAAAAAGTTTGCAGGCTCTATTCAAAAGAGAGGGAGCTAAATTTAAGATTAGAAAAATAATAACACTTGGCAGATTCAACCCCTCTTGAAAGTTAGATGTTTTAGAAAAACACTCCACAGACAAAAAATGGGAATAAAAACTTCATCGAAAAAACAAACAGCTAGGAGACTTTGTTAGGAGTAGTTTAAGAACCTTCACTTTGGAATTTGACTTTACAGCTCTTATTCCTGAGGTATTTGTAGCAAAGAAATTCTTGCGTGCTCTACAATTACATGCCTTCCTGGTCCAGAATAATCTGACTGAATGCCTTTTCTGTGTACCACGTGTACGGAAAATAGATTATTGGAGCCTGAAAAGGAAATATGGAGTTCGTTTGGGTTATTTTCTCTGCACAGAAACTTCAGACATGCATATTTACTTTTTCCCATGAAGCGATAGCAGTATGTGAGCTGCTACAAAGATCGCCTACCTGGCGTTGTACAAGTTTCCCACTGAAGTCCCATTATTTCTCCCCAAAAAACCAGGCTCCAAAATTATGAACCATGCTTCATTTGGAAGTACTTCAGGGAAAAATCATAACATAACATAACAACAGAGTTGGAAGGGACCTTGGAGGCCTTCTAGTCCAACCCCCTGCCTAGGCAGGAACCCTACACCTACCCTACATCAAAGAGAGAAGGTGTGTTGTTGGGCTGCAAAGAATGAGCTAGCTTCCAAATCAGAGTTATTTATGTTGGTGGGTTTTTCTTGTAATGGGGCAGTCTCGTTCCTATCGCTTTGGTGGGTCTGGTTGAGAAGTTTTTCTGCTTTTCAAGGTGGATAAAAATTGATTTTTTTTCTTAAACAAAATTTAAACTTTTTTTAAAATTTAAATTGGATTTTTTAAAAGAACGGTTGCAGGAACTGGGCATGTCTAGTTTAACAAAAAGAAGGACTAGGGGAGACATGATAGCTGTGTTCCAATATCTCAGGGGCTGCCACAAAGAAGAGGGAGTCGGGCTGTTCTCCAAAGCACCTGAGGGTAGAACAAGAAGCAATGGGTGGAAACTGATCAAAGAAAGAAGCAACTTAGAACTAAGGAGAAATTTCCTGACAGTTAGAACAATTAATAAGTGGAACGACTTGCCTTCAGAAGTTGTGAATGCTCCAACACTGGAAATTTTTAAGAAAATGTTGGATAACCATCTGACTGAGATGGTGTAGGGTTTCCTGCCTGGGCAGGGGGTTGGACTAGAAGGCCTCCAAGGTCCCTTCCAACTCTGATGTTATGTTATGTTATGTTATGTTATGAATCTGGATGTATATATATTGTATATATATTGAGTTTTATCCTGGCTGTACACCGCCCTGAGTCCTTCAGGAGAAGGGCGGTATAAAAATTTAATAAATAAATAAATAAAATAAATAAATGTGAACAGTGAAAGTGATTTTATGACCATTTTTCACACTTATGACCGTTGCAGCATCCCTGTGATCAAAATTCAGACGCTTGGCAGCTGAAATCATGACGATTGCAGGCTCCCGGGGTTGTGCGATCCTGTTTTGCAATCCTCTGAGAAGCACGTTCAATGGGGGAAGCCAGATTCACTTAATGACAATCATTACTAACTTAAATGCGAAGATTTATTTAACAACTGTGGCAAGAAAGAAATGGGGCAAAACTCACTTTAACAACTGCCTCGCTTAGCAACAGAAATTTTGGGCTCAATTGTGACGGTAAGTAATCGGACTAAAACACAGAAGTGCCTCTTCCTTTCCCAGTCTTGGAGATGAAATTTTGGCAGTTTGGAAAAATGCTGACCATCGGAAGACTGTCCACTTTGAAAAGCCACCACGCAAGAAGAAAATTGACTAGGAAAGAAGGCAGAGTGGTCCATCTAAGATGATGAATCTTAGCAGCTATATCTTACAAAGAATGGTTAAAATATCAGCTGCAGGTAGTCCTCGACTTACGATCGCAATTGAGCCCACTTCACACTGCAACTATAAATAAATACGTGCCAGTTTCCAAGGGTTCAAATTTTGATTGCGTGACCATGGGTGTGCTGCAATGATTGTGTGTAAAATTGCTCTTTTTTTTTTCCAGTGCTGTTATGTCTTTGAATAGTCACTAAACAAATGGTTGTAGGTCAAGGACTTCCTCTATGTTTTGCTTAAAGAAGAGAAGGCGGAAGGGAGGCTTAAAAGCAGTGGTGGGATTCAGCCAGTTTGCACCGGTTTGGGTGAACCGCTTGTTAAATTGCTAGCTCGCCCCGCCCCTCCCCTTCCAGGAGTCCACATGCACCCTGTTTTGGCTCCCAGGTAAATGCAGGAAGGTCTTCTAGGCCCAAAACAGGCCGCAGGGGGGTGTGGTGCAGCTCCCCAACCCGTGGCCCGTTTTTGCTCCCAGAAGGCTGCAGGAGGCCAATTGCTGCCTGTCACACCCCCTGGCCACGCCCACCCTGGCCACGCCCACCCAGCCGATCGCTAAATTATTTGAATCCCACCACTGCTTAAAAGCCATCTTCCAATGCCATAATTTAATCTCCAGAGGACAGAAACTGAAAGTTGGAACCTTATGGAGAGTGATCCAAATTGAGGGAAGGAGGGAGGGAGGAAGGATAAATAGGAAGGGGGAAAGGAAGGAAGAAGGAAGGAAAAAAGGATAAACAGAAAGGGAGGGAGGAAAGATAAATGGAAGGAGGGAGACAAAAACAAGGAAGGAAGAGAAAGAAAGAAAGAAAGAAGGACAGAAAGAAAGAAAGAAAGAATCAATCAATCAATCCCTGGAGGCTTTCAAATAACAGTCTGGCGTGGACTTTTGCTGGGAAGTTAGGGTTAAGTTAGCCAGCTAAAGGAAGTACCCGTTACTCAAGGCATTTGATCATTTGAAGGCGGCTCCAAGACTTAGGATCCGTTCTGCAATTCTTTTGGAGATGCATGTCATTTTTAAAAGGAGCAACACCGTTGCCTCATATGACCCCATTTCTACATATAAACAAACAAATCACATTTTAACCAGGAAGAAAGAGATCCGCAGTGAAATCGGTTTTGCCCCTGTATCGGGTTGCTTATTACTTAATACGTCTTCGAGCATGACAAATACTATTTCTTGACATAATCGTAGGTGTATACCGGTATATGATAATCAGATCTCTGATTTGTCTCTTGGTTGTTTATTCTTGTCATTCGCAATGAGATTGCTCAAGGAGGGAAGGAAGGCGGCTTATATCTCTGTGGGTGGAAATGGAAAAATGAGGCCATCGCAAACTGAGCCCAAGCAGAGTTAATTTGCAGATTAATCCAGAAAACCACCTTGGCTGCAAAGCCTTTAGGTCATATCCACCGAAAGGAAGGACAAAATGCACCGTTAGGTGTGAGTTTTTACAAGAATGGGATCGCAATATTCTCTGCTAAAGAGGCATACGGTTGTTTGCATATTATTTGAGGCTTTCTTTGTCTTTCTGTGCCATACGGTAATGAAACTGAGAGCAGTTTTGACAATAGAGCATGAGTGGTGATCCCAATTCATTCATTTATTAAAAATTTCTATGCCACCCGTCTCACTGATAGCCCTCGACTTGCAACAGTTCACTTAGTGATCGTTTGAAGTTGCCGCAGCACTGAAAAAAGAGAGTTATGACCTTTTTTCCCACACTTACGACCGTTGCAGCATCCCATTCAGATGCTTGACAATTGGTTCGTATTTATGACGGTTGCGGTGTCCCGGAGTCATGTGATCCCCATTTTGCGACCTTCTCAGAAGCAAAGGTCAACGGGAAAGCCAAATTCACTTAACAATTGTGTGATTATTTTAACTGCTGCAATGATTCACTTAACGGGCAAGAAAGGTCGTAAAATGGGGCAAAATTAACAAATGCCTCAGTTAACAATCTACATTTTGGGCTCAATTGTCATAAACTCGAGGACTACCTGTATAGCGACTCTGAGTGGCAGCAATGCATTTAAGTCAATGTTTCTCAGACTTGGCAATTTTAAATAAGTGAATTTTAGCTCCCAGAATTCCCCAGTCAGCATTTATTTATTTTATTTATTTTATTTTATTTGATTTTTATACCGCCCTTCTCCCGAAGGACTCAGGGCGGTGTACAGGCATAATAAAACCGACAATACAATATACAAGTTTAAAATACAATTTAAAAAACTTATTTAAATTAGCCCAGTGATTAAAATTTACCATACTAAAAAAAAACCATTTAAAATTAATAATTTAACATTAAAATCCCAATTTAAGCCAGCCCCGCGCGGATAAAAAGATGAGTCTTGAGTTCGCGACGAAATGTCCGAAGGTCAGGTATTTGGCGTAAACCCGGGGGAAGCTCGTTCCAGAGTGTGGGAGCCCCCACAGAGAAGGCCCTTCCCCTGGGGGCCGCCAGCCGACATTGTTTGACGGACGGCACCCTGAGAAGTCCCTCTCTATGGGAGTGTACGGGTCGGTGGGAGGCGTGTGGTAACAGCAGGCGGTCCCGTAAGTACCCAGGTCCTAAGCCATGCATGCTGGGAATTGAACTCTACACATTTTAAAGCTGCCAAATTTCAGAAGTACTGATAGGTAAAAGCCAGATAGTGATGAGGTCATAATATCAAGGTTGGAGAATCTCCAGGACAGCTGTCAAAAATCTTGAAAGCTTCTAAGAATGACATTTCTTGATATTTGGAGGATGTAAAAGTGCCTTTGACAGCTTTAGCGCAGGGAGGAACTTCTCATGAATAATTTTTAGTAGATAATCTGGGAAGTGAAAGTCTTTTTGGTTTAGAAAAGTTGTTTTTAAAAGCATGCACGAGGAATAATATGTTTTCTTATTCTTTCTTTTTTCCTTCCTTCCTTCCTTCCTTCCTTCCTTCCTTCCTTCCTTCCTTCCTTCCTTCCTTCCTTCTTTCCTCCCTGCTTTTCTTAAGAACATAAAACATAAGAGTTGAAATTCAGCCCAGAGAAAGATAAAACTTGGCAGTTCCAGAACTCCAATTAGACAAAACAAGGAGATCAGAAGGACTCCTTCAATTCTGACATACTATTATAATTTTGTATATCTCTGATTCCATCCTGCACTTTCAACCTTGTTTGTTTTAGGTGGTCATTTTTATGTCACTTCCCCACCCCCCCATCCTCCTCAAGATAGCAGTGACTGATACTTGGAAGTTCAGAGCCTGAAATTAATCTTTTGAAGGGCCCCAGGATGTCACTAAACAATGTGGACTAGCAACTTTATCTAGTTGAACTTTTCTGACTTTTGAGGATGCTTTAAGTGTGTGTAATGCATTTCACAGACAATTTTCCCCAATAATTCTTAACGTCCCCCAGGGCTCAAGAAGATCTTTTTAAAATCCTGGCTGTTTTACTCCCTAATTTATTTTTACGGATTTATTTATGATATAGCTTGCTTTTTACTGAGAGCAGCATTCGAAGTGACATGCAAATTGTTTTTTTTTTTTAAAATATATGTGTATAAACACAAAATCATTGCAATTAAAGCCAAAGGCAAGACTGAATTAAATTACTGGAATCATGAACAATGCTGACCTAATAATCTTTTCCGTCTAGGCTGTTGGTCTGTGAATACATTTCAATTGATTAAATAATCATTTCTTCCTCTTCCTCATTCATATTATTAGCATTATCAATATTTATTTATTTATTTGTTTGTTTATTTATTTTAAGGAATTTACACTGCTGCGCACATGGAGACTCAAGGAGGCTTACAAGAGTATAAAAACCTCATATGTAAAACAATAAAACTAATACAAGAGAAAAATCACATAATAAATTAATAAAATAATATAATAAAACAAGCTTATGCCGGCTAGTTTTATTTTGAGGAAAGAGCAGCTGTGGATCCCTGATGTGAAATGGATTCAAAATCTAGATTACTTTTCCATTGAATTTCGGTTCCTACGGTGCTCTTGTAGAGTACAAAAGTAATCCTTGACTTTTGACTGTAATTGAACCTGGCTATTACGGTCGTAAGTTGTGACAGTCATAAAGTGGATCATCACATGACTGAACAAAATCTTTTTTTGCAATGGTCGTTAAGTGAACGTTGTAGTCATAAAACCAAACCCATTTGTTCAGTAGGGTTTTTGGGTTTTTTTGCCAGAAACTGGTAGTGAATATTGTTTTCTGCCAAAAACATCGTCAATTGTACTTATATGACTTCAGGATGCTGCAAATGGCCGTAGATGCGGGCCAGATGTCAGGCATCCAAAATGGTGACGGCATCATTGGAACGTCATAACTGGGTCATATGTACTTTGCGGGGGGGAGGGGGGGTGCGTTGTAACATTGAACGGTCCCTAAGTTGAGGAAAACCAATTCCTGAGTAATAAATTCTTCTTCCTCTTGATTGGAAGCTGGCAAATTGTGTTACCTGTGGCTTCCTATGCTTAACTCAGTACTAACAGAATAACAGAATTGGAAGGGGCCTTGGAGATCTTCTAGTCCAGCCCCCTGCTTGGGCAGGAAACCTACCATTTCAGACAAAAGGTTGTCGAGTCTCTTCTTTAAAACCTCCAGTGTTGGAGCATTCGCAACTTCTGGAGGCAGGTTGTTCCACTGATTAATTGTTCTCACTGTCAGGGAATTTCTCCTTAGTTCTAAGTTGATTCTGTCCTTGATTAGTTTCCACCCGTTGCTTCTTGTTCTACCCTGAGTGAAAGATTGCATTGCTGGGCCTCTGGGTCTCCAGTAGAACATGAATTCATCATTTTTGAGATACTGGCTTCCTGCACCTACTTCTTCCACTATTAATGAAAGGCCCGACGAAGACCAGTTTCCATGGAGACATCCTCTCCGGTCTCATGGCTGGTCACCTTTTAGTTGGCTCTTGCTGCACGCCCATCCTTTGTCATTCATTGTGTTTTAGGTTCTTGCTTCCTTTCTGGCTCAGAGTTCTAAACCAGGATCCCAAATTCTGCTGAATTGATCTCCTCTCACGGCTCCAAGCAATCTGCTTCATTTCCTACTCTACGTTTCAGAGAGAGTTTATACATAAATGCTTCTTCCCTTTATTCATTTTCGGGGCATGTTGAATGCCGGCTTGCTCCACGGGCCGAGTTGCTGCTGGCTCTGCAGTTACTCCACGGGGCCGAGTTGCTGCTGGCTCTGCAGTTACCCAGCGACCGAACTCTTGTTTGGGGGGTGACTCATAGGATACCATCCCAGAAACAGCCAAGAATAAATGAGATCATTGAGCATCTGGTTTCTTTGGGGAATGGCTGGACGAAGCTGGTTGACGATCCAGGAGGGAATTTCCAAAAAAGTTATGCTGCCTGATGTGTTTAAATTGTTTATTTCGGGCTTATCTCGCAATCCAGCACACCGCGTGGCTTTGTTCGAAAAGAATAAGACAGAATTGGCAAGGCCTGCTTTTTATTCTTTTAGATTTAAGAAAAGGAATTACCTGCTTCCAACTTGGAGAGAATTAGCCAAAGGGTAAAGTTATGAGGCCAGGAAACTGAGGAGGAGGAGGAGGAGGATGGAAAGAAAGCTGTTGAGACTCTGGAAAGAGTGCAGAGAAGAATGACAAAGGTCACTAGGGGCCTGGAGGCTAAAACATAAGATGAACGGTTGCAGGAATTGGGTATGCCTAGTTCAATGATGGCTAACCTTTTTGCCGTCGCGTGCCAAAAGTATGGGGAGCATGGGGTGGTTGCGTGCCCACACCCATAATTCAATGCCTCCCCGCCCCCCTGCGCATGTGTATGTGATGCTTTTAGCACGCGACAGCAAAAAGGTTACCAATGGGCCCGTTAGGCCCGTTTTTCACACTCTCTGGGCTCCAGAGGCTTTCTTGGAGCCTGGGGAGGGTGAAAACGACCATCCCCACTCCCCTGGAGGCTCTCCAGAGGCCGGAAACAACCCATTTCTTGACTTCCGGTGGGCCTGGAAGGCCCAAAAATCAGTTGGCCGGCGCACACACATGTGTGCTGAAGCTGAGCTAGGTCAAGGCTCAGGTGCCCACAGATATGGCTCTGTGTGCTATTTGTGGCAGCGTGCCATAGATTCGCCATCACGGGCCTAGTTTAATGAAAAGAAGGACTAGGGGGTGACATGATAGCAGTCTTCCAATATTTGAGGGACTGCCCCAAAAGAAGAGTGGTTCCACCTACTCTCCAAAGCTCCTGAAGGCAGGACAAGAAGCAATGGGTAGAAACTAATCAAGGAGAGAAGCAACCTGGAACTAAGGAGGAACTTCCTGACACTTAAATCAGTGGTACAACTTGCCTACAGAAGTTATAGGAGTTCCAACGCTAGAGGTTTTTAAGTAGAGATTGGACAACCATTTGTCTGAAATGGTATAGTTCTCCTACTTGAGGAAGGGGTTGGACTAGAAGACCTCCAAGGTACCTTCCACCTCTGTCATTCTGTTAAAGTTGACAGCAAGTGATTGGAGCTTCAGTTGTCAACCTGCTGACAGCCCGAGAAAACTCCATTAAAATACCTTGGTGTGTCTTCCTTGGATGCTTCCACCCACCTGCCTTTAAAAAGAGAAAAAAGAGTGTATCACTTTTATCCACATTAGAATGTTTATGTTTATGTTTATTTAAATTTTTATACCGCCCTTCTCCCGAAGGACTCAGGGCGGTGTACAGCCAAGATTAAAACAATTAAATATACAGAATTAAAATAGCAATTAAAATACATATTCAATAAATGGCCGAATTAAAACCGTCAAATTGACTGATACTAAAATACCCCAATAAAATTATTAAAAAGTCAAAAATTTAAAAATTTAAAAATCAAGCCAGTCCCGCTTGGGTAAACAAATAAGTTTTCAATTCACGGCGAAAGGTCCGAAGGTCAGGTAGTTGGCGCAAACCGGGGGGAAGTTCGTTCCAGAGGGTAGGTGCTCCAACAGAGAAGGCCCTTCCCCTGGGGGCCGCCAGCCGACATTGCTTGGCGGACGGCACCCTGAGAAGACCCTCTCTGTGAGAGCGTACGGGTCGGTGGGAGGCATAAGGTAACAGCAGGCGGTCCCGTAAGTACCCGGGCCCTAAGCCATGGAGCGCTTTAAAGGTGGTAACCAGCACCTTGAAGCGCACCCGAAAGACCACAGGTAGCCAGTGCAAACTGCGCAGGAGTGGTGTTACCCGGGAGCAACGTGAAGCTCCCTCAATCACCCGCGCAGCTGCATTCTGGACTAACTGGAGTCTCCGAGTGCACTTCAGGGGTAGCCCCATGTAGAGAGCATTGAAATAATCCAGACGAGAAGTGACGAGAGCATGAGTGACCGAATAGCGCTCATCTTAGGCCAACTGAAAGTTTAGAAAACGACACGAAAGATTTTCAGTTTTCAAGAATGAAGGATTTTTCAGACATTTTCACTTCTGGATTTTTTTGCAACACGGAAATGATATTCCACCACAACGACCAGTAATTGATAGAAAGGACAACTGAGCAGGCCTACCAGCACAGGTTTTCCTTCACTTACGAC
This sequence comes from Ahaetulla prasina, assembly GCF_028640845.1. Taxonomy (NCBI): domain Eukaryota; kingdom Metazoa; phylum Chordata; class Lepidosauria; order Squamata; family Colubridae; genus Ahaetulla; species Ahaetulla prasina. The sequence continues at coordinate 144,967,711 of NC_080542.1, read as the reverse complement.
CATAATTGAAGGGAAAACAAGACAAAACAAAATAAAACAATAGGCAGCGGTATGATAGACGGCATGGGTGGCTTGGGAATTCTGGGAGTTGAACCTTTAAAAGGTTCAGCAGGTGTACAATTGTCTCCAACATCTTCCTATGGATTCTTAAGGTAAAACAGCCTCTAGTAGAACATAACTTCAAAAGTTTAGAGAGGCTGAGAAGAAATTTGAATTTTTAATTCAGCTCGCAAGAATTCTATTAAAAAAGCTACATGCATAGATAACTTTTAGGCATCCGCTTACAATCCTCCCAGAGAAAGCAATATTATGCAAAGCATGCAAAAAGTAGTAAAGAAATTAAGGTAGAAGGTAAGAGAAGAAAAACTAATTCATTTTTACTTTTTAAAAATTTTTATTTATTTTTTATTTTATTTTATACTTTTCAATCTTTTTGATCCTTGCTTTCACCCTGTCTAAATGCTGCTTCAAATACAGGTAGTCCTTAACTTAACGACCCCAATTGAGCCCAAAATTTCTTTTGTTAAGTGAGACATTTCTGAATTGAATTTTGCCCCATTGTATGAACTTTCTTGCCACGGTTGTGAATTACTACAGTTTAATAACTTGGTTGTTAAGTGAATCTGGCTTCCCCATTTACTTTATTTTTTATTTATTTATTTATTTTGTCACAACATCATACAAAAAGATTATATAGCATATAAACATATATATGAGTAAATATTAGGAGGTATGAGCATATATATATATAGGAAGAAGAAAAGAAAAACAACAGGACAGGAACGGTAGGCACGTTTGTGCGCTTATGCACGCCCCTTATGGTCCTCTTAGGAATGGGGTGAGGTCAATAGTAGAAAGTTTTTGGTTAAAGCTTTTAGGATTATGGGAAGAGACCACAGAGTCAGGTAAAGTCTTCCAAGCACTGATGATTCTGTTACAGAAGTCATATTTTCTGCAATCTAGATTAAAGCGGTTGACATTAAGTTTAAATCTATTGGTTGCCCTTGTATTATTGTTATTGTTATTATTATTACTTTGCTTGTCAGAAGGTCACAAAAGGGGATCACATGACTCCCCGGGAAAGAGCAACTGTCATAAATACAAGTCAGTTGCCAAGTGTTTGAATGTTGACCATGAGGAGTGCTGCAACGGGTCGTGTGAAAAATGGTCATCAGTCTCCTTCTTCAGTGCTGTTGTAATTTTGAATGGTCACTAAATGAACTGTTGTAAGATGAGAACTACCTGTATTTCTTTATTTTCTTGAAACATCTTTCCCCTCCCTGATTCAGGATTTAGTTCACTCCATCTAACCACAGGAATTATCCTAAAGAAGAGGGAGTCAAGCTATTCTCCAAAGCACCTGAGGACAGGACAAGAAGCAATGGGTGGAAACTAATCAAGGAGAGAAGCAACCTGGAACTAAGGAGAAATAGGAAATTTCTCCTTAGACTGAATAATTAACCAGTAGAACAACTTGCCTATTCTATTCTATTCTATTCTATTCTATTCTATTCTATTCTATTCTATTCTATTCTATTCTATTCTCTTTTATATTCTATATTCTCTTATCTTCTATTGTACTCTACTCTGCTCTACCCTAGCGTAGCCTACCCTATTTCTATTTCTATTCACAAGTTCAATCTACCCCTTACTTCTGACCCATTCACTGTCTTTTATATTTATTTTTAAATTTGACCCTCATTAATTCTCTCTCTATGATTAAACCACCTCAATGTAATTCTTCTGTACTTTAATAGCGACCCACATTATTTTCATACCCGTTAGTTCCCCACCTTACTGTTGCTAACACATACCCTTCTTTAGTACCACCATCCTGGATTGAAATGCTCCTGGTTCGGACCGGATTGGCTGATCTGGTAGCGATGGCGGTGGGTGGTTCGGAGAACTGGTAGCAAAAATCCCTCCCCCCTCCCGCCCATGCCCCCCCAATTGCCCAGTCGTTCGCTTGCTGCTTTTTTAAAAAAATGTTTTTAAAAGGTAAAAAAAGAGGTTCTGACGATCATAGCTGAGCTGCCTGATCATCAGAGCCTTTTTTTTAACTTTTAAAAGCATTTTTTACAACCTATTTGGCAGACTAGGTTGTTAAAAAAATGCTTTTAAAAGGTTAAAAAAGGGTCTGACGATCACAGCTGAGCCACACGATTGTCAGTGCCTTTTTTTTTACTTTTAAAAGCATTTTTTACAACCTATTTAACCGAATAGGTTGTAAAAAAAATGCTTCTAAAAGTTAAAAAAAAGTTAAAAAAAAGATAACGCCCAACAGGTGATCAACCCCACCTCCCATTCTACTTACCCCCTGCCTCCTTTTGGCGTGCGTGTGCACCTCGCATTTGGTGCGTAGTGCTCACTGTGCGCATATAGCGCGCATGCGCAACCAGTAGTAAACCGGTTCAGATTTCACCACTGCCACCAGCCCTTTGAGGTTGGCCAGACCTAGCAGCCGAGATTCCTGAAATGCTACTCATTGTAATAAAGTAGAATAACAGAATCCTGCAAGCCTATCTTAAGTTTCTTCCTGTCCCAAGTTATATTACAGGTAATCCTCGATTTATGACCACAATAGACTGGAAATGTTGCAGTTATTAATCAGAATAGAATAGAATAGAATAGAATAGAATAGAATAGAATAGAATAGAATAGAATAGAATAGAATTTTTATTGGCCAAGTGTGATTGGACACACAAGGAATTTGTCTTTGGTGCATATGCTCTCAGTGTACATAAAAAGAAAAGATATATTCCCACGGTGAAATCCAGCCATATCTATCCGGCTCACATGAACCGAGAGGCTCCGCCCACCTGCCGGGATATCATTACATCCTGTTTTTGACCCTCTGCGCATGCACAGAAGAGGCGCGCTTCCGCGTAGCACACACACGCTCCCATTCCTAAACCAGCGGTGAAGATAAGTGGATTTTACCGCTGATACATTTGTCAAGTATCATAAGGTACCACTTAACACTTAATGATGGTCATAGGGTATCAATAAGCAATCAAATCATATTAGGAAACAGTCAATATAAATCGTAAGGATACAAGCAACAAAGTTACAGTCATAAGTGGAAGGAGATGGGTGATGGGAACGATGAGAAGATTAATAGTAGTGCAGATTAGTAAGTAGTTTGACAGTGTTGATGGAATTATTTGTTTAGCAGAGTGATGGCCTTTGGGAAAAAACTGTCCTTGTTCTGGTGTGCAGTTCTGTATAGCGTTGTTTTGAGGGTAGGAGTTGAAACAGTTTCTGTCCAGGATGCGAGGGGTCTGTAAATATTTTCACGGCCCTCTTCTTGATTTGTGCAGTATACAGGTCCTCAATGGAAGGCAGGTTGGTAGCCATTGTTTTTTCTGTAGTTCTAATTATCCTCTGAAGTCTGTGTCTGTCTTGTTGGGTTGCAGAACCAAACAATTTGCAATTTCCTGCTGGCTTCCCCAGTGACTAATGATCACACAACTGTAGGACTATTATAAATGTGCAATGGTTCCCATGTGCCTGAATTACAATTGCACAGGGAGGTTGCGAGGGTGAGTCCCTTTTTTTCAATTCTGTCGACAGTTCTAATGGTCACTAAGTGAGGATTACCTGCAGGCAAAATCGAGAAATATTTGGAGTCCCCCACCCCCCACTTAGGTGACCTACTATTTCTGACCGCAAATTCTGACTTCTGCTGTGCTTGTTAAGCAAATAATCTGTGGTCCTTAAGCGGAATGTTGTCTGACGGTGATGGACTTACAGCTTCACTTCTACCACAGTCGTTAAGTGAATCACCTGCAGGCGTTACGGGGTTAAATCAAATCACCATGATTTGTGATTTTACTGCTGTGTCTTTATTGATTCTGCTTGTCAGAAATGATGCTAGCACGACAACGGGTCGCTTCAATGGTTGCAAATGCCCATTGGTTTTGAAAGATCTGAGTATTGATCATATATCCGTCTCAAGGTTGCTTCAGCCTTCTGTCCTTCCGAGGTGGGTAAAATGAGGACCTAGATTGTTAGGGGCAATACGTTGTCTCTGTAAATCAGGTTCTCCAACCTTAGCAACTTTAAGGTTTGTGGACTTCAACTCCCAGTGTTCTGGGAGTTGAAGTCCACAAGTCTTAAAGTTGCCAAGGTTGGAGATTCCTGCTGTAAACCACTATGAAGCAGTCTATAAGTCTAAGTGCTATTGCCATTCCTGTGTGGCGGTCACAAATCTGAGAACCAGCCTTAAAGTTGCTTCAAATGGGACCTCATTAAGCGAGGCCTACCTGGGTATAATGTCTTCCCTCAGTTGTTGTTTTTTTTTATTTTTATTTTTGCAGCAATCATGTTTTAACATGTATTTTGGACTTATCCTCAGTCACTTTCACTTCCTTGTTCCACGAAGCACTAATTTTCATACTTCCCATTCCCTTTGAGTCACTTCTGTGGTGCTCCAGAACGCAAATGTTTCCGCTTTGTCCACAGCTGCATTCACCTATTGTTTTCTTGCTTTTATTAACCATTCCTTCTTTGGGGAGAATGAATAAGTTTTATATATGATATTTGATATATTTTATTATAAATCAGAAGAATGGAACGAATGGGCTCCAAAAATTGTGGATGCTCCAAGAAGCTCTCTAGAAAAGTTTGATCAGCCAGGGCCATGATGGCGAATCTATGGCACGCGGAGCCATATCGATGGGCATGCGAGCTCAGTTCCGGTGCGCATGTGTGAAAGCCTCTGGAGTCTGCGGAGGGCGAAAAATGGGCCTAACGAGCCTATATGCCATCGTGTACCAAAGCAGGGGGAGCGTGGGGGGGGGTTGTGCATGCATGTGCGGGAGGGTGGGGCACATAGAATTATGGGTGTGGGCATGCGCGCACCATCCCCCTGCGCTCCCCCTGTTTTTGGCACACGATGGCAAAAAGGTTAGCCATCACTGGTGTAGGGTTTCCTACCTAAGCAGGGGGTTAGACTAGAAGACCTCCAAGGTCCCTTCCAACTCTTGTTATTCTGTTACGATACTAAACCAGAGGTAAAGCTGGAAGGAAATAAAGGCAAGAATGGCCCATGTGAAGCCACCGAACAAACGGAGCATCAGGTTTATATTTTATCAAAAATCTTGGTTGGCCCAGGGGGGCAGGCTAGAGAGTTTGCAGGAGTGTCTCGTCTGACTCTCTGACTTTTCGCCTACGCTGAGTTTTCTCTCAGGGATTTCTCTTCCAGGAGCTGACTCAGTCATAGCTTTTCAAAATTTCCTCTGTTGTTCTGGGTTTTGGGGGGGGGGGAGGCTCTGGGCAGGGCATGAAGCAGCCGCCTCCTCACATGGAAGTAGAACATGCTGAGAATGTGTGGCAGAAGCCCCTCAGAAACATCTCCACATTTAAAAGCTGGGAAAAGGGAAAAAGAGTTGCAAAAAGATGCCCAAACTTATGGAATCTCTTGTGCATAGACCAGTGTTTCTCAACCTTAGCAACTTTTAAGATGTGTGGACTTCAACTCCCAGAATTCCCTAGATCAGGGGTCTCCAACCTTGGCAACTTTAAAGGCTGGAGGACTTCAACTCCCAGAATTCCCTAGATCAGGGGTCTCCAACCTTGGCAACTTTAAAGGCTGGAGGACTTCAACTCCCAGAATTCCCTAGATCAGGGGTCTCCAACCTTGGCAACTTTAAAGGCTGGAGGACTTCAACTCCCAGAATTCCCTAGATCAGGGGTCTCCAACCTTGGCAACTTTAAAGGCTGGTGGACTTCAACTCCCAGAATTCCCTAGATCAGGGGTCTCCAACCTTGGCAACTTTAAAGACTGGTGGACTTCAACTCCCAGAATTCCCTAGATCAGGGGTCTCCAACCTTGGCAACTTTAAGGCTGGAGGACTTCAAGGCTGGGGAATTCTGGTAGTTGAAGTCCTCCAGGCTTAAAGTTGCCAAGGTTGGAGACCCCTGCCCTAGATAGTTATAACAATTGAAGTGTTCGAGCGTCACATGATCCCCTTATTACAGACCTTTACGGAGTATGGTGGCGCAGTGGTTAGAATGCAGTATTGCAGACTAACTCTGCCAACTGCCAGCAGTTCGATCCTGACTGGCTCAAGATTGACTGAGTCTTCCGAGGTCGGTAAAATGAGGACCCAGATTGTTGGAGGCAATTGGGGCCAGAACTTCCATTGTTAAGTGAAGTGATTGTTAAATGAATCGTGCCCTATTTTACGATGTTTTTGCCATGGTTGTTAAGCAAATCACTGCAGTTAAATGACTCACGAGGTCATTAAATGAATCAAGTTTCCCTCTTTGACTTTCCCTGTTGGAAGCCTGTTGGGAAGGTCACAGATGGTAAGCACATTATACTGGGCTGCTGCAGCCATCATAAATACAGGTAGTCCTCGACTTACAACAGTTCATTTAGTGACCGTTCAAAGTTACAACAGTACTGGGAAAAGCGACTTATGACCCTTTTCCACACGACCATTGCGGCATCCCCATAGTCATGTGATCAAAATTCAGCCGTTTAGTAACTGGTTCATACTTACGACCATTACTGTGTCCCAAGATTATGCGATTCCCTTTTGCGACCTTCTGACAAGCAAAATGAATGGGGAAGCCAGATTCGCTTCGCGACCATGTTACTTAACCTATCAACGGCAGTGATTCACTTAACAGCTGTGGCAAGAAAGGTTGTAAAATGGGGCAAACCTCATTTAACATACGTCTCACGGAACAATGGAAATTTTGGGCTCAGTTATGGTCATAAGTCGAGGTATTGATATAATGACAGCATGATTGAAACTTTTGTTTTCCATCTTTATTCTTGTTACAATTTGATTTTCCAGGGTATAAGGAATCACAATTGGAAGGGTTGTTTTGTTGTTGTTGTTGTTGTTTTTCTAGGAGTAGTCCAGTTGCTATCCCCAATTTCTCCAAAATATATATATATATATATATATATATATATATATATATATATATATATATATATATATATATATATATATATATATATATATATATATATATAGGTCTTTGGTTGTTCGGGTTTTCTCCCGTGTAAAATTGGAAGTGTCTTGGCGACGTTTCGACGAAGTCTCATTCGTCATCTTCAGGCTTCAGCTTCGTGCTTCTGGGAGCAATGTGTGATTGCAGCTGTTTCTTCCTTTTAACTGCTAGTGGGGGTTTGAACTGATTGGGTGGGAGCTTGGCTGTGCTCTGATTGGATGGGGTTTTTTCTGTGCTCTGATTGGCTGGGGGTGTGTCCTGTGTTGGTGGGGGCTTGGTTGTGCTCAGTCTAGTCTGTGCTGCAGGGGGATTTGAGCTGGTGAGCTGCATAGCTGTTGTTTGGCTTTGTGGTCGTGCTACATCTTCATAGTGGGTGTCAGTCTGCTGCATGAATGGATTGGAGGGGTTTGAAATGGCTAATGTTGCAGCTGCGGTCTGGCTTCTGGTCCTTGGTCGTGCTTCATGATCAGTGTGGGTTTGGGTCTGCTTTCTGGGTGGATGTGCGGTGGTGACATCCTGTGTGGACCTCGTGAGTGTGGGTCTGGTGTCATTCCTCGTGTTAGGGACTCGTTTGTCAATAAGGCGGGTTTCCAAATGGCTGGTAGGCGGAGGTGTCATCTCGCTTGTTCATGCTGTGTGGGCGTTTATCTCAATGGCTTCTCTGATTATTCTGTTGTTAAAGTGTTCAGTTTTGGCGATAGTTCTGGTCTTTTTAAAGTCAATATCATGTCCTGTGACTTTAAAGTGTTGGACCAGGGAAGAAGTTGGTTCCTCTTTTTTGAATGAGTTCTTGTGTACTTCAATGCGTGCACTTATTCTTCTGTTGGTTTGTCCAATGTATGTGGTGGGGCAGGCGGTGCATGGGATTTCATATACTCCTTGATTTTCTAACTCAATTTTGTCTTTGGGGTTTCTTAGGATGGTGGATATTTTTCTGTTTGTGCAGAATGCTGTCTTGATGTTGTGTTTGTGGAGGATCTTGCTGATTCTGTCTGTGGTGCCTTTTATATATGGGAGGAGGGCTGTGCCGTTTTCTTGTTCTCTGTCTTGGATTTTAGTGGGGGGTTCTTTTTGGATTAGCTTGGTAATCTTATTTCTTTGGAATCCATTGGATGTTAGTACATTAGTGAGAGTGTCTAGTTCGGGTTTTAGGTGTTGTTCATCAGCTAAGCATTTTGTTCTGGAGATGAGTGTCTTGGCTACGGAGTTGATCTGTGCTGGGTGGTGGTGTGAGAGTGCGTGCAGATAGCGGTTTGTGTGTGTTTTCTTCTGGTAGATGGTGTGTCCTAGGGAGCCATTGGGTTTTTTGTAGACTAAGACATCCAGGAAGGGAAGTTGGTTATTAACTTCTGTTTCCATGGTGAACTGTATTTTGGGGTGTAGGCTATTGAGGTGTGTGAGGAAGTTGTCAAGTTTTTCTTTCCCGTGTGGCCAGATTATGAAGGTGTCGTCTACATATCTGAGCCAGAGTTTGGGGTTGGGGTCAGATTTTTCTTGGGGTTGGGGTTCAAAGTGTTCCATGTAGAGATTGGCAATGACAGGTGAGAGGGTGATCCCATGGGTGCTCCTTCTACTTGTTTGTATTTTTGTCCATTATAGATGAAGTATGTGTTGGATAGGCAGTGGTTGGTCAGATCTAGGATGTGCTTGGGGGGGTTATATTTGTTTTGGATAGCTGTCAAGGCTTCTTTGATTGGCACTTGGGTGAAGAGGGATATGACATCAAAGCTCACGAGTAGGTCGCTGGGCTGTAAGTTTTGTTTCTTTATGATCTCTATGAACTGGAATGAGTTTTTTACGTGTGAGGTGATGGATTCTGCATAGGGCTGTAGTTGTTTGGCGAGAAATTTGGCTAGGTTTTGTAGAGGTGAGCCTATGGAGCTGACTATGGGTCTGAGTGGGGTTCCTTCTTTGTGTATCTTGGGGAGGCCATAGAGCTTAGGGCATCTGGATGATTTCTCTCTGGGAATGATTCTTTGTTGGATTTCTTCGCTGATGGGGGAGGCTTTTATTTTGGATCTAGTGGTTTTTTCTAGGTAGGTGGTGGGGTCTGTGTTTAGGGGCTTGTATGCAGGGTCTTGGAGTAGGTTGGTTAATTTAATTAAGTTAATAACCAACTTCCCTTTCTGGATGTCTTAGTCTACAGAAAACCCAATGGCTCCCTAGGACACACCATCTACCACACACAAACCGCTATCTGCACGCACTCTCACACCACCACCCAGCACAGATCAACTCCGTAGCCAAGACACTCATCTCCAGAACAAAATGCTTAGCTGATGAACAACACCTAAAACCCGAACTAGACACTCTCACTAATGTACTAACATCCAATGGATTCCAAAGAAATAAGATTACCAAGCTAATCCAAAAAGAACCCCCCACTAAAATCCAAGACAGAGAACAAGAAAACGGCACAGCCCTCCTCCCATATATAAAAGGCACCACAGACAGAATCAGCAAGATCCTCCACAAACACAACATCAAGACAGCATTCTGCACAAACAGAAAAATATCCACCATCCTAAGAAACCCCAAAGACAAAATTGAGTTAGAAAATCAAGGAGTATATGAAATCCCATGCACCGCCTGCCCCACCACATACATTGGACAAACCAACAGAAGAATAAGTGCACGATTGAAGAACACAAGAACTCATTCAAAAAGAGGAACTAACTTTCCCTGGTCCAACACTTTAAAGTCACAGGACATGATATTGACTTTAAAAAGACCAGAACTATCGCCAAAACTGAACACTTTAACAACAGAATAATCAGAGAAGCCATTGAGATAGAAAAACGCCCACACAGCATGAACAAACGAGATGACACCTCCCGCCTACCCGCCATTTGAAACCCGCCTTATTGACAAACGAGTCCCTAACACGAGGAATGACACCAGACCCACACTCACAAGGTCCACACAGGATGTCACCACCGCACATCCACCCAGAAAGCAGACCCAAACCCACACTGATCATGAAGCACGACCAAGGACCAGAAGCCAGACCGCAGCTGCAACATTAGCCATTTCAAACCCTCCAATCCATTCATGCAGCAGACTGACACCCACTATGAAGATGTAGCACCACCACAAAGCCAAACAACAGCTATGCAGCTCACCAGCTCAAATCCCCTGCAGCACAGACTAGACTGAGCACAACCAAGCCCCCACCAACACAGGACACACCCCAGCCAATCAGAGCACAGAAAACCCCATCCAATCAGAGCACAGCCAAGCTCCCACCCAATCAGTTCAAACCCCACTAGCAGTTAAAAGGAAGAAACAGCTGCAATCACACATTGCTCCCAGAAGCACGGTTGAAGCCTGAAGATGACGAATGAGACTTCACGAAACGCCGCCAAGACACTTCCAATTTTACACGGAGAAAACCGAACAACCAAAGACCTATATACAAACACCGTGAAAACCTCAGAAAATATATATATATATATATATATATATATATATATATATATATATATATATATATATATATATATATATATATATATATATATATATATTATTGAACAGTTCTGTATTGCATAAAAATAAATAGAGAACACATTCATTCATCAACACACTCATTCATGCAAAACAGACACAAAAATGCATCACATCCCACGCTTTGTCTGTCAGGCGTCCTGGAAATTTGCTGAAAGTAAGCCTAGGCGGAATCTTTTTATTAAATACCATATATTCTTTTTCATGTGATTCTTTGCTTTGTTGATAATTCTTCCCCCAATCATTGGGATAGGATGGGTGTTGAGCCAAGAATTTGATAGCTGATCGGCTTGGCATTTGCTGAGAAAGGGGAATTTGTTTTTTTAAAATTTTAAATCCCACCATTATTTTCTTTATATAAATATATCAAGACTCTAATACTTCCTCTTCCTCCTATTTTCTTCACAACAGCCCTCTGAGGCAGGTGAGAAAGAATGACTGGCCCAAAGTCACCCAGCCAGTTTTCATGCCTAAGGCGCGACTAGAACTCATCGTCTCTTAGTGATTGGTCCAAAGTCCTCCAACTGGTTTTCATGCCTAAGGCGGGACTAGAACTCACCGTCTCCTGGTGATTGACCCAAAGGTTCCCAAACAACTTTCAGCCTAAAGTGGGACTAGAACTCACCGTCTCCTGGTGATTGGCATAGAGTCACCCAGCCAGCTTTCATGCCTAAGGCGGGACTAGAACTCACCTTCTCCTGGTGATTGGCCCAAAGTCTCCCAAACAACTTTCAGCCTAAGGCGGGACTAGAACTCACCTTCTCCTGGTGATTGGCCCAAAGGCTCCCAAACAACTTTCAGCCTAAGGCGGGAACTAGAACTCACCGTCTCCTGGTGATTGGCCCAAAGTCATCCAGCCGGCTTTCAGGTTTGGGGTGTCATAAACATATCCCAGTTGCCAAGTGCCCAAATTTTGATTAGGTGATCTTGGCGATATTATGACAGTCATAAGTGTGAGGATTGGTTGTAAGTCCTTCTTTCAGTGCCATTGTAACTTTGAATAGTTGCTAAACAAATTTTTGTAAGCTGCCTCTGGTGGAACAAGAAAGACATTCTCTGGGAATGCTTGGAGGCAGGATGCTATTATTTTTTTAATGCTAGTTCCAAATTTTGATTAGAATCTCAAAGTAGGAGTTGCTTTAAAGTCCAGTTGGGCTCCAGATTCATCCGTATCATTTTCTGAGTGCGTTATAAAGTGATCCCCAATGGTTTCTTCCAGGATGTTTTTCAACATCTCACACATAATTCCCGGATTCCAAAAATGACTTCCCATCCAAGACCTGACCCAGACTGATCCTGCTTAGCTTCAGAGATCATCCAAAGCCATCTGGCTAATGCCACCTAGCCAAGATATGCCCTCCAATTAACTTCTTCTCTTTTTTTGGCAGGACAGATTATTACTGAAGGCCTTAACAGGGCAAGTGTACCAAGTCAAGAGCAGGACACAGACCTAATGACGATACAACCATGGGTGAGTCTTTTTCTTTTTTTACTTTTTTTGGGCTGATCCTATATCAAAGGCCGTCTTTCAATTCTTATGGAATTGATGAAGTATGTACAGGAAAAGCAATTAACAAAGAGTAATAATGAAGTTGTGTGTCTTTGATACAGTGCTTCTTCTCATCTAGCCTAGAATTATGTTAGTCCTCCTATCAGATGTCTCCCATTGCTGACTTACCGTATTTTTCGGAGTATAAGATGCACAGGAGTAAAAGATGCACCTTAGTTTTTGGGGAGGAAAATAAGCAAAAAGCTGATTGGCAGCTGGATCAGAATACCCCCCAATCAGCTGTTTCCAGAGGTGAATTTTAGCAACAGGTTTCTTGGTTGTTGGCACTGTGCCTTGCTTTTTTTTTCTTTTCTTTTGTTTTTTTCTGCCTCTGAAACTCTGTTTCAGAAAAAAACTTTTTTCTGCCTCTGAAAGCCTCCAAAACAGAACTTCAGAAAAAATCCTCTGAATCTCTGTTTGGGGGCTTCTTTTCTGAAGCTCTATTTGGGGGCTTTTTTTCTGAAGCTCTGTTTGGGGGCCTTTTTTCTGAAGCTCTGTTTGGGGGCCTTTTTTCTGAAGCTCTGTTTGGGGGCCTTTTTTCTGAAGCTCTGTTTGGGGGCTTCTTTTCTGAAGCTCTGTTTGGGGGCTTCTTTTCTGAAGCTCTGTTTGGGGGCTTTTTTTCTGAAGCTTTTTTCAGCCTCTGAAACCTCCGTTTGAGAAGCTGGGCGGGGCTACATTCGGAGTATATGGCGCACCCAGATTTTCACCCTCTTTTTTGGGGGGAAAAAGTGTGTTTTATACTCCAAAAAATACCGTATGTTCAGCTTGTTGTCTAGGTTCACAGGTGACCCTCAATTTATAATCCGTTTAGTGACCATTCAAAGTCATAACGGCACCACAAACAGTGACTTACGAGCGCTTTTCGCACTCGCAGCATCTCCATGGTCACATGATCAAAATTCAGACATTTGGGGATTAACATCTTAATTCAGAAGATTCTCAGAGTGATCCAAAGCTGCTTTTTCAAGAAGCAACTGAACTTTCTGGGGTATTTTTTTTTGGAAGACATTTTGCTTCTCATCCAAGAAGCTTCTTCAGTTCTCCTAGAGAGCTGGGCTGAAGAAGCTTCTTGGATGAGAAGCGAAACGTCTTCAAAGAAAAACAGAAAAAGTCCAGTTGCCTCTTGAAAAAGCACCTTTGGCACAACCATGACCTGGTTGACTGAGGATCTCTATAGACATTCTCAAAGTGAATATAAAGATAAAACCAGAAACTTCTTTTCTGGGTTTCATGAAAAAAGATTTTGGGGAGGGGGGAAATTTGGAACTTTGGCTACTTTACATACGACAATGTAAGGACACTTTGATTCCCACAATGGATAAATGGTTGCAAAAGTTAATGGAGTTAGCAGAGATGGTTAAAACTGACCACAATTAGGTTTAATACGACAGACTTTCAGAACCTGCAACATGTTCATACCGATGTAATATAATATAATGTTACATACATATAGGTATATGGGAATGGATCAGAGGTGGGTTTCAGCAGATTCTGACCAGTTCTGGAGAATCGATAGTAAAAATTCTAACTGCCCCCCCGCATCTATTCTCTGCCTCCCGAGTCCCAGCTGATCGGGAGGAAATGGGGATTTTGCAGTAACCTTCCCCTGGAGTGGGATGGGAATGGAGATTTTGCAGTATCCTTCCCCTGCCACGCCCACTAAGCCATGCCACACCCACAGAACTGGTAGTAAAAAATTTTGAAACCCACCACTGTAATGTGTGCTAGTTATTACTTATTTGAGTCTTGGGATTCTATTTAGAATAGAATAGAATAGAATTTTTTATTGGCCAAGTGTGATTGGACACACAAGGAATTTGTCTTGGTGAATATGCTCTCAGTGTGCATAAAAGAAAAGATACGTTCATCAAGGTACAACATTTACAACACAAATGATGGTCACTATATCAATATAAATCATAAGGATTGCCAGCAACAAAGTTACAGTCATACAGTCATAAGTGGAAAGAGATTGGTGATGGAAATGATGAGAAGATTAATAGTAGTGCAGATTCAGTAAATAGTCTGACAGTGTTGAGGGAATTATTTGTTTAGCAGAGTGATGGCCTTCGGGAAAAAACTGTTCTTGTGTCTAGTTGTTCTGGTGTGCAGTGCTCTATAGCGTCGTTTTGAGGGTAGGAGTTGAAACAGTTTATGTCCAGGATGCGAGGGGTCTGTAAATATTTCTTTCATTTATTGAGTTATTGAGATGTATTTTGTGTTTTGGAGGGTGAGGACTGGCTTGATTTTAATAAGTTTTTTAATAATTTTAGATTGGGGTATTTTAGTATAGGTCAATTTGACGGTTTTAATTTTCGGCCATTTTTGAATATGTATTTTAATTGTTATTTTAACTTTGTATATTATTGTTTTACTCTGGCTGTACACCGCCCTGAGTCCTTCGGGAGAAGGGCGGTATAAAAATCTAAATAAACTAAACTAAATAAACTGAACAGGGTTCATTGTACACATGTTGTGCATTGACAATAAAGGTTTGATTTGATTTGATTTGATTTGATTTGATTTGAGGTAGAAAAAAAATGAAACTTTGATTTTGGGTTTTACCGATTCATGGACTTATTGTTATAGAAATGGCTAGTTTATATTATTTTGTAAAAGTAAAAAAGTTGAGGATACTATCATCTATTGCACCAAAGGGAAGTCAATGCCTTTTCTTGTATTTTCCCTTCGTTGTACATTTTTCCCTTCCCTTTTCCCTCCCCTATCTTTCCTACAATTTTCCCCCCCACATTTTTGTATTTTATATTGTAAACCAATTAAACAAAATGGGAAAAAATTGTGACGGTTACAATTTCCTGGGGTCACGTGATCGCCTTCTGCAACCTTCTGACCAGCAGAGTTCAATGGGGAAGCCACATTCACTTCTTCACACATGCGTCAAGAAAGGTCATAAAATGGGGCAAAACTCATTTAACAAATGCTTCCCTTAGCAACCTAAATTATGGGCTCAACTCTGGTCATAAGTGGAGGACTAGCCTAATTAGACTTTCAGCCTAATCTTCCGTTATAGTCTTATTTCCATTTTCCTGAGGTTGGTCACAGCGCTTGTGTTGTTGATATCCATCAAATCCGTCAGATCAGTGGTGAAATCCAGATTTTTTTTACTACTGGTTCTGTGGGCGTGGCTTGATGGGCGTAGTGTGGCTTGGTGGGCGTGGCAGGGGAAGGATACTGCAAAATCCCCATTCCCTACCCATTCCTTGAGGAAGGATATTTTATTTAATTTATTTATTTATTTATTAAATTTTTATACCGCCCTTCTCCCGAAGGACTCAGGGCGGTGTACAACCAAGGATAAAAGTTGAAATACATACAATTTAAAACCAAGATTTAAAACTAAGCAAATTACAAAAAGGCCAATATTAAAATTTAAAAATTTAAAAACTGTTAAGACGATAAAAACCTAATTTAAAATTAATAAAACTATTATGCCAGTCCCGCTTGAATAAATAGATGTGTTTTCAGTTCACGGCGAAAGGTCCGAAGATCAGGCACTTGGCGTAGGCCAGGGGGAAGTTCATTCCAAAGCGTCGGGGCTCCAACAGAGAAGGCCCTGCTCCTGGGGGCCGCCAGCTGACATTGTTTGGCGGACGGCACCCTGAGAAGACCCTTTCTGTGGGAACTACTCGCGCAGTCACATTCTGGACTAACTGCAGTCTCCGGGTGCACCTCAATGGCAGCCCCATGTAGAGAGCATTGCAATAATCCAACCGAGACGTAACCAGAGCGTGAGTGACCGTGCATAAGGCATCCCGGTCAAGGAAGGATATTGCAAAGTCTCCATTCCCACCCCACTTTGGGGTCAGCCAGAGGCGGTATTTGCCGGTTCTCCGAACAACTCAAAATTTCTGCTACCGGTTCTCCAGATCCTGTCAGAACCTGCTGGATTTCACCCCGGCATCAGATCGTTTCAACATTTTGAGAAGTATAGGTAGTCCTCGACTTACAGCAATTCATTTGGTGACTGTCCAATAGCACTCAAAAAAGGGACACGATCATTTTTTACCCTTTAGGACCATTGCAGCCATCCGCATGTTCCTGTGGTCAAAATTCGGACTCTTGGCAACTGACTCACATTTATGATGGTTGCAACGTCCTGGTGTCATGCAATCCCCTTTTGTGACCTTCTGACAAACAAAGTCAATGGAGAAGGCAGATTGTCTTAACAACCATGTTACTAACTTAACAGCTGCATTGATTCACTTAACAAATGTGTCAAAAAATCGTAAAATTGGGCAAAACTTGCTTAACAAATTTCTCACTTAACAGTTTAAATTTTGGGCTCAATTCTGGTCGTAAGTTGAAGACTACCTGTAGACTTTTTAAGAAAATACCTCTCATGGAGGTGGGATTGTTGTTGTTTTTTTTGGCAACTTGCATAAAATCGGACAAGACCTCGAACCTCGTGGTCCTTCCCAATTTTCCAGCTGTATGATTCATTGAATGACCAGATAGAAGCCGCCTGGCACTTGACCGGGAGATCCTAAGGAAGGAAAAGCATTCCGCGGAGGTCATCTCCACCCTCCTGGCTTCTAGACGCCCATCCACAACGCGCATTTATGAGGCTACGTGGTCATCCTTCCACCGCTGGTGTCTTAGACATCAAATAGTCCCCACTTCTGCTTCTATTCAGCAGATCCTGCAATTCCTCCAGGACGGATTGGACAAAGGCTTGGCCACCAACACTATCCGTCGGCAGGTTGCAGCTCTTGCCACTGTCCTTTTCTGTGACGGGACCTCCACACTTTCTCAACATCCCCGTATCCGCCGTTTTTTAAGGGGAACCTACAATCTGTGTCCCCCTCCGGTCCACAGGTATCCGACCTGGGATCTAACCCTGGTCCTTCAGATGTTTACTTCATCCCCTTTCGAACCCTTGAGCTCCTCAAGCTTCAAGCTCTTAACCTTTAAAGTAGCTTTTCTCATAGCCATAACCTCCGCCCGCAGGATCTCCAAAATGGCTGCTCTATCAGTCAGGAAGG
The DNA here is from genome assembly GCF_028640845.1 of Ahaetulla prasina. Classification (NCBI taxonomy): domain Eukaryota; kingdom Metazoa; phylum Chordata; class Lepidosauria; order Squamata; family Colubridae; genus Ahaetulla; species Ahaetulla prasina. The sequence goes on along the minus strand of NC_080542.1, from coordinate 144,950,680 downwards.
ACTTACGCATTTTTCACCCTAACAGAGTCATTCTCTGTTCTCAATGACCAGATAGAAGGTAATTGCAATGGGCTGTGTTTGCTTATGGCCTCATAGGAAGTACAGATTATCCTCGATTTACAAAAATTCATTTAGTGACCATTCAAAGTTACAACGGCACTGAAAAACGTGAATGATGACCCCTTTTCACACTTACGACTATTACCATAGCCATCCCCTTGGCTATGGGATCAAAATTCAGATGCTTGGTTCATGGACACTGTAACCATCACAGATATGAATCAGTTGCCAAGCATCTGAATTTTGCATTTGTAACCAAAGGGGTACTGCAAGAAAGTGGGAATTTTATCTTCTGACTCTGATCTGCTTGAAGGAAACCTCTAAAGTTTGCCTCACTCATTGACCTTCACAATGTTTTGTTGGCTTTTTTGACAAGAACCTGGCTGGCATCTCAACTTTTTGAATTACTGTGGTTAGCTGTGTACTTTCACACAACCATTCCCTCACAAATGAAGGTCTGTGAACTCTTGAACACTCTTGAGTCCTTCTCTTGAACTCTTCCCTTTTCTGAGCTCTTATTTTCTAGTTTCACTAATCCAACTAACCACAATTGTCATCAAGTGTTACGTACTCATAATGCCTTCGTAGAAATTAAATTGTGTAGCTGCATCTGGAACAGGAGTGTTCCAAGGTCCTTTCCAGCTGTATGATTATATATATATATATATATGTATGCAGGTTTTGGTATGTTCGGGTCTTTTCCCGTGTAAGATTGGAAGTATTTAGGCAACGTTTTGATGAGATCTCACTCATCATCTTCAGGCTTTGGCTTTGTTCTTTGTTCTTTGCTCCCAGAAGCACGAAGCTGAAGCCTGAAGATGACGAATGAGACTTCGTCGAAATGTCGCCAAGACACTTCCAATTTTACGCGGGAGAAAACCCGAATAACCAAAGACCTACATACAAACACCCGCGAAAACCTCAGAAAATATATATATGATTAAAAAATATGTAAATTGCAAAATAGACAAAATTAGCAGATTAACAGAGTTGGAAGGGTAGCTCGGCTAGTCCAACCCTCTGCCCAAGTAGGAGACTCTACACCATTTCTGACAGATGGCAGTCCAGTCTCTTCATGAAAGCCTCCAGTGATGAAGCTCCCACAACTTCTGGAGGCAAACTATGGGTGAAATCCAGCAGGTTCTGGAGAACCAGTAGCGGAAATTTTGAGCAGTTCGAAGAACTGGCAAATACCACCTCTGGCTGGCCCCAGGAGTAGGGTGGGATTGGAGATTTTGCAATATCCTTTCCCCAGGAGTTGGGAAGGAATAGGGATTTTGCCTTATCCTTCTCCTGCCACGCCCACCAAGCCACGCCATGCTGCGGCCACAGAACTGGTAGTAAAAAAATTTGGATATCACCACCGAGGCAACTTCTGTTCATTATCATCCAGTTAATTCCTTTCACTGTATTTCTCTTTCACATTAAAAGTTAATCCAGGCGTAGAAGTTTTTTGCAGTTTCCCTTTTTTAACTTGAACCAAAATAAATGTTTTGCCTAACCAGGCACTTGTGTTTCTGATTTTTCTTCTGTTTTTCAAAGCCTCTTATTTCCTCTTTTTAAAAACAACACACACCCCCACTTGAATTTTTAAGTTCAGAGATATTTGTGTGAGAAGCAGCTGAATTCTTAAGAACAGTCTAAAAAGGGAAGCTGAAGGATTAAAATAAGCAATGGGAAAATTCTACTTAGCAAATAGGGATGACACAGAGGAAAATACATATTTACCGGTATTTATGTGTTATGGCTTTCTAGGAAATCTGCCCCCACAGATCTAAAGATTTTTAGAATAAGAGCTGATCCAGAAGCGTATTTCCTCCCAAAAAGCAATCTATTCAATTAATACATTTTGTTTCAATAGATCGATTGCAATATTCCGAAATTTGCATATTTATTGTTTGACTCTGTAGATTGCTTTACTGGTAATTCTCAGCTTACGACTACTTGTTGAGTCCAAAATTTTAATTCGTAAGCAAGGGAATTGTTAAATGAGTTTTGCCCAATTTTACAGCCTTTTTGCCACGGTTGTTAAACGAATCGCTAAAGTTGTTAAGTGAATCGTGCGGTCATTAAACGAATCTGGCTTCTCTCTTTGATTTTGCTGGTCAAATGAAAATCGCATGACTCTAGGACAGTATAACTGTCATAAATTCGGATGCCGCTTGCCAAGCATCCGAATTTGATCATGTGACCACATGGATGCTACAATGTGAGAACTGGTCGTAAGTCATTTTTTTCAATGTCGTCATAATTCCAAACAGTCACTAAGTAAAAGAGTAAATCTAGAACTACCTGTATTATACTTCTATTCCAGAGTAAGGGGAGCAATTGTTTTAAATGGCATAACAATTTTTTTAAAAGGAAAACGGAGTTTTACCAAAAATTTATTATATTTATATTAATGCCAAATAGTTTTGTTGTAGGGGCACAGAATTTTCCTCGTATTTTTTGGAGAGAATGAATGTGGACAGTAGACAGCTGAAAGGGCTCCACATTTCCTAATGTGAATTTTGACCTCTGTAAAAGGGTGGTTTTTAAAATTCTCCTGTTCCTCAACCAAGCTTTTGAAATCACAGACAATGGGCGTGGGGGTTAAAAAAAAAGGTGTTTTTTATTTTATTTTTGGCAGCGAATTAATGAGGCCATCTTCCTACAGACCTATTTTAAGCATCTGTATTAACCCTCTTTTCTAAAAAAGTTTAAATTAACGCCACAATTAATTTGGCCAAAATTCTGCCCTAAAGTATTTAGCTGACAGATATATTATAAAGAGAGCCTGAGGAATTTTGCAGCTTGTTTTATGTATTTATAGATAGTCCTTGATGTACAACCACAGTTAGGACTGCAATTTTAGTCACTAAGCAGTGCGGTCTTTAAGCGAATCATCATATGATCCGACCCAATTTTACAACCATTTTTATCACAGTTAATTTGAATCCTGAGTGGGTTTTTGTCCAGACACCAAGTCTGATTTGCCTATTTTTGGATCCTGATTCCTGATTGGTCCAGTTTTTGGGTGGAATCTTGGTATGGTATAAGGCAAGTAATCATACCTTCATGTACAAGTAGTCCTCGTTTTGCAACCACAATTAGGACTAGAAACTTGGTTGTTTAAGCAAAGCAACTGGTGAATAAAATCTGGGCTATGATGTTACTTCAGCTTCATTTTGTTTTAGAGAACTGCAAAGCTCATAAATGCAAGTAAGTTTGCAGAGTGATTTTTCCTGACCACAATAACTGCAGTTGGTCACTGAACGAGGCAGTTGCTAACTGAGGACTATTTGTACATTCTTTATTGGTTGGAAATGGAGGTATCTCTGTAGCTTTCCTGGCAAGAAAAAGAAAGTGAATTGACACCATCTTTTTCCAGCTTTTTTTTTTTTAAAGCTCCCCAGTTTTAATAGATTTGGGTTTCCTGGTGGTGTCTCATCCTACCAGGTTTAGTTCTACTTACCTTTTTTTCCCTAGATGCTTGTTCCTGAGTTAGATTTGGAAGACCAGGAGCTTTGATGCAATAGAACCTTAATGTAATATTGACTTGGTGGCTTCACATGAGCCAACTTATCTATATTTCCTTCTTCCTCTGCCTCTGGTTTAGTATCAGAATAACAGAATGCTTGAAGCAGGCTACCATTTCAGATAGATGGCTGTCCAATCTCTTCTTAAAAACTTCATGTAATGGATGGAGCACCCACAACTTCTGGTGGCAAGTTGTTCCACTGATTAATTGTTCTAACTGTCAAGAAATTTCTCCTTAGTTCTAAGTTGCTTCTCTCCTCGATTAGTTTCCATCCATTGCTTCTTGTCTTGCCCTCAGGTGTTTTGGAGAATAGGTTGTTCCCATCTCGTCATCATTTCCTTTCGTATTTACTGTTGTGAACATGGAATGGTCCATAATATTCCCTGGTAAATTATTCCAAAACCCTGGCTTTCAACTCACGTTTATCATTCTTTTTGGAGAAAACTTATTCAGTACTTTCGTTTTATTTTTCACATTTTGGATAAGCCACAGGTTTTTACAGAAACTTTGCAGACGTTCTCCAAGAAAGAATACAGGAGAAATATTTTTAGCTTTGTTTATTCTAAATTGCATTTCTGGGGAAAAAAATACAATGTTTGGCACGGACTCATCATTCCACAACTACAAGATCCTGCTTTAAGCCTGCTTTTGTGAAGTATGGACTTCAACTCCCAGAATTCCACAGTTACCAAGTTTGAAAACCGCAGTGATGGAAACAGGATCCCTGTTGTGTCTTGTCCGCTCTCACCGCAGCCGGGGCCTTCTTATCTGCTCCCGAACACGGAGGAATGTATGCCTCCCGGCCCCAGTCCTGGCTCCATGCCCAAGCAGGCTGCAGAGGAGGGAGCACCCCCCGGCCCCAGCCCTGGCTCCATGCCCAGGCAAACGGAGCAGCTAGACCCCTCCCCCTCCTCCACAGCATGTGAGCCTGAGGAAAGTTTACTTCCAACAGCTGCTGATTGGAGTGACCTTCGCATCAGAAGACTGGATAGGCGGAGGCAACAGAAGGAAGGGAGGGGCAGGCCTTAATGAGTGCTGAGTCATGGAGCCACATCCCATGGCCTATATAAAGGATCTGCTTTCTGGCAGTCTCTGAGTCAGGCAAAGTCGAACTTATCTTGCTGAAGTCACTTTCTGGTCTCCTGCCTGCTCTGAGGACTTTGCTAGGACTTTGGGCAGAGCTGCAGAGGCAAGCCTGATTCGGATTTCCCTGACCCAGCCGTCAGCGGAGGAGTGGGACACGACAATCCCCATCTTTCTATGGAATCTTCTAAGGAGGATCCCTAGAGTTGCAATCAATCCTGATTGCAAAAATACCATCTCTGGCAGAAGTCCTTTAATAAACAAGGTGACATGGTGGATAGCTTTGCAAGAGACCGCTTGTCAGGACTGGTATTCAGCTGGTTCAGAATGGTTCAGGCGAACCGGTAGCGGAAATCGTGGGTCCGCCTCAGCTCTATGCCGTCCTATTTAGGCATGTTTTTGAGGCCGGGCGCATGCATAGAAGGCATGCATGCAAGCAAAGCGCATGCACAGAAGTCCAGGCACATGTGTGGAAGGCACACGCAAAGTAAGCGTGTGTGCAACGGAGAACCGGTGGTAACAAAATATGAAACCCCCTGTTGCGACCAAGGCCCAAGTAGTGACTACTAAACAAACAGTGAGAATTAATTCATTCTTAGCTTTGTCTAAAACAAAATTCTTAATAACCTGTCCGTCGGCCTTATCACCAAACTTTGAGTTTGGCTTTTCTTGGCAAAAACCCCACAAAGTTCAAGAGACGCTGACAAGAAGCAATGGAATCAACATTGCTTTTCCACAAAGAACCCAACGGTTCATTGCTGCTCTTTTAAGCCTTATGGGAGGGGCCAATCATCTCCTGGCCTTACTCCTGAGTTGTGCTTTTTGCTTCAGTTGCTCTTGCCTTCTGGCAGCTCTTCTCATGCATGCACTAGGAACAGGCTCCTCCTGTTCCTCTGCCTCTCTGCTGTCCCATTCTGGAGGCTCCGGAGTCCGTGCATTGCTCCCAGATGGCCCTGGCCCCATCTCTGCCTCTGTTGCAGAGCCCTCGTCCGGGCCTTCCCGTGACTCCAGGACTGACCCATTGTCCTTCCCAGCCTCCTCACTGTCCGACTCTGCTGCCAGATCCACAGACTGCTGACGGACCACAACATCCCCCCCCCCACTGTCCAAGTTGCAACTCACCTGAGCTTTTCACTTCTATTTTTTTTTTTTTTTTGCACAAAAGGATGTGTTCCATTTGCTGTTTAAAGTGCAGCCATGCAAGACTGCCGATTATTTGGGTTTGCAGAGTTCAGGAGAAAAAGGATTTCCCAAAACGCAAAAGCCTTGGGAAATCAAGAGAACTAAAGGAAGCGATTACGTCCCTACCTCACTCTCTGTAATAAACTTTTCTTAGCCCTCCAGAGGACAGCTGAGGAAGAACAGTGTAGATATTTGCTCATTTAAAGCTGATATTATTTCTGTTCTTTTTGGATCTCAGCCCACTCCACATTTTTCGAACTGCACATCATATGCTTTTCCTCTCTGGAAATGTGCTCTGCAAAACCTAGTAGCACAATTTTCCAGCCAGACTTTGCCACTGCACAGTGTTAATTAGATAATGGCAGCACACTTAAATACCTTTAAAAATAAGTTTGCATCTTTTTTTAATATATATATATATATATATTTGTTTTCTGAGGTTTTCGCGGGTGTTTGTATGTAGGTCTTTGGTTATTCGGGTTTTCTCCCGTGTAAAATTGGAAGTGTCTTGGCGACGTTTCGACGAAGTCTCATTCCTCATCTTCAGGCTAGGTATTTACAGCTTCGTGCTTCTGGGAGCAATGCTAGCAGCACCTAGCCTGAAGATGAGGATGAGCATCGCCAAGATTCTCATGGAGAAAACCCGAATAACCAAAGCATATATATATATATATGTAGGTCTTTGGTCGTTCGGGTTTTCTCCCGTGTAAAATTGGAAATGTCTTGGCAACGTTTCGACGAAGTCTCATTCGTCATCTTCAGGCTTCAGCTTCGTGCTTCTGGGAGCAATGTGTGATCGCAGCTGTTTCTTCCTTTTATGCATAGCTGTATAGGTGGCAGATTTTTCTAACAACCTGAGTCAAAAATCACATGAAGTATTAGTACCGCTTTATAAAGCCTCAGTAAGGCCACACCTGGAACACTGCATGCAGTTTTGGTCACCACATTACAAAAAAAGTGTTGAGACTTTGGAAAAAGTGCGGAGATGAGCAACTAAGGTGATTAAAGGCCTGGAGATAAAACCTATGAAGAATGGTTGCAGGAATCGTGGTTAGTCTGGACTCTGGAGAAAAGAAGGACTAAAGGAGATAAAGGGCCGTGGTGGCTCAGGCAGTAAGATAGCCTGTTATTAAAACACAGCTGCTTGCAATTACTGCAGGTTCAAGCCCCACCAGGCCCAAGGTTGACTCAGCCTTCCATCCTTTATAAGGTAGGTAAAATGAGGACCCATATTGTTGGGGGGGGGCAATAAATTGACTTTGTAAATATACAAATAGAATGAGACTATTGCCTTATACACTGTAAGCCGCCCTGAGTCTTCGGAGAAGGGCAGAATATAAATGTAAATAAATAAAATAAATAAATAAATTGGAGAGCAGTGTTCCAATATCTCAGGGGTTGCCGCAAAGAGGAGGGAGTCAAACTATTCTCCAAACCACCTGAAGGCCGGACAAGAAACAACAGATGGAAAGTAATCAAGGAGAGAAGCAACCTGGAATTAAGGAGAAACTTCCTAACAGTGAGCACAATTAACCAGTGGAACAGGTTGCCACTAGAAGTTGTGGGTACTTCATACTGGAGGTTTTTAAGAAAAGACTGGACAGCCATTTGTCTGTAATGATATAGGATCTGCTACAGGAGCGGGTTGGACTAGAAGACCTCCAAGATCCCTTCCAGCTAGCCTATTCTGTTTAAAAGTATTGAAAGCCACGGAGAATGTGAAAATTGATATCTGGACAAAGTTTTTGTTGATAGAATCCATATTCAGCATGCAGATCTGGCACCAAGTAAAAGTTTGCAGCCACTTTTAAAATATCTCGATTTTTTTCACTGTGAATGGTGGGCCATTCTACACATAGTCCTCGACTTACAACAGTTTGTTTAGTGACTGTTTAAAGTTACAATAGCAGCAGAAGAAGAGACTTATGACATTTTTCTCATTTATGACCGTTGTAGCATCCCCATGGTCACATGATCAAAATTTTTGGACACTTGGCAGGTGATTCATATTTATGACGGTTGCAGTGTCCTGAAGTCACGTGATCCCTTTTTGTGACTTTCTGGCAAGCAAAGTCACGGAGGAAGCCAGATTCAATTAACAACCGTGTTACTAACTTTAACAACTGCAGTCATTCACTTAACAATTGTGGTAAGAAAGGTTGCATGAGGCAAAACTCACTTAACAACAAAATTATTGGGCTCAATTGTGGTTGTAAATTGAACACTATCTGTATACATTGTGGTGGCATAGTGTCTTTGCAGGGCATATAGTCTAAATTTTAGCCTAGGGCCAGAGTTGGTATTCAGCCAGTTTACACTGGTGCAGGCGAACTGGTAGCGGCAATCTCAGGTGGGCTCCAAGTAGGGGTGAAATGCTCCCGGTTCGGACCAGATCACCCGATCCGGTAGCGATGGCAGCGGGTGGTTCGGAAAACCGGTAGCAAAAATCTCTGCTCCCCTCTTCCCCCCAAATGCCCAGCTGAGGCGTGCAATCATCAGAGGTTTTTTTTACTTTCAAAAGCATTTTTTCTTCGGCTGAAAAAAATGCTTTTAAAAGTAAAAAAAAACAAAACCCTCTGTTGATCGTGCGCCTGAGCTGGGATTGTCAGAACCTTTTCAAAGCAATTTTTCTACAACCTTTTCGTCCGAAGGGGCTGTAAAAAAAAAAAAAAAAGCTTTTAAAGGGTTCTGGCGATCAGGCAACTCAGCTGGGATCGTCAGAACCCTTTCAAAGCATTTTTTCTACAACCTCTGGCCGAAGAGGTTGAAGAAAAAATGCTTTTAAAAGTAAAACAAGAAAAAAAAAAGTCCACCCAGTCAAATTACACTCCCCTCCCCAAGCCACGCTCACAGAACTGGTAGTAACAAATTTTACATTTCACCCCCCCCCCCGGCTCCAAGTCGTGCTATTTAGGCACGTTTTCGAGGCTGGGCACATGCGCGGAATGCACGCGAGCTGGCAGAGTACATGCGCGGACAGTCGGGTATATGCGCGGACAGCACGCGCACGGCGAACCGGTGGTAGAGGTAAGTGTAGTTCTGCCTTAGGCACAAAGGCAATGGGTGAGGCTTTGGCCTGTCCCTCAGTCTTAGAATATTTCTCTACCTAAGCAACTTTGCATGGACTTCAAATCCCAGAATTCCACGGCTAACCTGTGTGGACTTCAACTCCCAGAATCCCCAGCCATACTGCTTTTAGAATTCTGGGAGCTGAAGACCACGTTTTTTTAAAATCGCTACTCTTAAGAGTTTCAAGGAGCAAAGAAACCTGTTGCAATTTGAATGAGTGCATGGGGGGAAAGAAGAAAGATAAAGAAGAAAACCTATTATGTTTCAATTGATGCCTTTGCATTCATTAATGTATCTGAAGTCCTCAATTTTCCTAGTCTGTCTTTAGTGGCTGGGGAATTCTGGGAGTTGAAGTCTAGGTATGCTGGGTGGGGAATTCTGGTAGCTGAAGGAATCCAAAATGGCAATTCGTACTGATAGAATTTTTTACATTTTTATTTTCAGTGGTTCAAGCCTTTTGATGTAATGGGGTGCTAATCATTTTTAATCCTAGTTTATGAACTTGACCGTATTGCATTCAAATCTGTGTTGAAGTAATGCAATATAACATATTAACATTACCGTAAAGGGAAAAAAATGTCTTTTACTAAGCCTGAGAATGTAATTCTACTTACCCACAAATTTCCTATTTTGTTATACTTCATGATGTACCTTCTTTTTTCATTTTTAATATTTTTTGTTCTTACGGGTTGTTTTTTTTTGTTAAATTTTATTGATTAATGTACAATTAATAAAATTATGGAGAAAAATATTAGCTCCCTGTGATCTTGCGTATTCTTGCTTTCTGAGTGCATAAGGACACTTTTGTGAATGGATAGGAACATTCAAAGTCCTCGACTTATGACCACAATTTGGACCAGAATTTCTATTTCTAAGCGGGAAATCAAAATTTCTAAGGTAGAGATTTCTAAGGTAGTTGTTAAGTATGTTATGTCAGATTTTATGACCCTTTCACCACAGTTATTAAGTGAATCAAGGATTCATTAGTGTGCTGTGTAGCGTAACAGTGTTTACTGCGTTTATTTCCCCAGCAATTCCCTTCACCAAAAACCCAGAACTGTCCCAGTTTAAGTCCAGCCAAAAGCAGGATGCTAGTCCATTTAGCAACGGCTGAATAGTCTACAAGGCACTTGAAAGTTTCCCAGACAAGATTAAACTCACTAGCCTAAATTAAATCCACAATACAAATAGTCCTTGACTTACAGCAGTTTATTTAGGGACCGTTCAAAGTTAGAACGGCAGTGAAGAAAGTGACTTATGGCCATTTTTCACAGTTACAGCTCTTTGCAGCATGATCATATGATCCAAATTCAGATGCTTGGCAACTGGTTCTTATTTATGATGGTCGCAGTTTCCCTGGGGTCATGCGATCACTTTTTTTTGGAATTTTTTTTAGACAGACACATAAAAAGCATCTTTAATACAAATACAAGCAGCGTGTCGGTTGGTTGATTACAAATCTTTGGTGCAATTTCACCAAATTCATGTCTTTTAATTTATCTAATTTCACATTTTACCAATCTGATATATATCCAATTGTTTTAGTCCATTATTCGTTTGTTTAACTATAAGTATTTCTTTCCTCACTTCATACAAAGTATTCTCAGTTTTGAATTAATTATGTTGCATCGTTCATTTCACCATCTTGAATCAAACGGCTGATATTCCGTTTTATTTTATATATTTCAACATTTCTTACGTTATAAAAACCTCTATCAAATTTAGCATTTCACAAAAGAGGATCACATGATCCTGGGACACTTGCAACCGTCATAAATATGAGTCAGTTGCTAAGCATCCACCTAGAAACAAACAACCTACTCTCTAATAAACAGTTTGGTTTCGGTCAAAATTGGCAATGCTATATCAAATCCTGTTCCTGTCAAAAGTGGTGTTCCCCAAGGCAGCGTTCTTGGACCAACACTCTTCATATTATACATCAATGATCTCTGTGACCAAATTACAAGTAATTGTTTTCTCTTTGCTGACAATGTCAAACTATTTAACACCACCAATAATACAGCTACCCTTCAAAAAGACCTTGACTTTGTATCTGAATGGTCTAAAACTTGGCAACTCCAAATCTCTACCAGCAAATGTTCAGTCTTACATATTGGAAAAAAGAACCCAAACACTAAGTACAAGCTTGATGGACATTACCTTACAGATGACTCCTACCTTGTTAAAGACCTTGGAGTTTTCATATCAAATGATCTAAGTGCCAAAACCCACTGCAACTACATCGCAAAAAAGGCTTTAAGAGTTGTAAACCTAATCTTGCGTAGCTTCTTCTCCAAAAATACTACTCTACTAACCAGAGCATATAAAACATTTGCTAGACCAATTCTTGAATACAGCTCGACTGTCTGGAACCCATACCACATTTCTGACATCAACACAATTGAACGTGTCCAGAAATATTTTACAAGAAGAGTTCTCCACTCCTCTGACTACAACAAAATACCCTATGCCACCAGACTTGAAATCCTGGGTTTAGAAAACTTAGAACTCCGGTGCCTTCGACAGGACCTGAGTTTAACTCATAGAATCATCTATTACAATGTCCTTCCTGTCGAAGACTACTTCAGCTTCAATTGCAACAATACACGAGCGCACAATAGATTTAAGCTCAATGTTAACCGCTCCAATCTTGATTGCAGAAAATATGACTTCAGTAACAGACTTGTTAATGCTTGGAACACACTACCTGACTCTGTGGTCTCTTCCCAAAATCCCAAAATCTTCAACCAAAAACTGTCTACTATTGACCTCACCCCATTCCTAAGGGGTCTATAAGGGGCGTGCATAAGCGCACAAACGTGCCTACCGTTCCTGTCCTATTGTTTTTCTTTTCTTCTTCCTATATATGTTTATATGTTTATATACTATATAATCTTTTTGTATGATGTTGTGACAAAATAAATAAATAAATAAGGTCACAAATGTGCCTACCGTTCCTGTCCTGTTGTTTCCTTTCATTATATCCAATTAATTTAGTTATTACATACTCATACTTATATATATACTTATATATTGTATAGTTATTTCATGCTTACGCTTATATATACTGTGTGACAAATAAATAAATATAAATAAATAAATAAATCTGAATTTTGATCACATGACCATGGGGATGTTACAAAGGTCTTAAGGACGAAAAATGCCCATTAAGTTACTTTTTTTCAGTGCTGTTGTAACTTCAAACCATCACTAAATGAATGGTAATAAATAGAAGGACTACCTATACATATTTTCTTCGGGGAGAGGGGGAGTAAATAACCCCCACACATACAAAATTTGGGTGTTTGGGCAGCTGAAGTTTCTGAATGAATACATTTATTTTTCTGTACAACTTTATTCGTTCAGTTGCAACTTCATTCCAAATTATAGGGTGGGTAGCACTTCCTGAAGGAAGAAATATTGATTGCTTTCCAGGAATATTAGAAGCGAATCGTACCGTATATACTCGAATATAAGCCGATCCGAGTATAAGCCGAGGTCCCCAATTTTACCCCAAAAAACTGGGGTAAACTGGGGACTCGAGTATAAGCCGAGGGAGGGAAATGAGGCAGCTACCGGTCAGGGAAAGCCTCCCTCCCTCAGCCGAGAAGGCTGGCGGCTCCCCCGCCCCGCCCTCTCACTGCACCGGCAGGGCTTCCCCGCGCTAATGCAAAAGCCCGCCAAGTTTGCACCATCCGGTATAATGTGAAAAAAAGAAAAAAAAAACTCGAGTATAAGCCGTATATACTCGAGTATAAGCCGAGGGGACGTTTTTCAGCACAAAAAACGTGCTGAAAAACTCGGCTTATACTCGAGTATATACGGTAATCCAAATTTAGGGAGGGTATTTTTTTTAACCTTTCCGTGTCTTTGGGTCTGTTTCTGATCTCAGTTCTCCCTTTAGCCAAACGCACTGATGGATAGGTACCTCTCTAAGATCTTGATTATGACACCAAGATAAGGCTGCAATACAGGTAGCCCTTGACCACAATTGAGCCCAAAATTTCTCTTGCTAAGCGAGACAGTTGCCAAGTGAGCTTTGCCCCATTTTATGACCTTTCTTGCACACAGTTGTTGAATCACTGCAGTTTTTAAGTTAGTAACACGGTTCTTAAGTGAATCGGGCAGATCACAAAAGGGGATCGCATGGGACACTGCAACAGCCATACATACGAGTCTGTAGCCAAGGGTCTGAATTGGTCGTAAGTGTGAAAGACGGTCATAAGTCACTTTTTTCAGTGTTGTTGTAACTTTGAATGGTCACTAAGTGAACTGTTGTAAGCTGAGGACCACCTACCGTAGTGGCCAAAATTGTGGAAACCTTTTGGGAAAAGTGTATTTTCTAAAACTAGCTAATAACATCACTTTTTTGGGGGGGGGAGTAGTACCATAAAATTATATATCAATGGAAAGATAATTTAATCAAGAATGTAATGCTGTAACTTTTATGAAGGATTTGCTATTAGAATAGCAGTTACTGTATAAAGAAGAAAAGTGAAACACATAGAAAAAACGAGATTATACAAAAATTATCACCATAGAAAAACAAGATATAGAAAAATTATTACCATGTCAGTTAATAGTTGGGTAACTTTTTGCATAATTACAGCTTTACAGCGTCTTCCCATGGAGTGAACCAAATCTTTTAGTTCTTCAGCTGTTATAATGTGAAACCAAGATTGAAGAATGGCTTCTATTAACTGGGTTTTATTGCTGGGTCGCTTCTGACTAACAAGTTTCTTTAGTCGGCTCCCTAGATTTTCAATTGGGTGAAGGTCTGGGCTATTCCCAGGCCATTCCAGCAGTGGAATAGGATTATCTTGAAACTCCTCAAAAAAAGTTGGTGTTATTAGCCATCAAACCTCAAAAATACACTTTTCCCAAAAGATTTCCACAATTTTGGCCACTACTGTATATATCTTTGCAGCATATTATATGGGCCTTGAGAAGATGCCTTCACATTTCAGGGGTCTAACATAATTTTTTGTTTTTGTTTTTCTGTTTGCAGATGAGGAAGAAGTTCTTAATTCTATTATGAAGGATCTTGCTGCCCTTGGCAAATGCGGTGGATTTTTAGACAGCAACAGGAATAAGAATCATTCGAACAAACAGGTTAGAACTGGACTTTCAGATTCTGTTCTACAGTTCTCACTGTTCCTTCACAATGTAAAAGGGATTAGAACAGTATTTTCCGACCTTGGTGGCTTTAAGATGGGTGTATGTGACATTTCCCAGAATTCTCCGGCCAGCCTTGCTACCAAGGTTGAGAAAGAATGGGTTGGAAGTTAATAGCACGGGGCTTACAGCTGAAAAAGCAAAATATTTATTTTATTTGTTAATTAAATTTATAGAGTACATGTTTACTGGACCCGTGTCCTTCCTGGCTAGTGCTGGCTGCTCAGGAAGTGACACAAGGCTGGCTCCAGGGGATTATAAATGCTTCTTTGGGGGAAGGGGTTTTCCCCGCCGCCTTGAAAGAGGCGGTGGTGAGACCTCTCCTTAAGAAGCCTTCCCTGGACCCAGCTATTTTGGGGAATTACCGTCCAGTCTCCAACCTTCGCTTTGTGGCGAAGGTTGTAGAGAGTGTGGTTGCATGGCAGCTTCCCCGGCACCTGGATGAAGCTGTCTATCTAGACCCGTTCCAGTCCAGCTTCCGACCCGGTTATAGCACGGAGACGGCTTTGGTCGTGTTGGTGGATGACCTCTGGACGGCCAGGGATAGGGGTTGTTCCTCTGCCCTGGTCCTATTAGATCTCTCAGCGGCTTTTGATACCATCGACCATGGTATCCTGCTGCGCCGGTTGGAGGGATTGGGAGTGGGAGGCACCGTTTATCGGTGGTTCTCCTCCTATCTCTCTGACCGGCCGCAGACGGTGTTGACAGGGGGGCAGAGGTCGTCCGCGAGGCGCCTCACTTGTGGGGTGCCTCAGGGGTCGATTCTCTCGCCTACCCTGTTCAACATCTATATGAAGCCGCTGGGCGAAATCATCAGTGGTTTCGGGGTGAGTTATCATCTGTACGCTGATGATACTCAGCTGTACTTCTCCACCCCGGACCACCCCAACGAAGCGGTCGAAGTGCTGTCCCGGTGCCTGGAAGCCGTATGGGTCTGGATGGGGAGAAACAGACTCAGGCTCAATCCCTCCAAGACGGAGTGGCTGTGGATGCCGGCACCTCGGTACAGTCAGCTGCAGCTGCAGCTGACTGTTGGGGGCGAGTTAGTGGCCCCAAAGGAGGTGGTTCGCAACTTGGGCGTCCTCCTGGATGGACAGCTGTCCTTTGATGAACATCTGGCAGCCGTCTCCAGGAGGGCTTTCTACCAAGTTCGCTTTGTTCGCCAGTTGCGTCCCTTCCTTGACCGGGATGCCTTATGCACAGTCACTCACACTCTGGTCATGTCTCAGTTGGATTACTGCAATGCTCTCTACATGGGGCTGCCCTTGAGGTGCACCCGGAGGCTACAGTTGGTCCAGAATGCGGCTGCGCGAGTAGTAACGGGAGCCGCTTGCGGCTCCCATGTAACATCACTGCTGCATAGTCTGCACTGGCTTCCTGTGGTCTTTCGGGTGCGCTTCAAGATTTTGGTTACCACCTTCAAAGCGCTCCATGGCTTAGGACCCGGGTACTTACGAGACCGCCTGTTGTTACCCTATGCCTCCCACCGACCCGTACGCTCTCACAGAGAAGGTTTCCTCAGGGTGCCGTCCGCCAACAGTGTCGGCTGGCGGCCCCCAGGAGTAGGGCCTTCTCTGTTGGAGCATCGACGCTCTGGAATGAACTTCCCCCTGGCCTACGTGAAGTGCCTGATCTTCGGACCTTCCGTCGTGAGCTAAAAACATATTTATTTATTCAAGCGGGACTGGCATAATGGTTTTTATAGTTATAATCTTAAATTGGGGTTTTTATTGGGTTTTTAAAAATTTTTATAATTTTAAATTTAAACTTTTAATTATCAGCCTTTTGAAATTTGCTAGGTTTTAATTATTGGTTTTAATTGTATATGTATTGTGTTTTATCTTTGGCTGTACACCGCCCTGAGTCCTTCGGGAGAAGGGCGGTATAAAAATTTAATAAATAATAATAAATAATAATAATAAATAAGAGTGCCCATCTCACTATCGAAAGCCACTCTGGGTGGAATATGAAACAGACAGGACTGTTCGTTGTAAATGAATTTTGATCACCTTTTTTGTCCACTCTAAGAGGGGTGGACTTCAGTTTTGAATCAGAATAGATCTGGAAGGGACCCTGGAGGTCCATCTCCCTACTCAAGCAGGAAACTATTCCATTTCAGACAATATCCAGTGATGGACCACTCACAATTTGTGGAGACTGTTCGTTCCACTGGTTAATTGTCCTGACTGATAGGAAGTTTCTCCTTGCTTTGTTTCCATCCATTGTTTCTTGTCTGGCCTTCTGGTGCTTCGGAAAATAAGTTAACCCCCTTCTCCTTTGATAAATTTTGATGAACCTCAGACACTTTTAAGATAGATGGACTTGTAGATCAATTTTGGAGAACGTTGGCCATTTTAAGATGGATGGATTTCAACACTCAGAATTCTGAGGGTTGGATTCTACCCATCTTTAAAGTGACCAAGGTTGGTATTTCAAAAAGTTTTTATTGGTCAAAAAAGGATTATACAAATACATATCAGGTATGGTAAATTTTCATTTTTCTTATACAAGATAAGAATTTTACTCAAAATTTGAAACACATACAACAGCCATATGGCAAGCAGGTGATACGAAGTAGCTAAGTTTATCAATCTTACATACGCAATAAAGAAGGGTCAAGAATAATCAGAATATCATACAAAGGAGAATAAGGAAAACCAACACAATACCAAATATCATTATCACTTCCTAGTTTTGGATCTCAGAACTCTGGGTTCAGCCTGACCCAACTCCAGGGCCGCAACAGCGGCAGCCGCTTCCGCCCCATGGTCTATAACCTCCCCTTCTTCAACTCCTGGGTCATCTAATTCCAGGAGGGCTTTGTGTTCCTCCACGTAGGCCGCAGCCTCCGCAATTGTACTAATTTTTTTCGTAATGCCCTCCCGGAAAATCATCAATCCCTCTGGCATCAGCCATCTGAAGCCTACTCCCTTCTGGTACAATTTGCTTGACAAAAAGTAATATTTCTTTCTCATTTCACGTACCTGTCTGGGAATCTGACCAAGGTTGAAATGGTGATTACTGTATTGGCAAGGGAAAAAAAAGCTTTTTAGTTTTTGGATCCCCTCCTCCTCCCTCCCAGTTTTTCCATTTCTGCCATTTTGTGTTTTATCTTCCTTTGAAATATAATAAAGTTGATTAAAAAGGAAAGATAGCCAACTAGAGGAACATACGGTTAATTTTACTGTTAGACAGCTACCTACAAAAAAAAAACACCTTGCTGACATGTGCAAAAAAGAAAGTGGATCATCACATTGATTTTGAGACAACCGCTTTAATTTGACCCAAACCAATAATCCAATCTGGAAAATCAATTTGATTTGGGGATTAAATGCAGTTGGTTTTAATTCACGTATCTGAGTGCCCTTGGGTTTATAAAATCCTGCTGTTAACCCCTGTGGTCAGCAAGGACCAAGGCACATTAAAAAACAACAACACTGAATTATAGATTCGGGATTGAATAATGCAGATTCTAAACCAAAAACGCCATCCTGCTTTTCCCATCACTATAACAACATCTGCTTGTTGATGAAAACAAACACGTAGCTGCGCTCCAGGGTGTAGCAGCTCTCTGAGTTGAATTCAACCCTATAGCAGCCTGTGCTGAAAAATGATTCAAGATGTTTAGGATATTCACGAGGTCGCTAACAGCTGTCGTGCTGTCCAATGAGCCAATATGGCTTTGATTGACAGTGGAATTTAATTTTTATGGAAACCGATGCACCAGTGGGGTGGGGAGCAGGCAGAACTTGGCAAGCAACATCTTGGGATAACTTGAGAAAAGTTGGAGAGTAGAGATTAGTTTTCTTATTCTTTTCCCTTCTCTTCTAGTCTGTTTTACTCTATTTACTCAATCCTTCTCTTCTCTTCTCTCTCTTCTCCTCTCCTCTCCTCTCCTCTCTTCTCCTCCCCTCCCCTCCCCTCCCCTCTCTTCTCCTCCATCCCATTATTCCATTCCATTCTATCCCATTCTATCCCATTCCATTCCATCCCATCCCATCCCATCCCATTCCATCCCATCCCATTCTTCTCTCTTTCTTGATTTTCTTCTTCAGTTTTTTTCCTTGTCTGTTTACCTTTTATTCTTTTGTTTTTTAAAAAATATCAGTAAAGTTATAAAATTACAGAAAAATGACAGGCAGAAGATTAGCAGAGGACATCCATGAATACTGATTAACTTTTGGAACAGATGGTGAACTTCATGACACGTAGGCAGTGATGGGATTCAAGTAATTTAACAACCGGTTCTCTGCCCTAATGATTTCTTCCAACAACCAGTTTGCCAAACTGCTTACAAAGTTAATAACCGGTTCTCCCCAAGTGGTGGGAACTGGCTGAATCCCACCACTGCACTTAGGTATAATTAACCAAAGTTTCCGCAGGGAAACTCTCAGCATCGTAGACCAAGCCAGGTCCCAAAAACACTAGACAATGCCTTGAACTCAAACAAAACAGCCATCATCGGGCACATAGAGAAAAACATTTGCACACCGTTCAAAAGAACAATAAAAAAAGGTGTTTTTTTTTTTAAAAAAAAGAAACAAATAGACCATAATTTCAGCTTAACCAAGGAAATACTAAGGAGAAAAACCATATTGCCTCC
Source organism: Ahaetulla prasina (assembly GCF_028640845.1). Taxonomy (NCBI): domain Eukaryota; kingdom Metazoa; phylum Chordata; class Lepidosauria; order Squamata; family Colubridae; genus Ahaetulla; species Ahaetulla prasina. Next base: position 144,931,988 of record NC_080542.1, on the reverse strand, counting down.
AACACAGTAGTAATTTTCTCTCTCAGAATCTCTAGGTAACACCAAAGTTCAGCAAAATATTCAAAGCTAACTCTGCTAATGAAGCTGGCTTCTGTTCAATGCTGGTCCAAAAAGGACCGGGATACAAAATGGTTTTTGTTTCCCTTCTCGTTGGGGCCTCTTTTGCCCATGCTTGTTTTCCTAGCAAGTGGGGGGGGGCGTTTTACCCAGCAAAGTTTTCCTGAAGCCTCACTTGTATTTCTCTTCTCGCCCGGCCAACTGCTGTTGTGTGTGTTGCGTGGTGTGTTTCCCTTGGCCCTTAACAAAAGGAGGTCATTGTTATTGTTTCACGGTGAAGAAAGAGGATGCAGCTCGTATGTTTCCTCTCTTCTGGGTCTGCTTTAAACAAGCGCTTTGTCCATTTCCAGCAAAAAAAATGTTCCTAACAGTTGAGCTGCTCTGCTCAACAAACAAATATCATTGGGTCTTAAGGATTGTCTTCCCTCGGTTGTCCAAGAATTACAGGCAGGTTTCTTCGCAAGGCAAATTTGAACTCTTTTATTTAGACCAAGGATGGGGAACTAGGGCCTTTTTATGACCTGTGGACATCAACTTGCAGAATTCCTGAGAAAGCTATAGGAGATGAAGTCCATGAGTCACAAAAGAGCCTTAGTCCTCCTCCTCTGACTTAGACCCTCAGTGTCTTTTCAGGAAAGTTCTTAGGGGTAGATTAAGATGAGGAAGACCACAGATGAAGAACATCACAGATGACTTGTAGGGGGAAAGTTTGGGGCTTTGTATTTCAAGGTATAGGGAGTAGAATAGAATAGAATAGAATAGAATAGAATAGAATAGAATAGAATAGAATAGAATAGAATAGAATAGAATATTAGGATGGAGTTGTGTAGAATAGAATAGAATAGAACAGAACAGAACAGAACAAAATAGAACAGAGAAGAGAGAAGAGAATATAGAATAGAATAGAATAGAATAAAATAGAATAAAATAGAATAAAATAGAATAAAATAGAATAGTAAAAATGGAATGGAATGGAATGGAACAGAATAGAATAGAATAGAATAGATAATGGAATGAAGAATAGAATAGAATAGAATAGAATAGAACAGAACAAAATAGAACAGAGAAGAGAGAAGAGGAGAATATAGAATAGAATAGAATAGAATAGTAAAAATGGAATGGAATGGAATGGGAATGGAATAGAATAGAATAGAATAGAATAGAATAGAATAGAATAGAATAGAATAGAATAGAATAGAATAAATAATGGAATGAAGAATAGAATAGAATAGAATAGGATTGAATAGAACAGAACAACAAAATAGAACAGAGAAGAGAGAAGAGAAGAGAATATAGAATAGAATAGAATAGAATAGAAAGAATAGAATAGAATAGAATAGAATAGAATAGAATAGAATAGAATAGTAAAAATGGAATGGAATGGAATGGAAGGGAAGGGAAGGGAAGGGAAGAGAAGAGAAGAGAATAAGCTGGAAGGGACCTTAGAGGTCTTCTAGTCTAGCCCCCTGCTTAAGCAGGAGAACCTATACCAGTGATGGCTAACCTTTTCCAGACCAAGTACCCAAAGCATTTGCATGTGGCCGAACCCCCAAAGTGCAATGCATGTGTGGCCCCCCCGCACAGGGACACCCCCACACATGCGCAGCGGAGACCCAAAAACCACCTGGCTGGCGGGAAGGCACATGCGCCTGTGCGGCAGAGCTGAACTGGGTCGACGGCTCGCGTGCCGTCGGAGAGGGCACCTGCGTGCGACCTCTGGCACACATGCCTTAGGTTCGCCATCACAGACCTATACCATCTCAGACAAGTGACTGTCCAGTCTCTTCTTAAAAACCTCCAATGATGGAGCTTCCATGATTTCTGCAGGCAAGTTCTGTTCCACTTGTTAATTGTCCTCACTGTTAGGAAATTTCTCCTTAATTCCAGGTTGCTTCTCTCTTCGATTAGTTTCAATCATTGTTTCTTGTCTTGTCCATGTTATATTAATAGAGGGATAGAATCAAGATCACATGAGGTGCTAGTAGCGCCCTACGAAGTCTGAGTAAGGCCACACTTGGAATACTGCATCCAGTTTTGGTCACCACAGTATAAAAAAAAAAGATGTTGAGACTCTGGAAAGAGTGCAGAGAAAAGCAACAAATATGATTAGGTAGCTGGAGGCTACAAATTTGAAGAACAGTTGCGAGAACTGCGCGTGGCTAATTTAATGAAAAAGAAGGACTAAGGGTGACATGATAGCAGTTTTCGGATATTTGAGGGGCTGCCACAAAGAAGAGGGGTCAAATTATCCTCCAAAGCACCTGAAGGTAGAACAAGAAGCAACGGATGGAAACTGATCAAGGAGAGAAGCAACTTAGAACTAAGGAGAAATTTCCTGACAGTGAGAACAATTAACCAGAGGAACAACTTGTCTCCAGAAGTTGCAAATGCTCCAACACTGGAGGTTTTAAAGAAGAGACTGAACAGCCACTTATCAAAAAAGGTGTGGGGTCTCCTGCTTGAGCAGAAGTTGGATTAGAACAGGGGTCTCCAACCTTGGTAACTATAAGACTTGTGGACTTTAACTCCCAGAATCTGGGATTCTGGGAGTTGAAGTCCACAAGTCTTAAAGTTGCCAAGGTTGGAGACCCCTGGATTAGAAGTCCTCCAAGGTCCTTTCCTATTCTGTTATTCTGAAATCAATCAACTTCAGCCAGTTCTTGATGCAGGCCACATTAGAATGTGATCTTTTTAATACACACAGTTCCGCATAAATAGACGTCGAACTGAATCTTTCTCACTGCCGCGACATATTTTCGGGCGCATAGAATGGAAGCATGGAAACTGCTAATCATGTTCTGGATAAACCTCAAGAGAGAGATAAGAAGAGTTTTCAGGAAAAGGCGTCATCTGTTCGCCCCTCTAGGAATTCTCCTGTTTAGATACCAGCAGTGCGAGGCTGATCTTTCCAAACGATGGACGCTCCCAAATATAGGTTGCCCTTTTTCCATTCTGAAAAGAAACCAGAGGGAGAAAAAGGAGAGAGAGAGAGAGAGAGATACGATTGTAATTCATTTCTGCATTAAAAAAAAGAACGTTTAAGAATATTGGCCCCACTTAATTCTCCAACCAGTTGTAGATTTTACGGAGCAGTTTTACGTACCTGGTTTGCAAGAAATGGACATGTGTTTCCAAAGCTTCCTGCTCGAGGAACAGCAAAATGTTAAGATTTGCGCTAGTGTGCTAGTTTGCAGAACAGCAATTCTAGGCCTCGTTGAGAGGAAACAAATTCACACAGCATGCTAAATTACATCCTGGTTTGTTGCATTATGTTATCGGTGCACTCAACCAGCTGATTCAGCACCAGAAGTGTTTTTGTTTTTTTTAAGGGTTGCCAACGGGGAGGGGGGTCTTCACTGGGTCCTTCAGAAATGCAAATTATAAGATGTCCCTGCCCAAACATCCTTATTCAATTTGGGGAGGGTGAGCTGCACGATATTGCATACACCAAGTAAGGAGAGGGGGCGATGGATGAATTGGAGCCGAGGCTGAATACCTAACACCAGGTATTGTGAGAAGACCAAAAGGACAGTCTGCCTGTTTCTATCTATATCTTTATCGGCTATGTTTACCATCTTACCATCTATCTATCCATCCATCCACCCATCCACCCACACATCCGTTATCCAATCATATCTATCTATCTATCTATCATCCATCCATAGGTATCCATCCATCTGTATCTGTCTGTCTATCTGTCCATCCATCCATCTCTCTCTCCCCACCCATATCTATCTATCTATCTATCTATCTATCTATCTATCTATCTATCTATCTATCTATCTATCTATCTATCTATCTTCCATCCATAGGTATCCATCCATCTCTCTCTCTTCCCATCCATATCTATCTATCTATCTATTTATTTATTTTTTGCATTTATATCCCGCCCTTCTCCGAAGACTCAGGGCGGCTTACACTATGTCAAGCAATAGTCTTCATCGATTTGTATATTATATACAAAGTCAACTTATTGCCCCCAACAATCTGGGTCCTCATTTTACCTACCTTATAAAGGATGGAAGGCTGAGTCAACCTTGGGCCTGGTGGGACTTGAACCTGCAGTAATTGCAAGCAGCTGTGTTAATAACAGACTGTCTTAGCAGTCTGAGCCACCAGAGGCCCTCTATTTATTTATCTATCTATCTATCTATTTATCTATCAATCTATCCCATCCATATCTATCTATCTATCTATCTATCTATCTATCTATCTATCTATCTATCTATCTATCATCAATCCATAGGTATCCATCCATCTGTATCTGTCTGTCTATCTGTCCATCCATCCATCTCTCTCTCTCTCTCCCCATCCATATCTATCTTTCTGTCTGTCTGTCTGTCTATCTGTCTATCTGTCTATCTATCTATCTATCTATCTATCTATCTATCTATCTATCTATCTATCCCATCCATCCATCCATCCATCCATCCATCCGTATCTGTCTGTCTGTCCATCTATCCATCGATATCCTAGTTAATGGTTTTCTGTCTCTACTTATCTCCCATAGTTGCGGAATGCTAGGATCAAGTTTGAGCATGATGGAGAAAAAAGGTACATTTATTTATTTTATTTATTCATTAAATTTCCCCCTTACAAGTCACTCGGTTGGGTCTATCAAGTTTAGGTATTTTGCCTGTTTTTGCTGAAATTTAAAAACCGTAACTCATCAGTAAATAAAGCCCAACATTCTTTCCTTTATTGGGGTGTTTTCTCAGAAAGTTGTCCTCCTTCAGGTATCTGTGCAAATCGATTATATAGTACTGAGATGCGCGTAATATTTTTAATTATTCTCTCATGCTTATATGCTGCTCCTGTTGAAAATAAATAAATTCCATTTAATTAAAAGCGTTGAATGTGGCCCTTCCAGTCAATTTTGCAACTTTGGGTGGTGGACAGTAGATGGAACCAAAAGCATTTCAGTTAAAATCCAAATTATTACTCAGCCAATGACTCTGAACAGCTTACATTCTTCATTCCAACCGCGATAAGATTAAAATGCAGCTATGCCAATTTATTAAATGCATTTGGTTTGTTAAGAATTGAGTAGGAGGGCAGAATTTCTCAGCTTCGGATGAAAAGGCACAACTACTGTAGGTAGTCCTCGTCTTATGACCACAGTTGTGGCCAAAATTTTTGTTGCTAAGCAAGACAGTTATTAAGTGAATTTTGCCCCATTTTACAACCTTTCATGTTAAGTGAGTCACTGCAATTGTTGAGTTAGCAACACGGTTGTTAAGTGAATCTGGCTTCCCCATTGACTTTGCTCGTCAGAAGGTCGCAAAAGGGGATCGCGTGACCCCTTAGCAACCGTCATAAATATGAGTCAGCAGCCAGGCATCTGAATTCTGATCACATGACCATGAGGATGCTGCAACAGTTGTAAGCGTGAAAAATGGTCGTAAGTCACTTTTTGGTGTCCATTGTAAACGAACTGTTGTAAGTCAAGGACTTGGTAGGATGATGTTAACTGTTTTCAAAAACGCCTCCTCCTCCTCCTCCTGCAGGATTATCCAGTTCCAGAGGCCGGTTAAGTTCAAAGATGTTTTGCAGAAAGTCATGGATGCTTTTGGGCAGCTGATGGATTTGCATTATGCGGAGAACGAGGTAATTTCGTATGTTGCTTCTTTCTCTGTCTCTGCTGTTCTCTTGCTCTTCATGTGGCATCTGTCAGTCACTACGTCCCATGTTTTAAAATCCAGTGCAAAAAGGACTTCCAAAAGTTAGAGAGGCGTCATATCTCTTGCTATAGCCAGAGATATCCAACATAGGCAGCTTTGAGACTTGTGGAATTCAGCTCCCAGAATTCCCCGGTCAACATGCTTTAAGATGGGTGGACTTCAACTCCCAGAATTCCCTGGTTAACATGCTTTAAGAGGGTTAGACCTCAAGTCCCAGAATTCCCTGGTCAACATGCTTTAAGATGGGTGGACTTCAACTCCCAGAATTCCCTGGTCAACATGCTTTAAGATGGATGGACTTCAACTCCCAGAATTCCTTGGTCAACATGCTTTAAGATGGGTAGACTTCAAGTCCCAGAATTTCCCGGTCAACATGCTTTAAGATGGGTGGACTTCAACTCCCAGAATTCCCTGGTTAACATGCTTTAAGAGGGGTAGACCTCAAGTCCCAGAATTCCCTGGTCAACATGCTTTAAGATGGGTGGACTTCAACTCCCAGAATTCCTTGGTCAACATGCTTTAAGATGGGTAGACTTCAAGTCCCAGAATTTCCCGGTCAACATGCTTTAAGATGGGTGGACTTCAACTCCCAGAATTCCCTGGTTAACATGCTTTAAGAGGGGTAGACCTCAAGTCCCAGAATTCCCCGGTCAACATGCTTTAAGATGGGTGGACTTCAACTCCCAGAATTCCCCAGCTGGCGTGCTTTACGATCGGTAGACTTCAACTCCCAGAATTCCCCGGTCAACATGGTTTAAGATTGGTGGATTTCAAGTCCCAGAATTTCCCGGTCAACATGCTTTAAGAGGGGTAGACCTCAAGTCCCAGAATTCCCTGGTTAACATGCTTTAAGAGGGGTAGACCTCAAGTCCCAGAATTCCCTGGTCAACATGCTTTAAGATGGGTGGACTTCAACTCCCAGAATTCCTTGGTCAACATGCTTTAAGATGGGTAGACTTCAAGTCCCAGAATTTCCCGGTCAACATGCTTTAAGATGGGTGGACTTCAACTCCCAGAATTCCCTGGTTAACATGCTTTAAGAGGGGTAGACCTCAAGTCCCAGAATTCCCCGGTCAACATGCTTTAAGATGGGTGGACTTCAACTCCCAGAATTCCCCAGCTGGCGTGCTTTACGATCGGTAGACTTCAACTCCCAGAATTCCCCGGTCAACATGGTTTAAGATTGGTGGATTTCAAGTCCCAGAATTTCCCGGTCAACATGCTTTAAGATGGGTGGACTTCAACTCCCAGAAGTCCCCATGCTGGCCAGGGGACTTAAAGTCCACAGTTCTTAAAGTTGCTGTGGTAGGATACCTCTACTTTATCCAATAGCTGTTCTGCAGTCAGAAGTTCTGAATGACCCATGAAAAATCAGTAACGAAATAAACCTGCAGGATGCTTTTAGTTTTGAAATTCCTTTTATTCTAAGACGGGGCTTTTGCGAGAGTTTATTTTGGGTTTCTGCCCCTTTATACACTCCCTTTTAGCTTCACGGACTTGAGTCCTGGTTTAAACAGGGGGAGAAAGAAAGCCATGAGTCAGCATTTTGACAGCTTTTGTTGCCTTCCTGCCTTACATTAATGTACTTATTCAGTGTCTTAGATTCAGGAAAGCTGTGCTTGTTTCCTGAGTTTGCAACGTGCCAACTTAAGACTCCCGGTTTGCATGCATCTAAATTTAGGCCAGTATCTGGTAGAGATTGTCCGTGCACACTGACAGTTTCCCGGGCATGGAGAATCCAATTTTTCTCAGGTTTTGGCAACGGACAGAAGTCAAGAGCAAGGCCCCACCGAGTATTTTTTTTTTCAACCCGAGGTCTTTTGAGGCTGGCTGCGAGGGTCCGTGAAGTCCTGAGAAACAGAAAGAAGGCTGTAGGATATTTTTATTTCCATATTTTGAAAGATTAATGGGCATTCCAAGTGAAAGGGGGGGGGGAGGCGGCCCTGGAAGTGATGTGCAAGCAAGTGCCAAAGGAAAGCGGTTAAAAGAAATTCCAAGCAGGGACTGCACATGAGGGATCGTAAATTGCACAGCAATCTTAAGAATGTAAATTTAATTCTCGATTCCCCTTTGCTGGGAAAAAGAGAAGATCTTCTTCGGAGTAGGACTCTCTTGCCAGGTTAAAGTGAACTCTGCCACCGATTCTAATCATTGCAAGAATGGACAGCTGATATTCTTCTCAGTTTAATTTCTTATTTCCTACGGAAATCTTCAACCAGGCTCTTAAGGAGTACAGCCAGATTATTCTGCAGCTCGAGAAGAAGTTGAAGGATTATCAAAGAGACTACATGTGTCCCCGTTTGTGGCAGCTCTGTTCCATTCTGCACCCCCAGAAGAATGTCGTGTCCCCCCCCCGTTCCCACCCCCCCAGCATGCTTCAATGTTTACAGGTCTATACAGGTAGTCCTCGGTTTACGACCCTGACTGAGCCCGAAATTTCCAATGCTAAGCAAGACCGTTGTTAACTGAGTTTTGCCCGGTTTGCTTGCCACAATTGTTAAGTGAACCTGGCTCCCCCACTCCTCCCCAATTAACTTTGCTTGTCAGAAGGTCATAAAAGGAGCTCACGTGATCCCGGGACACTGCAGCCATCATAAATACGAGTCAGTTGCCAAAGACTGGCAACTTTGGCAGATTTTGATCACGTGACTATGGGGAATGCCGCCCTGGTGTTAAGTGCGAAAAACGGTCGCAAGTCACTTTTTCAGTGTGGTTGTAACTTTGAGCAGTCACTAAATGAATGGTTGTAATTTGAAGACTACCTGCACACACACACACACACACACCCCTTCATATTTTGTGTTTCACACTTTCCTGTACCATTCACAGATTACCCCTAATAAAATTACCGCCGCTGCTCCAACCGGGTGGCAGGGTATTAAGTTTTAGATGACTCAATAAGTGAGCCAATTTGTAGGCACGCCAGAAAAAAAATATGCAAAAAACCCCGAACGGATTAATAACTTCATCCAGTGTTAGGAAACCTGAAAAACGTGACTGGCGTTGCTCCTGTTTCTTCCCATTATTCTTACAACAGCCTTTAAAACAGTGGTTCTCAACCTTTATAGTGCTGCGACCCCTTTAATACAATTCCCCACGATGTGGCAACCCCAACTGTAAAATTATTTTCGTTTTGAATTTATCGCGCCTGAAGCCGTATTGGCTAGCGATCTGAACTGCTTGCGATTGCCTTGAGGACGGAGGCATTAAAGCGGAGACTCCTCCCCTATTAAGTTTATCGCGCCTGAAGCCAGATTAGGCTAGCGATTGGGAGTGATTGCAGCTGGCTTGAGAGGGAGACATCGGAGCAAAGATTTCTCTCTTTTTTAATTCATCGCGCCTGAAGCCGAATTCGGCTAGCGATTTGAAGAGCCTGCAGCTGGCTTGTGGAGTCAACCATTGGAGCGTGATTCTTCGACTTGCAAGTATGCTTCCCATATTTCCGATGATCTTAGGCGACCCCTGGCAAATCGTCATTCGACCCACAATGGGGTCCCGACCCACAATGGGGTCCCGACCCACAGGTAGGCAGTAAGATTCCCTGGTCCAATGAAAACATGGAGACTATGGGCAGCTTAGCTTGTTTGCAGCAGAGGTGAGAAATGAGCCTCCCACATCTTGACTTTATGGATGAACTATGCTTTGAATTACCTTTAAAGTGCAAACTTTCAGAATTCGAATTTATTATGCAAAATTCTAATCCAAAGGAAACGGGAGACTTTGAAGTTCTAGCCAAAGCACAGGCACAAAGCTGTCCAGATGGTGTTGAGCCAGTCAATTTCTCTCAGCCCTCGGAAACAGGCAATGGCAAACCACTTCTGAAAAATCTGGTTAACAAAACTGGCCAAACAATGATTTGTTCCGGCAGTCTCCCAAGAACTGGACACAATTTGAAAGAAAGAATCTTTGTGTCAGAATAGAGCAAGAAGGGGTCTTGGAGGTCTTCTAGTCCAACCCCCTGCTCAAACAGGAGACCCTATGCCATTCCAGACAAGTTGAAAACCTCTGGCGATGAAGCACCAACAACTTCTAGTGGCAAACTGTTCCACTGGTTAATTGTCCTCACTGTTAGGAAGTTTCTCCTTAATTCCAGGTTGCTTCTCTCCTTGATTAGTTTCCATCCGTTGTTTCTTGTCCTGCTTTCAGGTGTTTTGGAAAATGGGGCCCTTCTTCGTGGCAGCCCCTCAAATACTGGAACACAGCTTAAAAAAAAAAATAATTTCAAAAATCCATGAAAAAAATAATAATTCCAGGCAGCCATAACGTTGTAACCACTTCAGAAATCAAATACAGGCAATTCCTTGACTACAACCAACATGGAGCCTGCGCATCACAGTTGCAATGATCGCTAAACGGTTGGTCATGTGATCAACTGCAATTTATGACCTCTTTTTTTTTTTTTTACAGTTGGGAATTTCAAATGTTTTTCTATGAGCACAGCATTGCCAAAACCAGGAAATGGCTGCTAGTTTTCTGCAAAACCATCATAAAACAGAGTCACGTAACCGCGGGACCTTGCCAACGGCTGTAAATGTAGTCTCTTGCCAATCACCTGAAGTTTTATGGTTGCAAAAGAGAGTGGGAGACTTATCAGAAACTTCAAATCTGGGTCATCAAGGGAGGTCTCTCAAAACTGTTCATAAGTTGAGGACTATCTGTGAAGCCATTGCAGTTCTCTTTTCTATATATTTCCCCCGAGGATCCTGCGCGTTTCTAAACCAAGCTAAACAAACAAGCCTCTGGATCAGCCGACAATTGCAGAGAATTGCATTGTATCGGGAGTACTGGCAGTCCTTGACTTACAACCCTTCATTTAGTGACCGCTCAAAGTTACAACGGCATCGGAAAAAAGTGACCTGTGACTGATGTTCACACTTAACGACCGTTGCGGCATCCCCGCGGTCACATTATCAAAAAAATAAATAAATCAGAGGCTTGCCAACCGACTCATATTTATGATGGTTGTAGGGGTGTCATGCGACACACACCCACACACACACACACACACACACACACACACACACACCGTTTTGCAACCTTCCGACAAGCAGAGTCAACGGGAAAGCCGGATTCGCGTTTAACAATCGTGCGACTAACCTTAACCGCTCCAGCGATTCACGCGGCAACTCTGGAGGAAAAGTCGTAAAACGGGGCGAGCCCCCACTGAACAACTTAGCAGTGGAAATTTTGGGGTGATAAGTCAAGGGCTACCTGGATTTATTCCAGCAGAATGAGAGACCACTTGGTGGCTGTCCTTTCCTAAGTAATTGTTTGGATAACTTTTATTCAGTTCTTCCTTGAGGGAGTGTTATGATGGAATAAAAGGTTATAGGTCGTGGTGTTCGTTCGTGGTGTTTTCCAGTAGAATGCTCCACTGGCTTTGCACCGTTCCAGGTTCAGCGGCCCCAAAACCCTGCCATTCCCAAGCTCCCCCCCACCCCACCCCACCGGCCTTCGGCCATTTCCTGCCTTTTCTCTTGTTTGCGACTCAGCTGCCTGGTCCGTGTTTGTTCAAATCTTTTTCCAGCTCCTGATTCCCCTGAAATCACAGGAAGATTTGGATCGAGCCGTGGAACATTTGGACCTCAGCCCTTCTCTGAAAAGCTTGAGGGTGTTTGTGAAAACTCCAAAGGAAACAAATGTGAGACCTGTTTCTTCCCCCCCTCCTACTTTTTTTTTTATTTGTCTGCTTTTATTTGTGTACAAAGCAAAAAAGGCCATGTGGTCATCCAAAGGAGCGGAAACCCTTGTATATTTTTGATGATTGCAAAGTTAGAAGCAAACCCGCTCTGGGAATCGGTGTTTGGCAACCTCATTTTTCCAAGCCTTTATTGGTACGGGAAGTTTGTGCTTTGCAGGTAGCCCTCAACTTGCAAACACTTGTTGAGTGACCGTTTAGTTACAGCGGCGCTGAAAAAAAAGTGACGTACGACCGTTTTTCCACATTTATGACAGTTGCAGTATCCCGGTGGTCCTGTTATCAAAATTCAGATGTTTGGCAACTGGCTCGTATTTATGGCGGAGGCAGTGTCCTGAGATTATGTGGCTCCCTTTTGCAACTGTAGCGCTACCCCCAAAAGGCCCGCTGGAGTCTGGGTTCTCCTGGCCCTCTTGGTATGGTCGCTGGTTCACATTGGTACCTTGCTCATACACCTCTACTGGCCTGAGCCACATAGTGGAGTGGTGGTCAGTCTCCTCTCAGCAGGCAGGTCACTTGGTGGGGTGACGGTCAGTCTTTCTCCAGCCGGTGGGTCACGTGATGAGATATTATTCAGGTGGCTGGTCGGCCCTTCTTCCGTTCTCTCTCTCTCCTTCCACCACCTCTGCTCCTTTGTGGATTCCTCTGCTTGCCCCACAGAAGCCTCTCCTATCCCCTTCTCTCCCACAGGCTTGCCCCGTAGAAGCCTCTCATTTCCTATCCCCATCTCTCCCTCAGGCTTCCCCACATAAACCTCTCCTCTCCTTCTCTCCCTCAGCCTTGCCCCGTAGAAGCCTTTCCTCTTCTATCCCCTTCTCTCCCTCAGGCTTCCCCACAGAAGCCTCTCCTCTCCTCTCCCTTCTCTCCCTCAGCCTTGCCCTGTAGAAGCCTCTCCTCTCCTATTCCCATCTCTCCTCAGGCTTCCCAAATAAACCTCTCCTCTCCTCTCCTTCTCTCCTCAGCCTTGCCCCGTAGAAGCCTTTCCTCTTCTATCCCCTTCTCTCCCTCAGGCTTCCCCACAGAAGCCTCTCCTCTCCTCTCCCTTCTCTCCCTCAGCCTTGCCCTGTAGAAGCCTCTCCTCTCCTATTCCCATCTCTCCCTCAGGCTTCCCCAAATAAACCTCTCCTCTCCTTTCTCCTTCTCTCCCTCAGCCTTGCCCCGTAGAAGCCTTTCCTCTTCTATCCCCTTCTCTCCTCAGGCTTCCCACAGAAGCCTCTCTCCTCTCTCCTTCTCTCACTCAGCCTTGCCCTGTAGCCTCTCCTCTCCTATTCCCATCTCTCCCTCAGGCTTCCCCAAATAAACCTCTCCTCTCCTTTCTCCTTCTCTCCCTCAGCCTTGCCCCGTAGAAGCCTTTCCTCTTCTATCCCCTTCTCTCCCTCAGGCTTCCCCACAGAAGCCTCTCCTCTCCTCTCCCTTCTCTCACTCAGCCTTGCCCTGTAGAAGCCTCTCCTCTCCTATTCCATCTCTCCCTCAGGCTTCCCCAAATAAACCTCTCCTCTCCTTTCTCCTTCTCTCCCTCAGCCTTGCCCCGTAGAAGCCTTTCCTCTTCTATCCCCTTCTCTCCCTCAGGCTTCCCCACAGAAGCCTCTCCTCTCCTCTCCCTTCTCTCACTCAGCCTTGCCCTGTAGAAGCCTCTCCTCTCCTATTCCCATCTCTCCCTCAGGCTTCCCCAAATAAACCTCTCCTCTCCTTTCTTCTTCTCTCCCTCAGCCTTGCCCCGTAGAAGCCTTTCCTCTTCTATCCCCTTCTCTCCCTCAGGCTTCCCCACAGAAGCCTCACCTCTCCTCTCCTCTCCTCTCCTCTCCTCTCCTCTCCTCTCCCCTTCTCTCCCTCAGGCTTGCCTTGTTTTACGCTAATTAGCATTCCCTCATTAGCATCACCTGGATATATTTTTAGCATTTGGGTACCTTTGTGCTTCATTCCCAGTTAGCTCTCCTTATTTGACAAGTAGAATGATTCCTAATCCTTCTAATACAGGTAGCCCTTGATCTATGACCACAATTGGGACCAGACATTTTTGTTGCTAAGCAAGGTGGGTTTTTTTAAGCAGCTCACACCAGATTTTATGACTGTCTGGTGAATCTCTGTAGTTGTTAAATGAATCGCACAATTATTAAGAGAATCCAGCTTTCCCTATTGACTTTAGCTTGTCAGAAGGTCGCAAGGTTGACCTTGGGACACTGCAATGGTCATAAATACGAACTGGTTGCCAAACATCCCAATTTGGCCATGGGGATGCTACTAAGACACTTTATTCAATGCTGTTGTAACTCTGAACAGCCACTAAATGAACTCTTACAAGTCAAGGACTACCTGTACAGAGCGGATGTTAGGCAGGCGCTACCCAGCTTTTCCCTGATTGTTCAGTGATGTCATCTTAAATAGATCACTAGATTCCACTTGATTCCCCCACTAACTGAGCGCTGGAGCCCCCTGATACGTGGTGTCATTTCTTGCAACAGCTGAGACAGTTGAGTCATTACTTCAGGAGTGAAATCCAGCAGGTTCTGACAGGTTCTGGAGAACCGGTAGTGGACATTTTGAGTAGTTCGGAGAACCGGCAAATACCCACCTCTGGCTGACCCCAGGAGTGGGGAGGGAATGGAGATTTTGCAGTATCCTTCCCCCAGAAGTGGGAAGGGAATGGGGATTTTGCAGTATCCTTCTGCTGGAATGGGGTGGGAATGGAGATTCTGCAGTATCATTCCCGTGCCACGGCCACCAAGCCACACCACACCATGCCCACCAAGCCACGCCCACAGGACCGGTAGTTAAAAAACATTTGGATTTCACCACTGCATTACTTGTTCGGTGGGAACTGCCAACAACTTTTGTTCGTTTTCTAGCTCCTGCAACCCAACAACACCAAGCAGCATGAAATGAGGATATCTAAATCCATGGGAGATATACTAGGATCTCTGTATAAAGACACCGAGAGGACACGAAAGCATTCAACAGGTTAGTGAGATGAAGTTGTGCAGTAGACCATGTTCTACTGAGGAGGTCCAGTAAATCCCACTCTTGTACCTGAGTAGATAGTGCTGCTGTTCTTTCCTCAACTTTCACTGTTTCTCAACTTGGCAACTTTAAGCTGAGTGGACTTCCAGAATTCCCCAGCCAGTTATGAATTCTGGGAGTTGAAGTCTTCTCAAAGACTCTTAAGGTGGAGAAACACCAGTCTAAAGAAACACTTGTCTAATGGCAGCCCATAAACTCAACTCTAGACCAGTGAAAAATCTTTACCCCTCGAAATACCCTATCTGTGGGGTCCTTGGTACTCTGTGAGCTTGGTGGCACTTTTTTTTGCAGGTGTTTCATTACTAAACTAGGGAACACCATGTGCCACAACCTTGAAGTAAAAATATTCTCTTCTATGAGTAATATCCTGTCTAATTGTCAACGTTCCTAGAATGGCTTCCAAAGCTGACACTAATAATATAATGTAATGTAATGTAATGTAATGTAATGTAATGTAATGTAATGTAATATAATATAATATAATATAATATAATATAATATAATATAATATAATATAATATAATATAATATAATATAATATAATATAATATAATATAATATAATATAATATAACAACAGAGTTGCAAGGGACCTTGGAGGTCTTCTAGTCCAACCCCCTGCCCAGGCAGGAAACCCTACACCATCTCAGTCAGATGGTTATCTAACATTTTCTTAAAAATTTCCAGTGTTGGAGCATTCACAACTTCTGCATGCAAATCATTCCACTTATTAATTGTTCTAACTGTCAGGAAATTTCTCCTTAGTTCTAAGTTGCTTCTCTCCTTGATTAGTTTCCACCCATTGCTTCTTGTTCTACCCTCAGGTGCTTTGGAAAACAGCCCAACTCCTTCTTCTTTGTGGCAGCCCCTGAGATATTGGAAGACTGCTATCATGTCTCCCCTGGTCCTTTTCATTAAGTAGGCATACCCAGTTCCTGCAACCGTTCTTCATATGTTTTAGCCTCCAGTCCCCTAATCATCTTTGTTGCTGTACCTTCCATGAAGAATAACATAGACAACCAAGGGTGTTCCATTTCTGGGATTGTTGTCAGAAGCTAGTAGAGCAAATTTAAGCCCCTGCTATCTTTTATCTAAGATAAGGCTCCCACCAATGAAATATCTTCTTTGAAGTCAACACCCCCCCCCCTGAATCCCTAAAACAATTAGAGGGCTAGAGACTAAACATATGAAGAGGTTGCATGTGCTCCATCACTCAAGGCTTTTAAAAAGAGACGGGACAACCATTTGTCTGAAATGATTTAGGGCAGTGATGGCAAACCTTTTCGACACTGAGTGCCCAAACTGGAACGCACATGCATGTTTGTGCGCCGGAGCACAGGAAACCCAAAGGCCAACTGGCCAGTGCACACATGCCTGTTTTTAAGGGTGTTTTCAGGCCATCTTTTTGGCTGTTTTTCGGGCCGTTTTTCGGGACTCCAGCACTCGCGAAGACTAGCTGGCCGGCATGCAGATGGTGCACCTGCCCACAGAGAGGGCTCTGCATCAGTGGTGGGTTTCACTTATTTTTGCTACTGATTTGCAAGTGAACTGGGCAGGTGGGGGGAGCCTCCTACCACCCGAACCAGGTAGATGGGTGGAGCCTCCCGCCGCCGCTGCTACCGGTTCACCCCGAACCGGGGTGAACCGGTAGCAAGCTACCACTGCTCTGTGTGCAGCAAGCCATCACGGATTTAGGGTATCCTACTCGAGCAGGCAGGTTGGACTAGAAGACCTCTAAGGTCCCTTCCAACTCTATTATTCTATGTCCCAAACTATAAGCCATTGTGCTCCATCAGCAAGGCAGCTTGACCTCCGCTGCTGTTTTCCACATGTTTTGTGAGTGCACATCTCACCACTGCAGGATGCAGTGCAGACCCAGCCAAAGATAGACTAGTGTAGATCCATAACTGATACTTCCACAATTCTTTGGTCTGTTCTAGGGCAGGAGCGTCCAATTCAATTTCATTGAGGGCTGCATCAAGGCTTTGGTTGACCGCAGGGGGCTGGGTGCCACAAATTGCTGGCATGTTTCCTCTTAAGACTGGGTAGACCGGGCCGAAGCTATGCTGGCCTGAACTTTCCTCTTCGCATTGAGTAGACCAAGATGGCCCAGTGGGCTGGATCCAACCACTTTGTGGGCCAGACGCGACCCGCGGGCCTTGAGTTTGAAACCCCTGTTCTAATGACACTGTTAGGAGTTGAAAACCCATCTTCTGTAGCTGGTCAGTTTGCAGGGAAATTTGTCTAAGACAAGGGTGGGCAATTAATTTTCCCAAGGAGCCACGTGAGAAACTGTTGTGGAGGCCTGAACCAATAAAGGCGTTTAAAGTGCATAGGTACATAGGTAAATCGGAAAAAAAAAATCATTTTAAGATAGAAAGGCGCGATAGCTTAGTAGTTAAAGACACTGCGCTTATCACCCGGAGTGCTCAGAGCCCAGGTTTGAGGCCCGAGCGCCGCACGACAGGGTGAGCTCCCGTTATTTAACCCAACTCCAACCCACCTAGCAGTTAAAAAGCATGCAAGTGTGAGTAGATAAATAGGTACCACTTCAGTGGGAAGGTAATAGCATTCTGTGCGCCTTTGGCATATAGCTGTGCTGGCCACATGACCACGTAGGTGTCTGGACAGCACTAATCTTTATCTTTTATCAAAATAAAAGCAATCCATGAGGCTGGATAAGGACAGCTAAAGAACCATAAAATGCCCAGGAATGATCTAAGCGTGGAATTAGAATTAGAATTGAGCTGGAAGGGACCTTGGAGGTCTTCTAGTCCAACCCCCTCTGCTCAAGCAGGAGACCCTATCCCATTTCAGACAAATGGCCGTCCAGTCTTTTCTTAAAAAATCCCAGTGTTGGAGCACCCACAACTTCTGGAGGCAAGCTGTTCCGCTGGTTAATTGTCTTCATTTTCAGGAAATTTCTCCTTAATTATAAGTCACTTCTCTCCTTGATTAGTTTCCATCCGTTGCTTCCTATCCTGCCTTTGGGAGCTTTGGAGAATAGCTTGACTCCCTCTTCTTTGTGGCAGCCCCTCAAATATTGGAAGACTTCTATTATGTCACCCCTAGCCCTTCTTTTCTCTACACCAGCCAAATGAATGTTAAACAAATATTTAAATGGATAGGATAGGATGGATCAGGGGTCTCCAACCTTAGCAACTTTAAGCCTGGCGGACTTCAACTCCCAGAATTCCCCAGCCAGCAAAGCTTAAAGTCCGCCAGGCTTAAGGTTGCCAAGGTTGGAGACCCCTGGGATGGATGGATGCATGGATGGATGGATAGGATTGGATTGGATTGGATTGGATTGGATTTGGATGAATGGATGGATAGGATTGGATTGGTTTGGAATGGATTGGATTGGATTGGATTGGATTTGGATGGATGGATGGATGGATGGATGGATGGATGGATGGATGGATGGATAGGATTGGATTGGATTGGATTTGGATGGATGGATGGATGGATAGGATTGGATTGGATTTGGATGGATGGATGGATGGATGGATGGATAGATGGATGTATGGGATTGGATTGGATTTGGATGGATGGATGGGATTGGATTGTATTGGATTGGATTTAGATGAATGGATGGATGGATAGGATTGGATTGGATTGGATTGTAATGGACTGGATTGGATTGGATTTGGATGGATGGATGGATGGATGGAAGAATGGGATTGGATTGGATTGGATTGGATTGGATTTGGATGAATGGATGGATGGATGGGATGGGATTGGATTGGATTGGATTGGATTTGGATGAATGGATGGATAGGATTGGATTGGTTTGGATTGGATTGGATTGGATTTGGATGAATGGATGGATAGGATTGGATTGGATTGGATTGGATTTGGATGAATGGATGGATGGATGGATAGGATTGGATTGGATTGGATTGGATTTGGATGGATGGATGGATGGATGGATAGATGGATGTATGGGATTGGATTGGATTGGATTGGATTTGGATGAATGGATGGATTGGATTGGATTGGATTTGGATGAATGGATGGATAGAGGCAGGTAGATAGGTATTTATTTATTTATTTATTCATATTTTTATACCGCCCTATCTCCCTAGGGACTCAGGTAGGTAGGTAGGTAGGTAGATAGATATAATATTTAAATTAAATTAATATTTAAATAGAGTTTAATGAATATTTTTCATCCCTATTACTACAGCGGCCTTAGTCCTTTCGCTGTGAGGTTGCTAGAAGGCCAAAAGCATAGATAATCTTTTTTTTTTATTTTTCAAAACAATTACGTAGTTGTTTTTTTTTTTGTTGTTTTGTGTTTTCTCCTTTACGTTGCCATTGAACTTTTGCCCAGGATATTAGGAGGTATTTGGTGAAGCTGTCTGAGAAACAAAATGTGCTTGGTCTGTTGTTCCATGTAGCCTCTGTAGATGTCATCGTGTGCTTGAACACCATGTGTATGTTTTGGTGCTGTCCTTCGGGTTGCCGGCCGGGCTGATTAGCCGACCAATGACATTTGGAGATAATATATATATATTGGCTGCTGGCTGAACACCCAAAAGACTCTTTTTTTGAAGAAGGAAAGGCAGGACATAGCAAGAGGTCTCCCTCAATGAGCAGACGGGGAAAAATATGTGAAAGGGAGCAGAGTATCAAACCTACAGTGATGGAGGATAGCAACTCTTCCTTCCCACCATGGTTGAGAATGACCAGACAAGGTAACTTTGCTTTCGCTCCGCTCTCCCAATAAATCAGGGTTTGTTTGTTTTTAAGCTTTTGGGAGTATAGAGGAAGAAAGAATCACAAAGTTTGGCTCCAATTTTCTGTGGGAGGAAAATAATCTAGAGGCACTGAGGGATGTGGATAGGTGGCTCAGCTTATTCCAGTTTTGAAGGCTGATATAGGTGGGTCCTTGACTTGAAATGATTAATTTAGCAAACCGTGTGAAGTTACAATGACCCTGGGGGGAGAAAAAAAAAGTAACCGATGAGCAGATGGTAAGGCCACACTTGCATTCAGTTTTGGTCGCCGCGATGTAAAAAAGATGCGGAGACTCTAGAAAGAGTGCAGAGAAGAGCAACAAAGATGATTAGGGGACTGGAGGCTAAAACATAGGAAGAACGGTTGCAGGAACTGGGTATGTCAAGTTTAATGAAAAGAAGGACTAGGGGAGACATGATAGCAGTGTTCCAATATCTCAGGGGTTGCCACAAAGAAGAGGGAGTCGGGCTGTTCTCCAAAGCACCTGAGGGTAGAACAAGAAGCAATGGGTGGAAACTAATCAAGGAGAGAAGCAACTTAGAACTAAGGAGAAATTTCCTGACAGTTAGAACAATTAATAAGTGGAACGACTTGCCTGCAGAAGTTGTGAATGCTCAACACTGGAAATTTTTTAAGGTCTTGCGCTGAGCAACTATTGTGGCACCCTCATGGTCAAAATTCGGGCACTTTGCAACTGGAACGTATTTACAAGAATTGTAGCATCGCAAGGTTAGGTGTCTGCTATTTGTGACCTTCCTCCGACAAGCAAAGCCAACCAGGGGGAAACGAGATTTGCTTCACGACCATGGGGTTCACTGAACAATTTCAGTGAGTCGCATAACAACCGTAGTTATAAAATTGGATGCCTGCTCACGTAAAAACCACATGGCTTAGCAATGAAAATTCTCATCCCGGCGGTGGTTGCAAGTCAAGGACTACATGTGTAGTTGAGGAAAGGAGGTGGTGGTGGGAATATAATACTATGGTTGGAGTATCTAATGCAGGGGTCTCCAACCTTGGTCCCTTTAAGACTTGTGGACTTCAACTTCCAGAGTTCCTCAGCCAGCTTTGCTTTGCTGGCTGAGTGACTCTGGGAGTTGAAATCCACAAGTCTTAAAGGGACCAAGGTTGGAGACCCCTGATCTAATGCTTCCTTCTGTCCATCAAAGGATAGCAGATGTTGGATCTAGTATGTATTTTGAGCTGAATGTGGGAGCCAAAGCTATAGGGAGATATTAGGGATGATTCTAGTTCCAATAATTGTGTGTCACAGTCAGTATTGAGTGCGGGAATCTGTATTTCTAAACAGAAGAACCTCAAGAAGAAGAGATAGAAAGGAACTAGGAAGCATTTTTCCCAAGACAAAGGAAATAAACTGGGGTATGTAAAATTGAGAGGATTTCCAAAAAGAAGAGGGGCTGAGATGCCACCAGCTTTCACACTGTGGGTTCAGCCTTTGATATTTATTCATTTATTACATTTTTATGCCGTCCATCTCCTCTATAAGGTATAACTCTGAGGCTGTTACAAGTTCTATCTAATGCTGGAGTTCAGTTTCTGTCCCTTTCAGCCTGTATGATCTGTTCAAAAATATCTGTGGGTTTTCAGAAGACCCTTTTCACTCTTGTTCTGGGCCAGAAGGATGAGCATGGAGTCGGTTTAGCAGTTCCAGTAGGTGATGGATCAAGGAGGGAACCAACCTAGGAGAAATTTCCTGACAGTGGGAGCAATTAAACTTGCATTCAGAAGTTGTGGATGCTCTATCACTGGAAGTTTTCAAGAAGAGATTGGACAACCTTTTGTCCAGAATGGTATAGGGTCTTCTGCTTGAGCAGAGACTTAGACTAGAAGACTTTCAAACTCTGTTCTGTTATTAGCAGTGAGTTCATCCCTTGGTAAATTTTATATATTTGTTAAAGGTTCCAGATTTTTTTCTTGGCATGGAAGATCTCTAAACCAGGGGTCTCCAACCTTGGCAACTTTAAGACTTGTGGACTTCAACTCCCAGAATTACTCAGCCAGCTTTGCTCGGAGTTGAAGTCCACAAGTCTTAAAGTTGCTAAGGTTGGAGACCCCTGCACTAAACTATGTCTTCTGTCTGAAATGGCTACCTTCCATAGGGTTTGGTCACGACATATGAAGGCTTTAGAAAGCTGTAGCCCAAAACATCTGTAGGAGGAACCAACTGAGGCCAATCTTAGCAGGACAGAGTCTACTGTGCTTCCATTGAGGGCAAATTCTTACATCCATTCAATGTCACAGTTGGCATGGTGCATGCAAATTGCTGTACTAGGCATGCAAAAAAAGAATTAGGGGTGACATGATAGCAGTCTTCTAATATTTGAGGAGCTGCCGTAGAGAAGAGGAGGTGAACCTATTCTCTAAAGCCCCTGAAGGCAGAACAAGAAGGAATGGATGGAATCAAGGAAAGAAGCAACCTAGAACTAAAGAGAAATTTTATGATAGTGAGAACAATTAACCAGTGGAACGACTTGCCTCCAGAAGTTGTGAGTGCTCCAACACTGGAAGTTTTTAAGAAGAGATTGGACAACCATTTGTCTGAAATGGTATAAGGTTTCCTGCCTGAGCAGAGGTTTGGACTAGAAGACCTCCAAGGTCCCTTCCAGTTCTGTTATTCTGTGTTTTGCTTTCTCATAATTCTTTTATTTTCCTTGCTGCCCGACAATCCCTTGTTTAGTGACTCCGTTGCCGGATTTGTTCCTTTTTAAGGCCACTCTCCCTTCCCCATGATCTCTCCATGATAACTTCTGCCTGTTTTGCAGGATCTCTGCATACCGGCAGGAGTTCTCCGCCTCCTGGGAGCGTTCCTGAAGAGCAGCAGCAGATTGCCCGTCAGGGATCGTACACCAGCATCAACAGCGAAGGAGAATTCATCCCCGAAACCATGGAGCAAACTGTAAGTTGCCTTGGAAAACTCAGAAAGTGAATCAGATGCCAGAAAAGTCCTTAACTAGTCCTTAACTTTTCCTAGTGGCAGAAGGGATAAAAATGGGTTCTATCAGCTTGGTTTAGCCCCATGGAGATCCTTGGGAATCGTCACAATTTAAGTGCCCTTCTGTTACATTCTGCTTGGTTAGCATAGCACGTGCTTAAACGGGGCGATTTCAAACGTATTCTGAAACCCTCGCTCTTATTTCTCTCCTCCTGTTTTCTCTCAAAGTTGATGGACCCATTTATCAGCCCAAATAGCTCGCTTTCTAACAGTTGTCAGTCCCTGGATCGATCCGTAGACAGGTAAGAACCGGAAAGTTTAACCATAAGTTTCCATATTTTCTTTCTTATTCCTTGAGGGCGTCTTCAGTACAAGTTATAGTGGGTGGTCACAAGAGATTGGGGGGGGGGGGAGGGGGAGGGGGAGGGTCTGTCTCAGGGGTGGTGTATGACTTCAAAAATATCCCCCCGCCCCCCCAGAGTGATTTTCCTATGTGTTCGATTTCTCAAAGAAAGCTCTTTTTATTAAATGAATAACTATTAAGTATAAAGAATGAAGAGCAACAGTTAGTCCTCGGCTTACGACCATGACTGTTGCTAAGTGAGACATTTGCTAAGTGAGTTTGGCCCCGTTCTTTGCGACCGTTCTTGCCACAGGCGTTAAGTGAATCACTTGCAGTGGTTAAATTAGTAACACTAGTTATTAAGCCAATCTGGCTTCCCCCATTGACTTTGTCCGAAGGTCGTAAAAGGGGGTCACATGACTGCGGGATACCGCAACCGTCATACCTATGAGTCGGGTCACGTGACCCCTGCAACCGTCATAAAAATGAGTCAGTTCTCAATCATCTAAATTTTGGTCACATGGCCATGGGGATGCTGTTAATGGTTGTAAGTGTGAAAAGCAGTCATAAGCCACTGTTGGAACTTCGAACAGTCACTAAATGAAACGTTGTAGGTCGAGGACTACCTCTATTAAGATGGAGCTGCTGATTTTTTAAGGGGCTCTTTTTATTCTCTGGTTGGTTCTAGGTCATCAGTCTACGGAATCCAGATCACGGCTGTTCCAAAAGTGCTTTTGCAAAAGGCAGTTGGTTTTTCCTTGAAGACGTTTTGCTCCTTATCCAGGAGGCTTCTTCAGTTCTAACCTCAGTCCCCCAGTTCTAAAATTCTTTGGTTAGAACTGAAGAAGCTTCTTGGATGAGAAGCAAAATGTTTTCAAGGGGAAAAAAGAATCCAAGAAATTCCATTTGCCTTTTGGAAAAAGCACTTTTGCGATTTAAATCATTTGTTACACACCATGCCTCTGGTTGTTTTTTTATTAGGACAACATGCCTAACATTTTTATAAGGAGAGATAGGCAATGCTGATTTTAAAATTCATGCAGGAATTTAAAATGTTATGCATTGTTAAGATTTTTAGTCTGAGTAATTGCAGATAAATAATAAGCTATGTTGGCAGCTGAGCACATCACTCTACGTCTAATTTGATTTTTTGTGCAGCCCTTCTTTCAGCAAAACTCAAGTTTCAAGAAGAAAAAGAGAAACCAAAGACAGCTTCGAGTGCCTGGGTAAGAATGCTGAGTTATTGTACTGTATGAATATTGTATAAAATAATTGTATTATTGTACAATAATAAGTATTGTATAATGCTTATTGTATAAGACGGTATGGTTGACTTCAACCAAGAAGGATATTTAGATAATCCTTGACTTATGATTGGAGCCAGAATTTCCATGCTAAGCAAGGCGATTGCTAAACTTTTTTGCCACAGTTGTTAAGCAAATCACTGCAGTCGTTAAGTGAATCAAGCAGTTGCTAAGTGAATCCAGCTTCCCCCCCATTGCTTGTTGGGAGGTCCAGCTGAGAAGGTCTCAAATGGGGAATCGCGTGACCCTAGGACATTGCAACCTGAATTTTGATCATGTGACCATGGGATGCTGCCATGGATATAAGTGTGAGGAGTGGTTGTAAGTCACATTTTTCAGTGCCCTAGTAACTTTGAACAGTCACTAAATGAATGGTTGTAAATTGAGGATTATCTATACCCAAAATCTCACCAAAATCTTAGAAGGCTAAAAACGAGTGGAAATTGCCGTAACGCAAGAATATTAAAAAAAAAGTTATAGCTGAATGTTTAAAAGGATATCTGGCCAGAGGAAGAGAGTTATAGCAGCCTCCCACGCTTCTGTCGGAGGGTTCCAGAAAACGGGGATCTTCCCTGAACCGAAGTGTTCATTATCTGATATTTTCCTTGCAGAGTTAATTCTGGCTAATCAGCTCGACTTCAAGGTCCTTGTCTAGCTGCTGAAATCAGTGGAACATTTATTCCAGTGTTCATGTTATCATGACCTCTCCTATTAGAAAAATGAATATATGGCAAAGGGCCCAGGGATGATTTTAAAAAAAGGGAGAAAGAGAGAAGGAGGAAAGGAGGAAGGAAAGAAAGAAAGAACGAACAAAAGAAAGAGATGGATAGATAGATGATGGGTTGATAGATGAAGGAAGGAAGAAAAAGGAAGGGGGAGGGAAGAGAGAGAGAGAGAGAGAAAGAAAAGAAAGAAAGAAAGAAAGAAAGAAAGAAAGAAAGAAAGAAAGAAAGAAAGAAAAGTAAATAAGTGTTTGACTTGAGGTGATATTGCATTGCACCAAATGTTGGAAGTAGGTTTCAGAGTTATCTTGTGGGACTTTGGGAATTTTTAATACGCCTCCAAGGTGTAGAGTTCTACTTTTTAATTAAGCTGTCATTTGCCTGATCCCCAAGTGTCCTGCTCACTCGACTATCCCCCCTCCATTTTCTTTCATATTCATTAAGGGTTGCGTCGACATCTTTTGCTTCAAGAACATTACATTAAAGAGAAACAGCTGAATTGTCTTAGGAGATGATGATCAAGCAGTGGTTAAGCGATGTGGAGAATGAGAAAGATTTATAATAACTGGGCTTAAAACGGGGCTGTTTAAGGCAGCATAAGGAAACAAAATGAAATTTTAGCCTTTTGTAACCCTTCTCCTGGCTGTGATATCTGCTTTCTGTAACAGATTCCTTTGTCTTCTTATTGTTTTGTAAAAAAAAATATATATAGTTTTCAACAAGTGGGCCATTTCTCATTTATCTTAGCCACGTGCCTTATCTTGGAGAAGCTGCTAAGAGCTTAGATGTGCAGACCTTGATAATAAGAAAGCAAGAGCCATTTTGATGTAATAGTTAAGGCCGCAAGCTAGAAATCAGTAGCCTGAGTTCACACTCAGACACGAAAGCCAGCAGGGGGACTTCGGGCCAATCACCAGGAGCCTGTGAGTTCTAGTCTCGCCTCAGGAATGGAAGCCAGTTGGGGGATTGGATCAGTGGTGAAATCTAAAATTGGTTACTACAGCGTGGCTTGGGGGGGGGGATAATGTGAGTGGGTGGACTTGGCCAACGTTTTTTTTTTAAATTTTTAAAAGCATTTTTTCTACAACCTCTTCGGCCGAAGAGGTTGTAGAAAAAAATGCTTTTAAAAGCCTCTGACAATCAGACAAGTCAGCTGGGATCATCAAAGCCTTTTAAAAGCATTTTTTTACAACCTCTTCGGCCGAAGAGGTTGTAGCATCTTTTAAAAGCCTCTGACAATCAGACAAGTCAGCTGGGATCATCAAAGCCTTTTAAAAGCATTTTTTTACAACCGCTTTGGCCGAAGAGGTTGTAGAAAAAATGCTTTTAAAAGCCTCTGACAATCAGACAAGTCAGCTGGGATCATCAAAGCCTTTTAAAAGCATTTTTTTACAACCGCTTTGGCTGAAGAGGTTGCAGAAAAAATGCTTTTAAAAGGCTCTGATGATCCCAGCTGAGCCGCGCAATCATCAGAGGCTTTTTTGGGGGGGGGGCGAAGAAAAAATGCTTTTAAAAGTTTTTTTTAAAAAAAACTCTGATCATGCGGCTCAGCTGGGTGTCGGGGGAGGGGTGGAGCAGGGATTTTTGCTACCGGTTCTCCGAATCACCTGTCGCCATCGCTACTGGCTCGGGGGATCCGGTCCGAACTGGGATCATTTCACCCCTGGATTGGGCCCATCACTTTCTCTCAGCCCAGCCTAGTTCAGCCCAGTTTCTTGCCTGGAGTTATTTATAAAAATAATAAAGGCAAGATAAAAATCTAATAAAGGCTGAGTTCAGGATGAAATAGCAGTTTCTGCCATTCATTTCGCAAGTATGTAAGCAGTGCTTACATACTTATAGGGACGCGGTGGCTCAGGGGCTAGGACGTTGAGCTTGTCGATCGAAAGGTCGGCAGTTCAGCGGTTCGAATCCCTAGTGCTGCCGTGTAACGGGGTGAGCTCCCGTGACTTGTTCCAGCTTCTGCCAACCTAGCAGTTTCGAAAGCACGTAAAAATGCAAATAGAAAAAATAGGGACCACCTTTGGTGGGAAGGTAACAGCGTTCCGTGCGCCTTTGGTGTTGAGTCATGCCAGCCACATGACCACGGAGACGTCCTCGCACAGCGCTGGCTCTTCGGCTTTGAAACGGAGATGAGAACCGCCCCCTAGAGTCGGGAATGACTGGCACGTATGTGCAAGGGGAACCTTTACCTTTACCTTTAAGCAGTGCTCAACTTACAACTGTTCATTTTACAATGGCTTATAACAAAGTTAGACAATGAAAAAAAATGATCGAGAACCGTTTTTCACACTTCTGATCATTGCAGCATTCCCATTGGTCATGTGATCAAAATTCAGGCGCTTGGCAACTGACTCATGTTTATGGCGGTCGCAGAGTCATGCAATCACATTTTATAACCTTCCGCAGCTGGCTTATAAAGCTAGCAAAGTCGATGGGGAAGGCCAGATTTGCTTAACGGCAGCATGATTCACTGAAGAACTGCTTAATGACTGCGGCAGAAAGAAGGTAAAACAAGGAAAGCTCACTTAACAACTTCCTTGCTGTGCAATGGAAATTTTGGGCTGCCGGGTATACTGTCTGTAAATATTACAGACAAAAATAATGCATGTAATATTTTTCGAATAAACCTAGACCGCAGAGATAAAATGAGTGTGCTGGAGTGATTAAAAAAAGCACTTTTAATCAGGGGTGAAATGTAAAATTTGTTACTACCAGTTCTGTGGGCATGGCTTGGTGGGGGGGTAATGTGACTGGGTGGGCGTGGCCAACCTTTTTTTTTTTGGCCAAAGAGATTGTAAAAAGCCTTTGATGATCAGGCAACTCAGCTGGGATCACCTTTTAAAAGCATTTTTTCTACAACCTCTTCTGCCAAAGAGGTTGTAAAAAAAAATGCTTTTAAAGGGTTCTGACAATCCCAGCTGAGCTGCGTGATCATCATAGGCTCTTTTTTTTTTACTTTTAAAAGCATTTTTTCAGCCAAAGAAAAAAATGCTTTTAAAAGTAAGACAAACAAAAACCTCTGATGATCACGCAGCTCAGCTGGGGCGGAGGGGGACAGGGATTTTTGCTACTGGTTCTCTGAACCACCCGCCGCCATCGCTACCGGATCAGGCGATCCGGTCTGAACCAGGAGCATTTCATCCCTGCTTTTAATGCTTTTCTTCATGGATAGAAGTAATGGGAGGGACTCTGCTGTAAAAAAAAATACTCTATTGTTTAATTATCTCTCTTAAGTCAACTTTTAACTGGGAGAGGGGGATTCTCTTGGATTTCATTGGCAGGAGGGAGTGAATGAAGCAGGTCAACTTTTTCCATCTTTTTACCTCGTTCTTCTCTCTTGGACAGATTTCAACGTCCCGTTTTGCGACCGAGGAAAAGGCGGCACCTTTCCAAGGCAGTATCATCTCTCTCAGAGTCGCAAGGATTACAATGATGGTAAGTCTGCTTAAATAAGGGTTTTAATGGCTTTCCAACGATAAACATATGAAAAGCAGGGACGTGCCTGCAGGGCAGTTTAAAAAAAAAATAGGAGCATAGCGGATGTGAAGGTGTGATGCGAAAAGTTGCCTTGCAGTGGAGATGGCCGGCACGAAAGAAAAGAAAGGGAGGGAGGGAGAGAGAGAGAGAGAAAGGAGGGAGGGAGGGAGGGAGGGAGAAAAAGAGGAAGAAAAAGAGAGAGAGAGAGGAGGGGGGAAGGAGAAAGAAAAAAGAGAGAAAGAAAGAGAGGGAGGGAGGGAGAAAAAGAGAAAGAGTGAAGAGGGAAGGAAGGGAGGGAGAAAGAAAGAAGGGAATGAGAAAAAGAAAGAAAAAGAGGGAGGAAAGAAAGAAAGAGAAGTAGGAAGCAAAGAAGGAAGTGAAAGGAAAAAAAGAGGAGAGAGAAATTAATTAATTAATTTTGGCCAAAATAACTTTGGTCTCCAAATGGTGGCTAGCATCATCTCGACTTTTTTGAATCATGCCCTGCAGACCTTTTGGGAAGAATTTAGCTTGCCAGGGTAGGAACTTCCTATACCACTGCAATAGTTAGTCCCAGTGGTGAAATCCGAACTGGTTTGCTACCAGTTCGCTGGCCATACATGCGCACCGCACGCCAATGGTAAGTAGAACAGCAGGGAAGGGATCAGCTGTGCCGCGCAGTTTAGCTTTGCTAGAAAGCAGTAAATCCTGCTTTCTAGTCAAGCTAAACCTTGCAGCACAGCTGATCGTCAAAAATACTGGTTGGCCCGAACCGGTAGTTTTTATCATTACCAGTTTGCCTGAACTGGAGCGAACCAGTAGCATTTCACCCCTGGTTAGTCCTCAACGTGTGACCGGTCACTAGAATTACAGTGAGCCCTCCCAAATATATTTATGACCCAGTTCCAATGGCTCCATTTTGGGCACTGGGAAACAGGCTTGGGAAGAAGGATCCAACAGCCCATAATCCTTGCTCTGAAACTGTGTGTAAGAACCCCAGATAGGTGCTCCTCAAATTACATCCACAACCGAGTCCAACGTTTCTGTTGCTAAATGAGACATTTGTTAAGTGACTCTGACTTCCCCATTGACTTCGCTTGTCAGAAAGCTGCAAAAAGGGATCACGTGACCCCAGGACATTGCAACCGTCATAAGTATGAGTCGGTTGCCAAGCATCTGAATTTTGTTCACATGACCAAGGGGATGCTGCGAGGGTTCTAAGTGTGAAGAGCGGCCATAACTAACTTTTGCTGTTGTAACTTTGACCGGTCACTAAGCGAACCGCTGTAATTCGAGGACTCCCTGTATTTGCAAAACTGTAACCATGCCATGTTTTACAGACAAAATTAAGCTTTTTCTCTCTTCCAACCTAATCAAAGATGCATGTAACTGATTGTGTCTTGCGATGAGCTTTCCATTAGCCCATTTTGAGTTTGGAGAGGTCATACAGGCAGTTCTTGCAACCATTCCTTTAGTGACCACTCAAAGTTACATTGGCTCTAAAAAAACGACATGGCTGTTTTTCACACTTATGACCATTGCAGCGTTCTCAGAGTCAAAACTCAAGCCACTTGGCAATTGGCTCGCATTTGTGAGAGTTGTATTGTCTTATGGGCGGTCTTGTGATCACAAAGTCAATTGGGGAGCCAGATTCAACCTTTATACTAACTTAACAACTTCAGTGGTTCGCTTAACAACTGTGGCAAGAAAGGTCGTAAAATGGGACAAAACTCCCTTAACATCTGTCTTGCTTAGCAACTAAAATGTTGAGCTCATTTGTGCTTCCAGTTTAAGGACTTTTAAAAGCATTTTAAAAGCATTTTTAAGCCTCTGATGATCGCGCGGCTCAGCTGGGATTGTCAGAGCCTTTTAAAAGCATTTTTTCCATCCCTCTATGGAACCATCCCATTCTTCCATGTTCTCTTTTCTATTAGAAATTTTTTGTGACATTCTGCAAGGATCAAGGAATGATCTGAAGTTAGTGGAAGATACCACTTCCCTATCATTTGAGATCACTATCCTGAATTATAGGGTAATAGAAAACAGACCCTGGATTTCTTCTGCCTTTTCGGCTTCTTCGGAACCAGTTATGAATTCCGTAATTGGAGCTCACAGTCCTTAACCTGGGGAAATTCCTTTCATTGGGATTCCAGCTGTTTTCTTCTGTGAATCATGGGATTACTTGATTTAAGAAATTGAGATGGAAGAATCTCAAGGGCCGGGATAGCTCAGGCAATAGAGAAGCCTGTTATTAGAACACAAAGCCTGCAATTACTGCAGGTTCGAGCCCGGCCCAAGGTTGACTCAGCCTTCCACCCTTTATAAGGTAGGTAAAATGAGGACCCAGATTGTTGGGGGGGCAATAAGTTGACTTTGTAAAAAATATACAAATAGAATGAGACTATTGCCTTATACATTGTAAACCGCCCTGAGTCTTCGGAGAAGGGCGGGATATAAATGTAAACAAACAAACAAAAAGAATATATCAAGATGACTCATAAAGAGAAGATTATAGATATAAATGTACAAATATAGCAAAGCTGGCTGAGGAATTCTGGGAGTTGAAGTCCACAAGTCTTAAAGTTGCCAAGGTTGGAGACCCCTGCTTTAGAGAGAATATGCATGATTATTTAGGAAAATGAAAATGTACATTTATTATATGCGTATAAGAAAATAAAAAAGAAAACACTTTTTACAAAAAAAAAAAAAAGATGACTCATAAAATTGGACAAGATGATTTTACTCAAGCAAAACACTCCAGTCCAGTTTGAAGGAGACCCATTTTTAAAAATAAGCTATATTCCTGTTCAGTCAACACACACATGAAGGGACCCTGCCCGTAAATGTAAGAAACCCCCTAGGAGAAGCTCGGTTAATGTACAGGTAGGCCTTGACTTACAACGGTTCATTTAGTGACCATTCAAAGTTAGCGTCATTGAAAAAAGTGACATGACTATTTTTCACAGTTAATAACCTTCGCAGCGTCCCCATGGTCATGTGATCAAAATCCAGATGCTTGGCTACTGGTTCACACTTATGACCGTGGCTGTATTCCAGGGTCAGGTGATCCCCTTTTGCCACTTTCTGACAAGCAAAGTCGGAATGAGAAAAGCAGATTCATTTAACAACCAGGTTACTAGATTGTACAATGTGTTGCTTGAAATAGATTCGGAAAAGGATTTGGTAAAGGACTATGATAAAATGGGCACAGAATATTCAGGAACCAATAATATTGGTAACATGGGAGAAAATCTGGGTTAGAAATGTTAAGTTTACACAAGCACAGAATCTAAGGGAAAATTTTTATAAGATGTTTTATAGATGGCACTTAGATCCCAAAAAATTATCATGTATGTATCCTGATGTGACTGTGATGACGCTACATATTTTCATATTTGGTGGATTTGCAAGAAAATTAAGGCCTTTTGGATAAGAATTTGGTGGATTATTCAAAATGTCCTGAAGAAGAAGATAAAGTTCCTGCCGCAATTTTTCCTTTTGGGAATTATAGCAGATTGTACAGTGATTGAGATTAAATTGATTTTGAACTTAATAACAGCAGCAAGGCTGCTGTTTGGACAATATTGGAAGAAAAAAGAGTTACCTACAATAGAAGAATGGATATTGAAAGTTACTAACTTGGCTGAGATGGCTAAAATCTCAGCCTTTTTGAAAGACAATACGCAGGAAAGATATTTAATTGAATGGAAAAAATGGATTGATTATTTACAAAACAGATATCAGATTAAGAAATATCAGATTGCCTTTGAATAATTAGGATGTATTATTTTATGTAATGGGGGGGGTTAGGAAATGAAAAGACTTGGATGAGGTTAATTGGATTAGAAGGGAAAATTTTATTTTATTTTTGGTTTATGTATAACAATACCTTGTGATTGAGCCGGGTAGCCGGGGGGGGGGGGGGGGGGAAGGGAGAGGGGAAGGGGGTTTTGAGGGGGGGAGGGGGGGAAAGGGGAAAAAATGTTTTTGTTTGTTAAAACTTTTTCAATAAACAACCAGGTTACTAACTTATCAACTGCAGTGATTCGCTTAACAGCTGAGGCAAGAAAGGTCGTACAATGGGGCAAGAATCACTTTAAAAATGTCTCACTTAACAACAGAACTCTTGGGCTCCATTGTGGTCATAAGTTGAGGACCATTTGTATATAAGACAATATAACCAGTGGTGGGATTCAGCCAGTTCACACCTATTCGGGAAAATCGATTGTTAACTTTCTAAGCAATTTGGAGAACTGCTTGTTGGAAGAAATCTTATTTGGTTTTTTTCCACTTTATAGGGCTAATCCTGTAAGGAGGCAGGAAGGAAACATTCTGTGGTGTTTCTAGCCTAACCTTTATTACCCTGCTTACAGAAACTGCCTCTCTAGTTAACCCTTATTACATTGTAACAGCTAAAGCGAAGCGCCCATCGATGTGAGTGACATTGAGTTGGCCATCCCCACACGGTCACATGACTACTGAGCCACACCTACCCAGCTGGTCATTAGGGCAGAGAACCGGTTGTTAAATTATTTGAATCCCGCCACTGAATATAACCTTCGTGGTCTAAATTTTTTTTTGTTCTGTCTTTATTGCTTTCCAAGGCCGCAGAACGTTCCCTAGGAGTTACGCTCCTCCGGAGAACATGTTCCAGCTTCTGCCTTCCAGCCGAACCAAGAGTTTCAACGGAGATAGCAAGTTGATCACCATGCGGTACGAGGAACGGGGGAACAACAAGTGGTGGCACAATTGTGACAAGATCTTTGAAGGCTTTAGTTCTCCTTCTCCCAAGGCGAGGAACAGTAAGTAGCTTCGGAGTGAGTGTCTGTTGGGTTTTGTGGAATCCATAGTTGGGATTTGTTGACCACCTTCAATTCTATCTTGGACCCCTTGGGGCTTCACTCAGAGGAAGAACTTCAAGGTTGGCTGATAGCATAGACCTTGTGTGGGACGGATGAGCTTAGAGGGTGCTATTTGCATTGAGTGAATGGCGGACAAAACATCCCTTGTTTTCTGTTTTCAGAGATAAGGTGATGGTTCCAAGTACAAGACAAGAGCAGGTCTACCCCTTGTTATCAAAACAAGGCTTCTATTTTGACTCAAAAAGTCTTGAGGAATTTCTTGGTGAATATGTCATTTGGACATCTTCCATGGTTGATGGTGCAAAGTGAAAACAAAAACATAACCGTCTCTCCAATTTCCATTGACCTGGAATTTACCCAGGTCTATCTCAAATGTTCCTCCCTGTTTTCGGACACGTATGGAACCAGGGTTCCAATAGAAGAGAATATTTGAAGCTCAGGGTTGAACTGCGGGGGTCCATGGTGCTCTCTAAGCTTCTCCAGGAGACCCACAAATTCTGTAATAGAAAATAAAATTAATTGTAGATTGGTGGGGGCATCCTAGCTTCAAATGCCAGCCTGTATTTTAGAAGTCTTAGCAAGTAAGGCTTGAAACCGGGAGTACTAGATGGCGTTCAGATTTTGATGAAATCACTACAGGTTGTCCTCAACTTAACAACAATTCATTTAGTGTAACCATTCAGAATTGCAACCGTGACTTGTGACTTGTCTTTCACAGCTATGACTTTTGTAGCATTTCCCCAGGGTCATGTGATCAAAATTCAGACGCTTGGCAACAGGTTCACATTTATGACCCTTGTTGTGTCCCAAGGTCACGTGATCCCCTTTTGTGACCTTCTGACAAACAAAATTAAGTTAAGATTCACTTAACAGCCAGATTACTAACATATCGGCTGCTGTGGCAAGAAAAGTCGTAAAGTGGGGCAAAACTGACCTAACAAGTTTCTGGCTTAACAACAGAAATTTTTGGACTCCGTTGCAGTCGTAAGTCGAGGACTACCTGTAGATTCCGCCTAAGGGAAAAAATGGGTTTTCTCACCATCGTACATGATCCATGCAGAGTTGGAGATGTTGACGTCTGAGGAGCTGGAGTTGTTGTGTCTGCGCCCCCTGAGCCGGGCCTCCTGCCAGAAAGTGACTTGGAAAGTGAGGGGGAAGGACCGTCAGAACTTACCTCGGGAGCACCGGCCTCCCTGGCTCAGCTCCAGGAGCCAGAGGCAGGCCAGGTGGAAGAGATAACGAGGCCTCCGTCCCCTGACTCTTCCCCCCCCAGGCCACACCTTCAGACCCAGCTGATGGCAGTCAGGCTTGGTTGGACCCTAGGTTTCGTAGGCAGGAGAGGTGGGAACAACAGAAGCAGGGGTGGGGCAGGCCTAGGAAGTGCTGAGTCATGGAGCCACATTCCACAGGATATAAAGGCAGCAAGAACTGCTGTGCCTCTTCGTAGCAGGCAAATCAACTGATTAACTAAGAGCTGAAGTTTGTCCTTGGGTGACTGCCAGCGTCGAGGGAGATAACAGAGACGCTTGGCAGACACTGGCTATTCTGCTGCCAGAGCTGATAGTGCCGGCTAATTAAGCCATCACTCGGACGAAGGTGAAGGGGGGACAGAACAGGAGTTGTGGGGAAGTTGTTCACCTGATCTTTTTGCTTCTGCCCTCTTTTAGCACTGCAGGCCCCGGTGAATTGGAGGCTTGGGAAGTTGTTGGGCCGAGGAGCTTTTGGCGAAGTCTACCTTTGCTATGATGTTGATATTGGACGAGAGCTGTCTGTGAAGCAGGTGCCCTTTGACCCCGACAGCAAAGAGACCAGCAAAGTGAGTATTCAGTCAGATAGAATGGAATAGGATAAAACGTTCTTTTATTGGCCAAGTGGGATTTGGCCACGCAGAAGGAATTTTGTCTAGGTTGCATAAGCTCTCATTGTACATGTAAACAGCGTGATTAAACCATGATCATAATCATAAAATACAATCATCATAAATTGTGAAATACAACACTCGGAGATAGATTAAGACTATTTTTGTTTTTTTCTCTCCCTATCCATTTGTGTATCCCCCTTTCTCTTTTTATCTATCTGTCTGTCTGTCTGTCTGTCTATTATCTATCTATCTATTTGTCTGTCTTATCTATCTATCTTTTTTTCCTTCCTTCGTACCTGATTCTTATTCTTTCTATTTCTCTCTATCTTTTCTTTCTTCCTTCCTTTGTACCTGATTCTTTTTCTATCTCTCTATCTCTTTCTATCTTTCCTTCCATCTTTCCTTTCTTTCTACCTGATTCTTATTCTTTCTCTCTCTCTCTATCTGTCTATTTATCTATCTTTTCTTCCTTCCTTCCTTTGTACTTGATTCTTATTCTATCTCTCTATCTCTCTCTATCTTTCCTTCTTTCTTTCCTTTCTTTCTACCTGATCTTATTCGTTCTCTCTCTCTCTATTTATCTATCTATCTTTCCTTCCTTCCTTCCTTCCTTCCTTCCTTCCTTCCTTCCTTCCTTCTTTCCTTTCTTTCTACCTGATTCTTATTCTTTCTCTCTCTATCTGTCTATCTATCTTTCCTTCCTTCCTTCCTTCCTTCCTTCCTTCCTTCCTTCCTTCCTTCCTTCCTTCCTTCCTTCCTTCCTTCTTTCTTTCCTTTATTCCTACCTAATTCTTATTCTTTCTCTCTCTCTCTCTCTCTCTCTCTCTCTCTCTCTCTCTCTCTCTCTCTTTCTTTCTGTCTGTCTATCTCTATCTCCATCCATCCCTCGGATGTTTTCACCCAAATAGATTCAGTTTTCTTAAGCAACGCAGTGGTGTCATCATGCATCGCCATCACCACAAATGGCCCATTTTATGGACTCGTGGGAGGCACAGATCCCTCTCACCCACCCACCCAATCGGGCCAGTAAAATTGGGATCCCATTCTGCTCACTTTTAAGTGGGCTTCCTGCGGTTGTGCTGCTTTAGAGACCCCCCATGTTTCCAGTTACAATTCTAGGCTATTATACAGTTACACAGCTCTTAGGTTTCAATTCCTGTCATTTTTTTTTTGGGATTCAAACAGGAAACGTTACTGGCCAAATATTGTTTAGAAGGGGAGTCACTTTCCTGGAAAAGCCTTTGCATGATGCTAACTTAAAGCTGTAGTAACATCTGTTTAGGCCGTTAACTTGAATTGCAAAGGAAGAAACGGCCAACTTTGAAGTTTTAAATTTGGATGCCAGATCTTGCTAAGAGCAAACTCTGGATATAGATAGCCCTTGACATGCGACCTCAACTGCTAAGTGAGAGATTTGTTAAGTAAGCTTGGCTCCATTTTATGACCTTTCTCTCCCCGGTTGTTAAGAGGAATCATTGCAGTTGCTAAAGTGAGTAACACAGTTGTTAAAGGGATCTGACTTTGCTTGTCAGAAGGTTTCAAAAGGTGATCGCATATGACCCCAGACCACCGTCATAAGTACATGCCAGCTGGATTTTGATCACATGACCATGGGGAATTCTGTAATGGTTGTAAGTGTGAAAAATAGTCAAAAGAAGTTTTCCCAGGGCTATTTTTAAGTTTGAAAGATCACTAGATGAATGCTTGTAAGTTACAGACTATCTGTAGTTGAACCGTGCTTTCAAATATGTGGGTGCCTTTAAATATCCATGTTATATTACCTTGAAAAGGGAATGAAAAAATGCATGTGCTATGTTTATATAGGGGGACGCGGTGGCTTAGTGGGTAAGATGCTGAGCTTGTCGATCGAAAGGTCGGCAGTTCAGCAGTTCGAATCCCTAGTGCTGCCGTATAACGGGGTGAGCTCCCGTGACTTGTCCCAGCTTCTGCCAACCTAGCAGTTTGAAAGCAGGTAAAAAATGCAAGTAGAAAAAATAGGGACCACCTTTGGTGGGAAGGGAACAGCGTTCCGTGCGCCTTTGGTGTTGAGTCATGCCGGCCACATGACCACGGAGACGTCTTCGGACAGCGCTGGCTCTTCGGCTTTGAAACGGAGATGAGCACCGCCCCCTAGAGTCGGGAACGACTAGCACGCATGTGCGAGGGGAACCTTTATCTTTACTATGTTTATATAATGTTTGTGAGGAAATTAAAAACCGACAGAAACCTGTGGGAGTCCATTTCATTTATGAGAAATGACCCTATAAAGCAATTTTGGTGGCTGAATGCCCAAACTCAGGAGCAAATTAATGTGTTGGGAATTGTTTGACCATTGGCAGCAAGTAAGTAATTTAATAAGTCAGTATTTGGAAACTGTTCAGCTGAGTTATCTTGAAGTTGCTGGTTCTTCTTCCATGTTTTACTGGCAATTTTTTAAAAACAAGAATTTGGAAGCTTGCATTGGTTCCCTGTTCGAATTCATTGAATAATGAATAGGAGATTTATCAAGGACTTTTTGACTATGCAAATTTGCTGGCTTTAGAAACAGGGTAGTTCTCACTAAAGATAATCCTTGATTTATAACCATCCACTTAGTGAAAGTTTGAAGTTACAGTGGCACTGAAAAAAGTGACTTACGACTGCTTTTCATACATTGGCAGCATCCCTGTGCTCATTTCAACAAAATTTAGGCTCTTGGCAACCAGCATGTATTTACCATGTTTGCCGCCTTCCAGGTCATATGATCACCATTTATAATCTTCCCATTTAGCTTCCGACAAGCAAAGTCAATGGGAGACATTAGATTCAATTAATGACTGCAACATTATCCTGGAACATGTACTGTATATTTGCCTTCATTCACTTAATGACTGCATGAGTCACTTGTTAACTGTAGTGATTCTCAGTGCGGCCAAAAGGGCAGATCTCTCTTAACAACTGCCAAAAACAAAAATTTTGGGCTCCACTGCGGTTGTAAATCAAAGTCTATCTATGCTGGGGAGGAACACTAAAGTTGGTCAGTATCTTTATGCGCTTTAATTTTTAGTAAGGGTTTTTAAAAAAGAAGATTAAAAGCTAATACAAAGTTAAGGGGAAGAAACGAAAGAGAAAGCTGATAATACAAGAAAGAGGGAAAAATAGAGAAGGAGGAAAAACAACACAAAGTAGTTTCTGATTTTCTTTTGTTGCAATTTTAACCACAATTACGAAGTTGTCTCTTTACTCTTAAAAGATAACTCTCTCCTTTTTATAATCCATCAGCAAAACTATAAATCATAAGTTCACGTTTAGTCCATAAAGGGATTCCAATCAACAATAAACAGATATTATCTTTTCTCTAATCGAGAAAGTCTATTTAACTAATCTCCCATCATCTTTAACAAGATTCTACCATTGTGGGAAAAGGTAGTCCTCCACTTACGACAATTCATTTAGTGACCGTTCAAAGTTACAACGGCACTGGAAAAAAGTGACTTATGACCGTTTTTCACACTTAGACCATTGCAGCATCCCCAGGTTCACATGATCAAAATCCAAACGCTTGGCAACTGACTCTTATTTATGACGGTTTCAGTGTCCCGGGGTGATGTGGTCCACTTTTGTGACCTTCTGACAAGCAAAGTCCATGATGATTCATTTAATAACGGTGTGACTAAGGCAACAGCTGCAATGATTCACTCAACTGTGACAAGACAGGTCGTAAAATGGGGCAAAATTCACTTAACAACAGTCTCGCTTAGCAACAGAAATGTTGGGCTCCATTGTGGCCGTAAGTCTGGAATTTGTTACTACCGGTTCTGTGGGCGTGGCTTGGTGGGAGGGGCAATGTGACTGGGTGGGCGTGGCCAACCTGTTTGTTTGTTTTTTAACTTTTAAAGGCATTTTTTTTACAATTTCTTCAGCCAAAGAGGTTATAAAAAAATGCTTTTAAAAGCCTGTGATGATCAGGCAACTCAGCTGGGGTCGCCAGAGGAAAAAAACACATTTAAAGGGTTCTGAGGATCCCAGCTGAGTTGCCTGATCGCCAGAACCTTTTAAAAAAACATTTTTTCTACAACCGCTTCGGTCAAAAAAATGCTTTTAAAAGTAAAAAAAAAACACCTGATGATCATGCAACTCAGCTGGGGCAGGGGGGGCGCAGGGCAGGGATTTTTGCTACCGGTTCTCCGAACCACCCGCTGCCATCGCTACTGGATCAGGCGATCCGGTCCGAACCGGGAGCATTTCACCCCTGGGCCACCATTGAAAACAGGAAGGTATTGGCTTCACTTAAGTGTTCTTTTCCTACAAACTGGTTGATTTCACATTTCTGGATCATCATTTTGCATCTTTAGGACAAAATGATTGCATGGCTGTGTCCTTCTCTTAAGCAGGCCAGAAAAAAAAACCCAAAATCCAGCTCAGTAAACTCATTCCTTGCAACGTTGGAACTCGGAAACAAGAAAGAAACTGAATTTTATTTCCTAGATTCGTTCGCACCGTTCAGCGTATCCGATATCTGGCTGTATCCACCAACCTGCTTTTCGCTCAGTAATGAATTTGGGTTTATTTCAGGAAGTGAATGCCTTAGAATGTGAGATCCAGCTGCTTAAAACCCTCCGTCATGAGAGGATAGTTCAATATTACGGCTGTCTCCGCGATCCAGAAGAGAGGAAATTGTCCATCTTCGTGGAATATATGCCTGGGGTAAGCCATCCTGGTTGCGTCATTTTATTTATCGATTTATTAAGTGTATTTCTATCCCATTGGGGCAGGAGTGAAATGTGAATTTTTTTACTACCGGTTCTGTGGGCGTGGCTTGGTGGGAGGGGCAATGTGACTGGGTGGGCGTGGCCAACCTGTTTGTTTGTTTTTTAACTTTTAAAGGCATTTTTTTTACAATTTCTTCAGCCAAAGAGGTTATAAAAAAATGCTTTTAAAAGCCTGTGATGATCAGGCAACTCAGCTGGGGTCGCCAGAGGAAAAAAACACATTTAAAGGGTTCTGAGGATCCCAGCTGAGTTGCCTGATCGCCAGAACCTTTTAAAAAAACATTTTTTCTACAACCGCTTCGGTCAAAAAAATGCTTTTAAAAGTAAAAAAAAAACACCTGATGATCATGCAACTCAGCTGGGGCAGGGGGGGCGCAGGGCAGGGATTTTTGCTACCGGTTCTCCGAACCACCCGCTGCCATCGCTACTGGATCAGGCGATCCGGTCCGAACCGGGAGCATTTCACCCCTGGGCCACCATTGAAAACAGGAAGGTATTGGCTTCACTTAAGTGTTCTTTTCCTACAAACTGGTTGATTTCACATTTCTGGATCATCATTTTGCATCTTTAGGACAAAATGATTGCATGGCTGTGTCCTTCTCTTAAGCAGGCCAGAAAAAAAAACCCAAAATCCAGCTCAGTAAACTCATTCCTTGCAACGTTGGAACTCGGAAACAAGAAAGAAACTGAATTTTATTTCCTAGATTCGTTCGCACCGTTCAGCGTATCCGATATCTGGCTGTATCCACCAACCTGCTTTTCGCTCAGTAATGAATTTGGGTTTATTTCAGGAAGTGAATGCCTTAGAATGTGAGATCCAGCTGCTTAAAACCCTCCGTCATGAGAGGATAGTTCAATATTACGGCTGTCTCCGCGATCCAGAAGAGAGGAAATTGTCCATCTTCGTGGAATATATGCCTGGGGTAAGCCATCCTGGTTGCGTCATTTTATTTATCGATTTATTAAGTGTATTTCTATCCCATTGGGGCAGGAGTGAAATGTGAATTTTTTTACTACCGGTTCTGTGGGTGTGGCTTGATGGAGGGGTGTTAATGTGACTGGGTGGGTGTGGCCAAAAATTTTTTTTTTAACTTTTAAAAGCATTTTTTTACAGCCTCTTCGGCCGAAGAGCTTGTAGAAAAAATGGTTTTAAAAGGCTCAGGCGATCCCAGCTGAGCTGCATAATCATCAGAGGGTTGTTGGTTTTTTTACTTTTGAAAGCATTTTTTCGGCCAAAGGAAAAACGCTTTTAAAAGTAAAAAAAAAAAACCCTCTGATGATCGCGCAGCTCAGCTGGGCATGCAGGGGGAAAGGGGTGGGGCAGGGATTTTTGCTACCGGTTCTCCGAACCACCCGCCGCCATCATTACCGGATCAGGCGATCTGATCAGAACCAGGAGCATTTCACCCCTGCATTGGGGATAGATTCTGTGAAGAATCTCCAAGAGATTCTTCACAGCTTACAAATGAATAAAAAGAATATATGGAAAATATTCATGGTATAATTCTAAAACCCCACTGCCATCCATTGGAACTACATACAGGTAATCCTCGACTAACAACAGTTCACTTAGTGGCCATTCAAAGTTACAACAGCACTGAAAAAAGTGACTTATGACTGTTGCAGCATCCCCATGGTCACATGATCAAAACTGAGCTGCCTGCGGAGCTGACTCATATTTATGACGGGTTGCAATGTCCTGGGATCACGTGATCAACTTTTGTGACCTTCTGACAAGCAAAGTCAACGGGGAAGCCAGATTCAACAACTGTGTTCCTGACTTTACAACTTCAGTGATTCACTTAACAACCGTAGCAAGAAAGGTTATAAAATGAGGCAAAACTCACTTCACAAATGTCTCACTTAACAACAGATGTTTCGGGCTCTAATTTTGGTTGTAAATCGAGGACTACCTGTACAACGTTAAAAACAAAACCCACCGCATTACCGTAAAAATGAAAGTTAGAAAATAAAATGGCTGCATCCCATCAGAGGACGTCTCTGAAATAATTCACTTTTCAGGAGTTTTCAAAAATAAATTAACAATAATAAAATAAATTAATAAATTATCAGTGAGCCATGGTGGCCAAGTGGTTAGAGTGCAGTACTGCAGGCTACTTCTGCCGGCTGCCTGTAATTTGGCAGTTCGAATCTCACCAGGCTCAAGGTTGACTCAGCCTTCCATCCTTCCGAGGTGGGTAAAACGAGGACCCAGATTGTTGGGGGCTATAGGCTGACTCTGTAAACCGCTTAGAGAGGGCTGGAAAGCACTATAAAGCGGTATATAAGTCTAAGTGCTATTGTTAATAAAGGGAGCCGTGGTGGATTTCACTCCCAGAATTCATCAGCCAGCATGTTGCTAGAGAATTCTGGGGGTTGAAATTAAAACATGTTAAAAGTTTTCTGAGATTGAGAAAGACACTATTCTAGGGGGAAAATTCAGTTAGTCCTTGACTTATGACCACAGTTGGGACAAGAATTTCCATGGCTAAATAAGACATTTATCTATCTATCTATCTATCTATCTATCTATCTATCTATCTATCTATCTATCTATCTATCTATCAACAAGTACAAGGAAATAAGTAACAGTATAGACATAGACATGGACACATGAAAAAAATTGGCACAAAAAAGGATATAAATAGGCAAAACACAGCCATAAACACATAGAATGATTACATATAAATGGGGACAATCGGACAGGGACGGTAGGCACGCTGGTGCGCTTATGCGCGCCCCCTTAGGGACCTCTTAAGAAACATGAAAGGCCCACGGTAGACAGTTTAAGGTAGAAGGTATAGGGGTTAGCGAGACTAACAACAGAATCAGGTAGAGTGTTCCAGACATTTGCTACTACTCTATTGCAGAAGTTATATTTCCTACAATCAAGATTAATAAATAAAAAATTTAATAAATAAATAAATAAATAAGATTAGAGCGAATTAAGATTGAGTTTGAATCTATTGATAGCCCTTGTTAAGTGAGTCGCATGGGACTCAGCTGTTAGATGAGATAGCTCAGCTGTTAGAAGCCTGTTATTAGAACACAGCAGCCTGCAATTACTGCAGGTTCAAGCCCCACCAGGCCCAAGGTTGACTCAGCCTTCCATCCTTTATAAGGTAGGTAAAATGAGGACCCAGATTGTTGGGGGGGCAATAAGTTGACTTTGTAAAAATATACAAATAGAATGAGACTATTGCCTTATACACTGTAAGCTGCCCTGAGTCTTCGGAGAAGGGCGGGGTATAAATGTAAATTTAAAAAAAAAATTGTATGACCTGCTTGAATTGGTTCTTCACCAAGTTATTGCAGTTATTAGGCGAGTCGCACATTTTTAAATGAATCCTGCTTCTCTCATTAACCTGGATTGTCAGAAGCTGGCTTAGATGTCACAAATGGCAATGATGTGACCTCAGGACAGTGAAATAAATACATTCCAAGTGCCCACATTTTGACCACATGACCATGCGGACGCTGTCATGGTTGTAATGGGCATGGCCACTTTTTCACTGCCGTTTGAATAGTCGCTAAATTGTAAGTGGTGAGTTAAGGAGTATCTGTGTAGGACTGTCTGAGTACAGATTCCAGCTGGCTGCTTTAAACTGAGTTCCTTTGTCCCAATTTGTACGATTTGCACCAACTCAGCCTAAACCTGGGAATAGGAATGGCTGGATAGAAAATCACCACAAAAGAATGGAAAAAGGAAACAAAGGGCTTTTTCCAAACAGGAAGCACCAGGGCCTGAGAACAAAGGTTTCCGAATAACACAGATGCTAATATTCACTTCTTCCCCCCAAATACGACCAGACCTCGTTTTGTTTGGAAGCAATTTGTTGCATTGTGCAACCCTGGCAAACTTCGGTTCTGATTTGATGCAGGCCACAATGATGTTAAGCCATCATTGGGATACAAAGAACTGGGCGGCCCCCCCATTTGGCCCCCATATCCTGAACCCACCATTCAGTAAATCGGAGCAGTTGGGTATGGACTACAGATAGTCCTCGACTTATGGCCACTGTTGAGCCCAAAATTTCTGTTGTTAAGTGAGGCAAGTGAGTTTTGCCCCCATTTTACCATTTCTTGCCACCGTTGTTAAGTGAATCACTACAGTTGTTCAGTTAGAAACAAAGTCGTTAAGCTTACCCGTGGACTTTGCTTGTCAGAAGGTCACAAAAACTGATCACACAACCTATCTCAGAAGACGGCCGCCGTCATAAATAGGAAACGGTTGCCAAATACCCAAGTTTTGCTCTCCTGACCATGGGGGAGTTGTAACAGTCATGAGTGTGAAAAACGGTCTAAAGTCACTTTTTTCAGTGCTGTTGTAACAGTCACTAAATGAATGGTTGTAAGTTGAGGACTACCTGTATTTATGAGGGAAACACACACAAAAAATATATTCACCTTGGCTGTTCTGCGAACTTTCTGGCAGCTTGTGAGCAGAATGGATAAGGAATATTTTCTTTCTCTTTCCCATTGTGGCCAATGTAAATTTCTGCTCTAATAGTTAATACTGCACAGGTAGTTCTCAACTTAACCTTGTTCAAGGGCCACTCAGGGTTTCAGCAGGCCTTCCTTACAACCTGCATTCAAAGTTTAGATGGTTTTTCCTTGCATAGTCACATGACTGAACTTCAGGTGGTCAGAAGCCGGTCTGTGTTTCTGGTCATTTGCAGTGTCCTGTGGTCAGGTGACTGTATTTTACAATTATTATTTTTTTGCCAACAACTGGCATTTACTTCGTATTTCAGTCCATAACAAACTCTTGAATTCACTTAACAACCATGGTGTTCACTTTGATGGTGTTGATTGACCACAAAAGAGGTGATAAAAAAATAACAGAATGGGAAGGGACCTTGGAGGTCTTCTAGTCCATCCCCCTACTCAGGCAGGAAACCAAGTGGTTGTCCAATCTCCTCTTAAAAACCTCCACTGGTGGAGCATTTACAACTTCTGGAGGCAAGCTGTTCCACTGATCAATTGTTCTAACTGTCAGGAAATTTCTCCTTAGTTCTAGATAAAATTGGATCCATCACATGGGTGACTTGATTAATGACAGTCACAAATTATGGCAGTGATGAACAGGCCCCATTATAGGGAACTGCAGTGGAGACTGCCCATCATGGTTATAACTCGAAAACTACCTGTAATTTCCTTCTGTACTGTCAGCATTTAGCGGAGGTGCGCCTGACTCAAATATGATTATTTATGCCTTTA
Source organism: Ahaetulla prasina (assembly GCF_028640845.1). NCBI lineage: Eukaryota > Metazoa > Chordata > Lepidosauria > Squamata > Colubridae > Ahaetulla > Ahaetulla prasina. Next base: position 144,887,320 of record NC_080542.1, on the reverse strand, counting down.
AACTACAGCTGGCGCCCCAGGAATTGAGAAACTTTCCAGAAGTTGTAGAGTTTCAGGAAGCCAAGAAACTAATCAGTTATTCATCTCTTGTGTGTGTGTTTTTAGGGTTCAATCAAAGACCAGCTAAAAGCCTATGGTGCCTTGACAGAAAATGTGACTCGTAAATATACAAGGCAGATCCTACAAGGAGTTTCCTACCTCCATAGCAACATGATTGTACACAGGGACATTAAAGGTAGGCACAGCATCCCATCTCAGGTGTCATTTTAAGTCAAGAGGCTTCAAGGACCAAATAGGGAGGGGGAAAAGAGTTCTCCAACTTAACAGAACCTGGAATGAAAATCGAAGTTGTGATGAAATCTGCAGTGCAGTTGCTGAAAGATTTTTATCCCACCATGAAAAGTGGCTTTTTATTTTCGTACTTTATTTGCAGGACGTTTAGAATTTTTCTAAGATAGGTTCTTGTTAATCATCTGAGCTGATTGTATTTGTAAATAAAGTTTACGAATTGTATTCGTAAAATACAGGTATAGAATAGAATAGATTTTTTTATTGGCCACGTGTGATTGGAACACAAGGAATTTGCCTTGTTGCATACGCTCTCAGTGTACATAAAAGAAAAGATACGTTCATCAAGAATTCTAAGGTACAACACTTAATGATAGTCATAGGGAACAAATAAGTAAGCAAATCTTAAGGATACCAGCAAGAAAGTTACAGTGATACAATCAAAAGTGGAAGGAGATGGGTGATAGGAACAATGAGAAGATTAATAGTAGTGCAGAGTTAGTCAATAGTTTGACAGTGCTGAGGGAATTATTTATTTAGCAGAGTGATGGCATTTGGGAAAAAACTGTTCTTATGTCTAGTTGTTCTGGTGTGCAGTGCTCTATAGCGTCGTTTTGTGGGTAGAAGTTGAAGCAATTTATGTCCAGGATGCGAGGGGTATGTAAATATTTTTATAGCCCTCTTTTTGACTCATACAGTATACAGGTCTTCAATGGAAGGCAGGTTGGTTAAAAAGGATTCTTAATGATTCTGCATCATATCCTTCTGAATCGCCCTTTGTGGTCCAGTTTCCTAGTCTGAGGAACAAGCAAGAAAAACAACAGGCAGAAAATATCAACCTCAGCAACTTCAAAATGGTGGATTTCCCCCACGCTGGCTGGGGAATTCTGGGAGTTGAAGTCCACTGATTTTAAAATTGTTGAGGTTGAAAAAACACTTCTAACATCTTTCGTTGGCATTTGAGGGGAATTAGAGGCATTTAAGGGAATCTTCTCACATACCGTACATCTTTCACCCACCTTGTCACTAAATTAGGGCAAGGCCGTCTCAATACAGGTAGTCCTCAACTTATGACCACAATTGAGCCCAGGATTTATATAGCTAAGTGAGAAATTAGTTAAGTGAGGTTTGTCCCGTTTCTTGCCACATTTGTTAAGTGAATCACTGCAGTGGTTAAATTAGTCACGCGGTTGTTAAGTGAATCTGACTTCCCCATCGAGTTTGCTTGTCAGAAGGTCGAAAAAGGTGATCATGTGACCCTGGGACACTGCAACCGTCATAGATGTGAGTCAGTTGTCAAGCATCCAAACATAAGCCATGTGACCATGAGGATGCTGCAATGGTCATAAGTGTGAAAAATGGCCATTGTAACTTTGAATGGTCACTAAGTGAACTGTTGTAAGTCAAGGACTACCTGTATCTGTTAGAATCTCATTGAAATCACCCACACCTTGCCAATAAAAGCTTTGCTGGCTGAGGAACTCTGGGAACTGAAGTCCACAAGCCTTAAAGTTGCCAAGGTTGGAGACCCCTGCACTATATTATTTAACGTCCTGCATTTTTAAAATATGGACACATACACATACTATTTTATTATAATACGGTTTTTTTTTTAATGCATTGGTGCACGCACACAAAGATTCTTACAATACGAAGAAGGTTACAATTGTTGAGGTGCAGGAATTATCCACATAATCGTGGATAAAATCCCTACAACACCCCCACCCCGAATTGAATCTGCTAGAGAAAATATTTGAGATTGTTTTGGAGGCTGATAAAGAGTTTAGTTTCCGAGGGCTGCATGTTCATTTAAGTCCCTAGAAGTAAAAGTATGGCCCTGAATATACAGCCAATATGTTGTCTTGTGATTATCTCAATCTTCATAGTATGGAGTAAAACACTAAGCTCTAGGCACTTAACTAAGCGAGATGGAATTCAAGATTTACAGCAATATCTTGCCAATTTACTGCTGACTCTCTGTCATGTTGTTTTCTCCTCATTTGGCCTCTCCGCCACATCCTCCTCGCGTATCTTTTCCTTTTCCTCTTTGTCTATCATATTCTCCTCCTCCTTGTCTCCTCCTTCTCTCCTCCTCGTTTATCTTTCCCTTTTTCTCTTTGTCTATCTTATTCTCCTCTCCACCACCTCCTCCTCCTCTTCTTCCTCTTCTGTCTTTTCCTTCTCCTCTTTTGTCTTTTTTATCCTCCTCCTCGTCACCTTCTTCTTCATCTTTCTTCTCCTTCTTTGTCTCCCTTCTCTCCTCTTTTGTCTGTTTTATCCTCCTCCTCGTCCCCTTCTTCTTCATCTTTCTTCTCCTTCTTTGTCTCCCTTCTCTCCTCTTTTGTCTTTTTTTTCCTCCTCCTCGTCACCTTCTTCTTCATCTTCTCCTTTTTTTTCTCCCTTCTCTCCCCCTTTTTCTTTTTTATCCTCCTCCTCGTCCCCTTCTTCTTCATCTTTCTTCTCCTTCTTTGTCTCCCTTCTCTCCTCTTTTGTCTTTTTTATCCTCCTCCTCGTCACCTTCTTCTTCATCTTCTCCTTTTTTGTCTCCCTTCTCTCCTCTTTTGTCTTTTTTATCCTCCTCCTCATCACCTTCTTCTTCATCTTTCTTCTCCTTCTTTGTCTCCCTTCTCTCCTCTTTTGTCTTTTTTATCCTCCTCCTCGTCACCTTCTTCTTCATCTTTCTTCTCCTTCTTTGCCTCCCTTCTCTTCGTTGTTGTTTTTTTTCCCCTTTCCCTACCTAGGTGCCAACATATTGAGAGATTCTGTCGGGAACGTGAAACTAGGAGACTTCGGGGCCAGCAAACGCATTCAGACAATCTGTATGTCTGGAACGGGCATAAAATCTGTCACGGGAACTCCCTACTGGATGAGCCCAGAGGTGATCAGCGGAGAAGGCTACGGAAGGAAGGCTGACGTGTGGTAAGAACCATTTTTTTTCCAGTACAGCTTTGTTTACAGTCTTGATAAGGATGGGAAACCAAGGAGGAGGGGCGGAGTCCTCTTTGCCATCCAAAAGCGTTGCAGGAATAAAACATTTTGGGCTTTCTCTTTTTTCCCTCCATGATCTTCCTCAGGAGCTTGGGCTGTACCGTGGTAGAAATGCTGACTGAGAAACCGCCGTGGGCCGAATATGAAGCCATGGCTGCCATCTTCAAGATTGCCACCCAACCAACCAAGCCTCAGCTTCCTGATGGGGTTTCGGAGTACTGCCGCAGCTTCCTCAAGCTGATCTTCGTCGAAGAAAAGCGTAGGCCCACCGCGGAAGACCTTTTGAGGCATGCGTTTGTGACCTTCAGCCTCTAGCAGGCATTCCTGTTGGAAAAAGAAGGAAGAAACCAAAGACTTCACGCCTGAAGAAAAGGCGTGAATGACAACGGAGACCTGTGTGAGTCTCCATTCAACCTCACTTGGGTTGCTTCTCCCTCATCTGTGTAGTTTTCTTATCAGGCCTCCTTGGCTGGGTCTTGTGGTGCCTTTAGGCTGAACCTCCATCTGTCTTGAGTCTTCTGGATCAGGGGTCTCCAACCTTGGCAACTTTAAGACTTGTGGACTTCAACTTCCAGAATTACTCAGCCAGGAAAGCTGGCTGAGGAATTCTGGAAGTTGAAGTCCACAAGTCTTAAAGTTGCCAAGGTTGGAGACCTCAGTTCTAGATGATCAGTGAAAAAGAGGTTTTGGCAAACGGTGCCATTAATAGAGCTGTGTGTGCCTTGTGAATATTGGCAGATTCTCTGCTTAGGTATCTTTCTGAGGAGAATTGAATGGGTTGGATCAGCCCCTGAGGAACAAGATGAAGGAATTTGGTAGATTCTTGACTAGAAGAACACTTGAGTAAAATTGCTTTTCAGAACCAGCTTAGTTATTGTCTGCCAATAGGTAGCTTTGAAAGGGGATCTTAGAGGAACCCCATCTCCAGGATCTTTTGAAAAAGGAAAAGCCATGATTCATTCCTGTGCTTACAAAATAATCACCTTGAATAATTAAAAAAAAAAAAAACCCGCTAGAGAAATTTAGGAGCATAGAGGGCTTCTCCAAACCTTTGACCCTAAAAAAGGAAGGAAAAAACTTATATATCCCAATCACATATTTTGTTAAAACCGCAGAGGGCAGTTGTCTGCTGTTGCTAAATTTCATGGGTAATGTTTAGTTTTTTTCTAAAAATCACGAAGTTGTTAAAAGAGGGCAGACTCGTTCCTTGCTTCACCCACCATCGTTGCAAAAGGATAAATTTAGTATACCTCAGGCTTGAGGTCTGAGGGTATCACACAAAATTCTTCCACCAAATAGCATTCAGCAACTATTTAACTGTAAGGTATCGATCGGCATTAACTTTGTTAATGGGCTGGGTGAAGAAATGGATTGATTCTGTTACTGAATGAAACGTTGCTCTTTCCCGCAAACTAATTTGTGATCAACTTATTTATTTATTTATTTTTAAATAAAGTAGACACTTATTAAAAACAACAACAACAACAACAACAACAGAAAACCTTTTCCAGGGCAGAATAATTCTCCCTGCTAGGTTAGCTTGAATGCATCATGTGAAAAAAAATGTCCAATTATCTCAGCTTGATGAATGAAAGAACCGTTCAATCTAATAATGACAACTTACTCAATTTTATTTAGTCAAAGTTTAGTGAAATTTACCCCCCGAATCCCATTCAGACCAAGTGTACAAATACTGTAGAACAGTGGGAAAGATGGAATAAACAAGATTAAAATGTTTTCGGCCTTGGAAGAGATAATTTTCCATGTGGACAAGTAATCAGACACATCAAGGAAAGTAGGTTTGGATCAGTGCAAAAAGAAACCAATATATAGGTAATCTTCAATTTACAACCATACTTGAGACTGGAATTTCCATTTTATGTTGGTGCGGTCATAAAACAAGTCATTACATATCTGCGTCATTTTTACCATGGTCATTAAAGAAATCTATCTTCCCCAACTGTTTTTGTTTTTTTTGTTTTTTTGTTAGAAACCAGCTGGGTAGATCTCAAATCTTAGTGACTGCAGGACTTCAGCCATACCATTTATAACTTAGATTAAACAAATGGTCGTAAGTCAAGGACTTCTTGTACAAGAATTCTTGTACAAAAATTCAACAGTGAAAAAAGTAAGGTTCTACATTTAGGCAAAAAACCCAAAATGCACAGGTACCGTATATGTGGTACCTTGCTCAATAGTGGTAACTGTGAGAGGGATCTTGGAGTCCTAGTGGACAACCATTTAGATAGGAGCCAGCAGTGTGCAGCAGCTGCTAAAAAAGCCAACACAGTTCTGGGCTGCATAAACAGAAGGATAGAATCAAGATCACGTGAAGTGTTAGTACCACTTTATAATGCCTTGGTAAGGCCACACTTGGAATATTGCATCCAGTTTTGGTCGCCACGATGTAAAAAAGATGTTGAGACTCTAGAAAGAGTGCAGAGAAGAGCAACAAAGATGATTAGGGGACTGGAGGCTAAATCATATGAAGAACGGTTGCAGGAACTGGGTATGTCTAGTTTAACAAAAAGAAGGACTAGGGGAGACATGATAGCAGTCTTCCAATATCTTAGGGGCTGCCACAAAGAAGAGGGAGTCGGGCTGTTCTCCAAAGCACCTGAGGGTAGAACAAGAAGCAAGGGGTGGAAACTGATCAAGGAAAGAAGCAATTTAGAACTAAGGAGAAATTTCCTGACAGTTAGAACAATTAATAAGTGGAACGACTTGCCTGCAGAAGTTGTGAATGCTCCAACACTGGAAATTTTAAAGAAAATGTTGGATAACCATCTGTCTGAGATGGTGTAGGGTTTCCTGCCTGGGCAGGGGGTTGGACTAGAAGGCCTCCAAGGTCCCTTCCAACTCTGTTGTTATATTATATATAAGACTACTAACCACCCAGAGCCAAATCATTGCCATTTTTTTCTTGATTCATGTTGCAAATTGTTGGTTTCAACATTTCTGAGAAAGTTAAAATTCCTGTGGTGGTATAATTTATATTTCTTCTGCCAGTAATCTAGTTTTTGAGCTAAAACGCCTAAGACTGAAATCCTTGGGTGCTTTAAACAAATGTGTGTATCTAGCAAATATTTCACTTAATTTACATTCTGTGCTGATGAGAAACCTAATTATGAATTTCATCCTCAGAAAACAAGGCTTCTTTTTTGTTTTTTTGTTTTTGTTTTGCATTGTTTAATTTTTCGCTCCCTAGTACTTCCAGCACGAGAGGCTTAAGACAGATTAAAATAGATATATTTTGAGGGCTGCTTTTACAGTGTTTAAAAACTAAAGCAAGCATTGAAGAATTTATGCCTTTTTTGGTGATTGTATAGTACATGTAGCCCTTGACTTACAGCCATTCACTTAGTGACTGTTCAGAGTTACCAATGGCACATAAAAAAAATGACTTGCAAAGGTTATTCACACAATCATTGTAGCATCCCCATGGTCACATGATAAAATTCGGATACCTGGCAACTAATTCATGTTTATGACGGTTGCAATGTCCTGAGGTCACGTAACCCCCTTTTTGTGAGCTTCTGACAAGCAAAGTCAATGGGGAAGCCAGATTCATTTAACAACCGTGTTAACTAGTTTAGCAACTGCAGTGATTCACTTAACAACAGTGGCAAGAAAGGTTGTAAAAGTGGTGTGGGGGGGGCAAAACTCACCTAACCAATGTCTTACTTAACAACAGAAACGTTGGGCTCAATTGTGGTCGTAATTAGTTCCAACCCTTGCCTTCCAGACTAAATTCTCTATCTATTAATGCTGTAAGATAGAAATAAACTGATGCTTTCGATGGGCAGAACCATGGAACGCAATAGAGTTTTAGAAAGCAAGTTTGCAAATTTGTTTTGTGATGGTGGACTGAAGTCCTTGCCTGTGCATTCAGAAGGGTGTTCCAATAATCTTACGACTTGGCTACAGCCATCTTATTCCTTGTGTTGGTTCTTCTGAGCCAAATTTACAAATTGCTGGACATTCTGGTGCTATAAATTCCAATCTCTAAGAAAGAACAACTCTGTTATTATTTTTTAAGAACGTTGTTTATCCAAAGATAATAAGGAGAAGTCCTCAATGTCCCCAACAATTTTTTTAAAAAAAAAATCATTTTTCTACTCTGTATTTGGATCAAAGATTATTTGCATTCCAGTAATATGTGTAAAGAATATTTGAAGGTGTAAATTGTTACTTGCTCATCTCAGCCCGTTTTGGAGAATTTCCTTTCTCAGTTTTTCCTCCTGTACTTCTCCCCAAGTTGAACTGGATTTCCTGCCTTATAGTTTCCATTGTTTCTTAAATGACTTCAGAAATGATATTTGTACCTTGGCAGTCTTTGTGACAATTATGCACAGCTTTTTCCATCAATATATTACTGTGTTCTCTTGTGTTCTTTCTCCATCTATGTTGATATGTAAATAGATGTGAATTATTCATCAGATGCCTTGATTTCATTTTTGCTGATTTCTCTGGCTGTGATTTATATGCACAAAAGAGAATAAAACAGACCAAAAACTTGAAAAAGAAAATGAATGCATTGATTTTAGATCCGTGGATACAAATTGGGGCTTAGCTAACCAGAATCTGTTGCTTTTAGTGGGCCTATTTGCAAATGCAGTGGACGTTTCCATACTAATGTATTTATTCTATACAATTCGTTAAAAAAAAAAAAGAAGATACATAGACTATTAAGAAAAAAATACTGGTACCAGGAACTCTGCTTTAAAAAAAAAAAACAAGTCCTTTCATATCTGTACACATATGGATTCTGTTTTTTTTCCTACCCAGGAAAATAGAGTTAAGATTGCACATTGTCTAAGGATCACAAGCTGATCTAAGGACTTAACACTATATGGACTTATTATCTTTTAATTTAAATTGGCCTAAACCAGAGATCTGCAAACTTGGCTCTTTTAAGACTTGTGGACTTCAACTCCCAGAATTCCTCAGCCAGCTTTGCTTTTAGGTTTGGAAAAAGTTCACTGACCACTAATTCATAGAGTGCCTTAAATAGACACTCCATCAATTGGCAATTAAAACAGACTCAGAAGCGATTGAAATAAATTCTGTAGATACACTCATAAGTTTGTTTTATCCCTGTTAGCAGAATCCTTCTCATTTTGTGTTTTTGTCCTTGGCGCTCTCTGAACTTGGTTGTTTTCTTGCAGATATTTCATTATTCAAAACCAGCGGTAGACTGCTGCTGGTTTGGACCGGTTCTAGAGAACCGGTAGTTCTAACCATCAGCTGGCCCTGGTCCCGCCCTATCCTGTCCAATATTTCCTTCTTTCTGTTGATTCATGCGGCACAGCTCTATTTCCGCGCCTCCGCTTGTTTTACTTACCGGGGCTGCCTTAAAAGGTAAGCAGCTGAGCTTCAAATTGCTGTATTTGGAACGCTGCGCACGCTCACAAAACCAATTATTAAACCGGTTGCAGCCCACCACTGCCCAAAGCCACTGAACCAAGCTCATTTCAAGCCTCAGCTACAAATATTCTCCTTTATTTGTGTGTTGTGTTGTGTTTGTTTGCCTCTCGGCTTGAAGGTAGAAAAAGGCTTCCAATGTAGGAGTTTCACTTTTTTCCAGAACGCAACCACACCAATGTCCTGTTCACACAATAATACTACATGAAGGTATTATGTTAAAACAGACCAAGGATCCCCAATCTTTTGGGGACCAGGGATGAGTTCTGCAGAGAAAGGTTTTTCCGCGGACAAAGGGGGTGTGGTTTCGTGTGCTTCCTGCATCCCGCGGACGGGGCAATACTTGTTTGTGTGGCCTGGTTTCTGACCAGTGCCAGTTCACGGACCGCGGGTTGGAGACAGTGGTGAAATCCAATTTTTTTTATTATCAATTCTGTGGGCATGGCTTGGTGGGTGTGGTAATGGCTTGGTGGGTGTGGCTTGGTGGGCATGGCAGGGGAAAGATACTGCAAATCTCCATTCCCACCCCACTCTGGCACCAGCCAGAGGTGGTATTTGCCGGTTCTCTGAACTACACAAAATTTCCGCTACCTGTTCTCCAGAACCTGTCAGAACCTGCTGAATTTCACCCCTGGTTTGGGGGTCCTGAAATAGACTATTCATGACAACTAGAAATTGGATTTTAGTTTACAATGTTGAACAACGCATGGGTGGGATGCCAAAGACTAGTTTTAGATTAACGCCGTCTTTACAATTCCCTTGTCAAATGCCACTGTTAATTCTTGGGGTGATGCCCATGCCTTATTACAACTCTAGAAGAATAAGATAATCTTTATAGTCGTTTTTTTTTCCTGTGGGCACTCTGGCACACATTAAAAATGAAATTCTGTTGCTCAAAAGTGTACACATACATAGCACACATATAGACATGCTACATACGTACATACCTACACCCTTACATATAAATGTTAATCCCTGTCCATCTCAAATACATAGCAGAAAGAGGAAGCTTGCGAGCTTACAAGGTTGATACTGTATGGAACAAAAGTAACAAAATGTAGTAAGGTTCTACACTTAGGCAAAAAAACAAAAACAAAATGCACAGGTACCATATAGGTGGTACCTTGCTCAATAGTAGTAACTGTGAGAGGGATCTTGGAGTCCTAGTGGATAACCATTTAGATATGAGCCAGCAGTGTGCAGCAGCTGCCAAAAAAGCCAACACAGTTCTGGGCTGCATAAACAGAATAAAGATCACGTGAAGTGTGATCTTCATAGAATGAAGATCACGTGAAGTGTTAGTGCCACTTTATAATGACTTGGTAAGACCACACTTGGAATATTGCATCCAGTTTTGGTCGCCACGATGTGAAAAAGATGCTGAGACTCTAGAAAGAGTGCAGAGAAGAGCAACAAAGATGATTAGGGGACTGGAGGCTAAAACTTATGAAGAACAGCTGCAGGAACTGGGTATGTCCAGTTTAATGAAAAGAAGGACTAGGGGAGACATGATAGCCGTGTTCCAATATCTCAGGGGCTGCCACAAAGAAGAGGGAGTCGGGCTGTTCTCCAAAGCACCTGAGGGTAGAACAAGAAGCAATGGGTGGAAACTAATCAAGGAGAGAAGCAAGTTAAAACTAAGGAAAAATTTCCAAGCGGTTAGAACAATCAGTGGAACAACTTGCCTCCAGAAGTTGTGAATGCTCCAACAGTGGAAATTTTTACAAAAATGTTGTCTGAAGTGGTGTAGAGTTTCCTGCCTGGGCAGAGGGTTGGACTAGAAGACCTCCAAGGTCCCTTCCAACTCTGGGATTATGAAGTTATGAAAACTGTAGCTGACTCCGGATTTTCTGCTTTGGATACCATGGAGTCTCCCCTCCCAGAAGGTAGCAAGGAAAACAGGTTATGAGGAGGACATGTAGCGTCCGAGACAATCCTGTGGACCCTGCTCATGCATCGCTTATAGGCCACGTCCTGGATAGGAGGAAGTGAACTACCAATGATCTTTTCTGCCATCTTCACCATTCTCTGCACCGCCTTCCTGTGTGAAGCCGTGATGCTTCCAAACCAGACATTATGCAATATGACAGGACGCTCTCAATCATTCCTCTAATAAAAAGTGGGGAGGACAAGGTACTTCCTCCAGATGTACTTTTATCATGCGATGCAGAAAATGCAGGCACTGTTATGCCCGCTTCACCAATGTCTCGCTGTTGAGCAACCAAGCCAGCCTACTCATTAGCTGGACACCAGGGAGTGAAATCTAATTTTTTTCCCCTACCGGTTCTGTGGGTGTGGCTTAATTGGTGGGCGTGGCTTGGGGGGATCAGATGACTGGGTGGGCGTGGCCAATAACAATAAACAATAAAAATAATTAACAAAGTATAAAAAAACAATAAGAGGTACCAAAAACCAACTTTCACACTTTACACACAACACAACACAACACAACTGACTCACACACAATGTAAAAGCAGCTGCACTTCACACTTCACACAGCCACAAAAAGCTCAAAAACCAACTTTCACGCTTTACACACACACAACATACACACACACACACACACACACACACACACACACAATGTCACATACAGCTTTCTGAGATTTTGTGTGTTTATGTAGTTAGAGTGAAAGCTGCACAAATATTTTATTTTATTATTTTATTTTATTTTATTGTGGACTTCAAATCCCAGAGTTCCTCAACCAGCAAAGCCAGCCAGTTGATCACCGAGGAAATAGATTAGCTAAGTGATTGATTCTGTCTGGCTGAAAGTGAAACTGCTTTCGGGCTGGAAAAAGAGCCATGCGTTCATCAGTAATCAGGTAAGTGTCTTAGAATCTCTACTCTTACTTGTAGAAAACATGTTTTCTACAAGTTAGAGTCCAAGTAAGGTTCTGCTGATGAGGAACTCAGGTGAGATCGCCAGAGGAGACTTTAATTTTTTTTTTTAAGTTTAAAGTTTCTGCTGATCTCAGCTGAGGGGCGGGATCCTCAAAGGCTTTTTTTTTACTTTTAAAGGCATGTTTCGGCTGAAGCAAAACCGGCTTTTAAAAGTAAAAAAAAAACAAACCTCTGCAGAGGGTGCAGCTCAGCAGAGGCAGCGGGGGCAGGGCCAGGGATTTTTGCTACCGGTCCTCCGAACCAGCAGCCGCCATCGCTATCGGATCACGCGAGCCAGTCCGATCCGGGAGCATTTCACCCCTGCTGCACACCCAGAAATTTGATGCTGCTAACCATCTCCACCCGTGAATTGTTTATACACAGAGGCAGGGGTGAAATGTTCCTGGTTTGGACCAGATCACCCGATCCGGTAACGATGGTAGCGGGTGGTTCAGAGAACTGGTAGCAAAAATCCCTGCTCCCCCATGCTCAGCTGAGCCACGCGATCATCAGAGGGTTTTTTTTTTTTAACTTTTAAAAGCATTTTTTCTTCGGCCGAAAAAATGCTTTCAAAAGAAAAAAAAAGCTCTGATGATCGGACAGCTCAGCTGGGATCTCAGAGGCTTTTAAAAGCATTTTTTATACAACCTCTTCGGCCAAAGAGGTTCTAGAAAAAATGCTTTTAAAAGGCTCCTCTGACGATCCCAGCTGAGTTGCCTGATCGTCAGAGGCTTTTCTTTTCTTTTAAAGGCAAAAAAAATGCTTTTAAAATATAAGCCGCCCTGAGTCTTCGGAGAAGGGCGGGATATAAATTCAAATAAAAAAAACCTGCCTGTTGCTTATGGTTCTGTTTTATTTTTCTCCCTGCCTGTGAATCTGCAATTCCATAAACCTGATAAGAAAACAGTCAAGCATTTGCAGCAGAACGAATATAGAAATGTGTGTCCCGTAGCTGCTTTAAATTGTGTGGACTTCAACTCCCAGAACTCTCTAGTCAGCAGTTCTGGGAATTGTCCAAACAACTTAAAGCTGCTGAGGTTGCAAAATATTAGTTTATGGATAGTCCTCGGCTTAACAACTGGCCGCAAAAGGTGATCACATGACCCGGGACACTGCAACCCTCATAAATACCAAGTTGTCAAGTGTCTGAATTTTGATCCTGTGCTGTAACGGTGGTTAAGTGTGAAAAAGCGTCATAAATCACCCTTTTTTTCAGTTGTAACTTCAAATGGTCACTAAACGAACGGCTGTAAGTCGAGGACCACCTGTATGGCAGTATTTAATGGGTTGGTTAGAGCATTTTTGCAAACTATGGCACCCAGATTGGCACATTAATTCATTTCCCCAGTCCACTGTTCCAAGTTTGGCAAAAACTCATCCAAGGAATGCCTGTTTGGGGTGTTCAGACGAATAAACCCATTTATGAGAGGGGGGGGGCTACAAAGAACTACACGTCCCAGGATGCCTAGCGAGGCCCCGCCCATCATTGAGAGCGGCCGTTCCACGTCGGCGGCCGTAAGTCTGTAGAGATAGGAAAGGGAAGAGGTATGTTTCTGTAGCTTGGCTTTCCTTCGGGCGAAAGAGGAGCTCCATTCCCCGTTGGGCCTTTGAAATAAGCCTTGGGGAGCTGCAGATTTGTGTAGTTCGCAAGAAGGATCCTAACCAATGAGAGCCTTCGGCAGTTTTGGATACAATAACTACATCTTCATCTACAACTTCAAAAAAGCCAACTACGACCTTATAAACAACTATCTTTCATTTCTGGACTGGCAAAATCTGTTTGCAAACTGCATAACTGCTGAAGACCACTATAGAGTTTTCCTACTTGAAATCAATAGAATCATTAAACTATATGTACCACAAATGACAACCATGATCAGGAAAAGCAAACTACTCATATCAATAAAAAAGCTTCAATAAAAAAAAAATCCCTCTGGAAAAGAAACAAAAAAGGCTTTGTAGCAAATTTCAAAAACCGCTACAGAAATATATGCAACCAAATAAAAACTGAATGCACAAATTACCTCACCAAACAAGAAGAGGACCTTCTGCGCACAAATTCCAATCGTGCCTTTTATAATTTTGTTAACAATAAACTTAAAGACACAATCCATCCCACCACTAAAAGATTCTAACAACAAAGAATGCAATGACGAAACAGTTAAAGCCAACCTCTTCAACATATTCTTTGGCTCAGTTTTTGTTAACAGCGATGACACATATCCGACATTCCACAAACGTACCAGCAATGAACATGATGACTTAACTCATATAGACTTCACAGAAGAAAATGTTGGAAAAGCTCTTCATAACATAAAACCATCGCTATCTATTGGACCCGATGGACTATGTGCCTACTTCTTAAAAAAACTTTCCACTAATATAGCAGAACCCCTAAGCATAATCTTTGATAAAGCTTTCACTACCAGTTCCCTTCCCAAACTTTGGTCACTGGCCACAGTCATCCCTATCTTCAAAAAAGCTGACCCCAGCTTAGTCGAAAATTACAGACCAATATCTCTATGCTGCGTCACCTGCAAAGTCATGGAATCAATCATCAACCAATCCACTACCTCACACTTAGAAGCAAACAACCTACTCTCCAATAAACAATTTGGTTTCAGGAAAAAATTATCATGCAACTTACAACTTCTCCACTGTAAAAATATATGGACTACAAATCTTGATCAAGGCAAAACAATAGATGCAATCTACATAGACTTCTGCAAAGCTTTTGACTCAGTAGTACACGATAAACTTCTCCTAAAACTAAAATCCTACGGCATTTCAGGACCCCTTCACAAATGGATATCTGCTTTTCTGTCTAACAGACAACAAGTGGTCAAATTTGGCAATGCTCTATCAAATCCTGTTCCTGTCAAGAGTGGCATTCCTCAAGGCAGCGTCCTTGGACCAACACTCTTCATACATTATGATGCATTAATGATCTTTGTGACCATATCTCAAGTAATTGTGTTCTCTTTGCTGACGATGTCAAACTATTTAACACCACTGATAATACATCTATCATTCAAAAAGACCTTGATCATCTAACCGCTTGGTCTAAAAATTGGCAGCTCCAAATCTCAACCAGCAAATGCTCAGTCTTACATATAGGAAAAAAGAACCCAAACACTAAGTACTTGCTTGATGGACATTACCTTACAGATGACCCCCATCCTGTTAAAGACTTTGGAGTTTTCATGTCAAATGATCTAAGTGCCAAAGACCACTGAAAATACATAGCAAAAAAGGCTCTAAGAGTTGTAAACCTAATCTTGCGTAGCTTCTTTTCCAAAAACACCACACTACTAACCAGAGCATACAAAACATTTGCTAGACCAATTCTAGAATACAGCTCGCCTGTTTGGAACCCTCACCATATCTCTGACATCAATACAGTTGAATGAGTCCAGAAATATTTCACAAGAAGAGTTCTCCATTCCTCTGAAAACAACAAAATACCTTATCCCACCCGACTTGAAATCCTGGGATCAGAAAACTTGAACTCCGTCGCCTTCGACAAGACCTAAGTTTAACTCATAGAATCATCTATTGTAATGTCCTTCCTGTTAAAGACTACTTCAGCTTTAATTGCAATAATATTAGAGCAACCAATAGATTTAAACTTAATGTCAACCGCTTTAATCTAGATTGCAGAAAATATGACTTCTGCAACAGAATCATCAGTGCTTGGAATACTTTACCTGACTCTGTGGTCTCTTCCCATAATCCTAAAAGCTTTAACCAAAAACTTTCTACTATTGACCTCATCCCATTCCTAAGAGGACCATAAGGGGCCTGCATAAGCGCACAAACGTGCCTACCGTTCCTGTCCTATTTTTCCCTTCATTATATCAAATTAATATAGCTGATGCATATTTTTTACTTATATATATATATATTTTCTTCATGATATGTTGTTTTATTTATGACAATGTTTGTGTATACTGTTGTGACAAAATGAGATTAAAAAAAAAACCTTTTTTCTAAACCGCCGTTGAGCACGAAGGAGGGGGCTACTCTTCATTTTTCAAAGTCTACGGAGCCCGCCTTTCAGCCTATGGAAAGACGGCGGGGCGGGGCGGAGGCGGGGCCACCGCACGAGGCTTCCCGGCGTGCCGCGCGCACGCGCATGCGGGCTTCGGTCGTGGCCGAGGTTTGCTGAGGCGGCGAAAATGGAGCGGATGAAAGTGGTCCTCGGACATCTGACCGGCTCCCAACAAAAGCGGCTCTGGGCGCCTTCCCCTTGCCGGGCCTCGCTATCCGGCCCGGACGATGTGGTGGTGGTGCACGGACGACGGACCGCCATCGCCAGAAGCAAACGGGGCGGCTTCAAGGTAAACCGGGCAGAGCTTCCCCAACGAAAACCCCCCCTTTAGAGGCCTCGGACTACAAATCCCATAATCCCCGGCCTCTCAGTCCCCCCCCTCTCCGTGAGCGGTAACCCAGCACCTCTGCAGGGGCGCAGGTGGATGGATGGTGGTGGGGAAGAGACCCTTCTCTTGATATGGGAGTTGTAGTCCCAGGGGATTATGCCGGGGATTATGGGCCCCGATCCCACTTTTGAAAGAGTTTGGATGTTTTGGGGAGGCGCGCGTGTGTGTGTGTGTGTGGGGGGGAAGGTAAACAGGAGGCTGCCCTGGAGGATCCAGCGTGCAGTGCCTTATGGACTGCAGTTCCCATCATCCCCACACCAGCACCTGAAACAGAAAAAGAGTGCCAAATTGCCCAGGTAATTAAAATAAACAAATAAATAAATAAATAATGTTATCTCTCTCTCTCTCTCTTCCTTTTCTCCCTCCCCACTCTCTCCTCCCTCCCTTCCTCTTTATTCTTTTCCTTCTCCTTCTTTCTCTCTTTCTCCCTTTCCAGGAAACGACACCCGACGAACTCCTGGCTGCGGTCATGACTGCTGTCCTGAACGACGTAAAGCTGAGCCCTGAGCTACTGGGCGATATCTGCGTGGGTGAGCCTTTTGAGTGGCAGCCCCTGGTTTCCTGTCTTCTCCTGTGGATGGGTGGCCAAACTACCAGGGAGGGGAGTGGGCTGTGGTCACCCCCCCTCCTTTCCTCCCCTTTTAAGCAATGGCTGCTGCAGCATATCCTGAAGGGCGACCAAACCCAGATAACCGAAGTGAATTCATCTCTTTGTACTTAGGGAATGTACTTCAACCAGGCGCTGGAGCCCTGATAGCGAGAGTTGGGCAGTTTATGAGGTGAACTTTGCCACTGAACCATCTATAAGTGAGATCATGGGCACAAAACACCATGGCGGAAGTGAAAGACGGGTCCGGTTTGGTTAATACGGGCAGGTGCAAAGAAAAGTCATGTCCAATTTGATATTAGGCATTTGTACTCCTGTTTCTCATTTGCTGTTTTCATTGTGTAGCTCACTTTAAGATCTGTGCACTTCAAGTCCCAGAATTCCCCACATAGGAAATTCTGGGAGTTGAAGTCCACGAGTCTTAAAGTGGCCAAGGTTGGAAACTAACGTAGCAGATAGAGGTGAGATTCTGCAGAAAGAAGAGCAGTTGTTCATTTATTGACTGGTTGATTTTTATCCTACCTTTTATAAGAAATTCAAGATGGCAAACAGACCTAATACTCCTCCCTCCTCCTACTTCCCCTCAACAACAGCCCTATGTGGTATGTTGACCCGAATAAGACTGATTGGCCCAAAATCATCCAGCTGACTTCCATGTCTAAGGCGGGTCTCAAATTCAGTCTCCTGGTTTTTCAGCCCGCACCTTAACCTCTGCACCAAACTGGCCTTTCTATTTGATTTTTTTTATTTGTTGCTTTTATTTATATTCCTCTCTTCTTTCCACACTGTTTATACAGTATCATTGTGGTTTGCTGCTGGCCACGACTGTCGTATAGAAAAATAACATTTTTAATAGTGACAATTTATTAAATGTATGTGCTGGGCCAGCTCCAAACAACTCTGGACAGTTTTTGAGACCTTGGAGGTTGCCTTCTGCTAGAGCTTCCTGGGTGCTTATCACTTGGACTTTGTTCCTGCTGTGGGAATCCAAAGAATTGCTGTGCAGACCAACTGAATCCACTGGGAATCCACTTTCAGATCCGGCCCCAAGTCACTTGGGCTGTATTTAGGATTCTCTGCCTTGATATTTACCGCATAGTTTTGGAAAGAGTGACAGCAATATGTTTGCTGCTTAATCCTTTGCATCTCACAGGTTTCTGTGACTGTTTTCAGTCAGTGACGGAGTACTGCTTTACTTAAGTTTGCTTGAAGATTGCAGAGTGCTGTACGATCAGGTCCTAGTTGCACAGTTTTCAATGGATCTTCCTAAAATCACAAACCAAGACCATCAAGGCATAACAAAACCTTAAAATCTGAGGTTGAGGATCTTTTCCAATTCCCCCTTTTATACCAATGTTATCTTTTTTATTTCAGTGGTATCCCAGAGACCGTCCCAATATCATGCGTTAACAGGCAGTGTTCATCTGGATTGCAAGCTCTGATTAATATTGCTGGTAAGGGTGGGTCCCTCCCTTGTGATAGTCAAGTTCCATGCGTGAAGTAAATGTAGAATTTCAGTCTCTGGGCCACAGGCATTTTCAAACTATGACATGTAGAGATTTTAACTTCTAGAACGTAATGTTGTAGATTGCCTGATAATACTTTCTATAGAGAAAGCTATAATCCTGGTCCCAGTAAATTCTATAGAGTTCTAGGAATATTTTATTTTTATTTTTATTTATTTGTTAAACACAACAGTATATATAAGTATAACCATACGAGTTGGATACAATCAAAGGGAACATTAGGACAGGAACGGTAGGCACGCTGGTGCTCTTATGCACGCCCCTTACAGACCTCTTAGGAATAGGGTGAGGTCAACAGTAGACAGTTTTTGGTTAAAGCTTTGGGAATTTTGGGAAGAGATCACAGAGTCAGGTAGTGTATTTCAGGCATTAACAACTCTGTTACTGAAGTCATATTTTCTACAATTGAGATTGGAGCGGTTCACATTAAGTTTAATGTGATTTTTAGTTTTTAATTAAAAAATTATTTTTTAAAAAAATTAAACAATAAAAAAGTTTAATTTTTCTAGGAGAAAGTTAAATGTACCCTTTTTTATTATTCCTTTCTGGAAAAAACGCCATCTAATGTGCTGATCCCCTTCACCCCCAGTAGCCCTTCAAGAAGGATATATGTGGAGTTCACTGACAGATTTACTTTACTTACAGGTGGCATTAGAAATGGCTCCTATGATATCGGTTTGGCCTGTGGGTAAGCTTGTTCGTTTGTTTTTTTCATAATTGTTCACTGCTTACCAATAGCAGCCCTTTTGTCTGTTGATTACCCCACTGTGACATTTTTAAGCAGATTACGAAAATCTGTATTTTGAGGATTTCTGGAGACTAGCGTTTTGCAGGACTGTAGGAGAGCAGCACAACGCCAGCCTCAAGGAAATCCCCTTTCTGTCAGCGTTCCAGAAAATCCCCTCCTGCAGAAAAGACTCGGAGGCAAACATCTTGCAAAGTTCTTTCACTAGCATAGGTAACTGGCACTGTTGGATATAAACTCCGAATCTGGAGATCCGGGTTTTTCCTCAGTAGTACAAAACCCCAGACCAGCACCCCTTGACTCCTCTGCCAGTCACGTGCTCCAATCACCAACCGTCCCATCTCGAGGCATCACTCCGACCTCTCCTTTTCCAGATGCACTCTTGGCCAGATCTTCAGCCTAGTATGGCTTCCAAAGCGGACGCTTTCCTAATTTGACTTGGAAATAATTTTAGTTTGATTTATAATAACCTCCACTGGTGGTTTATCCAGTGGTAGCTTTGTTTGTGTAACAGCTTTGTAGATTTTTTAAAAAGCATCCAAGGTGATGAAGCTAAGATTTGCATCACCTTGTAGGTATCCATTTTGTGCTGCGTGCTTAACTAAAGCAAATGAAGGCATTATAAAATACAAACCCTGCATTTCAATACCATTATTAGAATTAAGTCCCCTGCTTTTTCTGGCATGCAGCTGTTAATTGATACTTTGGGTTAAAAAAGATAATTTCTTTACCAATTCACAGGGCTACTAGGGGGAATTCTGTGCAGCTGCTACTTCATAGCACAGATCCCCATTACTGGTACATCTGCACAGTTCCCTTAGTGGCAGCATGGAGTAGATTTCTGCTGACTTTCTCTGGGATTTTGATTTCCCAGTCTACCCTAAATCCCTGATATACAGTAGTCCTCAATGTATGACCATAATGGAGGGAGGCCAGAATTTCTATCATGTCGAGTCATCCACATCTCTGGACCTTTTTTAATGACTTTTTTTGCAGTTGTCATTAAGCAAATCAATGTATTCCTATGGCCGGGGTTGTTGTTGTTGTTGTTGTTGTTGTTGTTGTTGTTGTTGTTTTGCCAGAAATGGATCCAAAAGGCCAGAAATTGGCAAAAAATAAATAAAAAAATCTGTCACATGACTACAGAGCACTACAACTTGCCATAAAGGTGAGCCAGTTGCGAAGCCTCCCTGAAATGCAGTCATGTGACACGGGTGTGCGTGCAGCCTTTGGAACTGTGGAAATGGGTCATAAGTAGCATTTGAGTAGGTCTGTCATAACTGAACGATTAAGTGAGGACTGACTATCTGTATAAAATGGGATAAGCAACAAGCGCAATAGATTTCTGGAAATCAGGAGCTGATATTGTCAGAAGTTACTGAAGGCTGAAATGTTTGTGGCATCAGGTCACTATCGAAAGCCCCTTTCTGTATATATTCACATATAAACATCAAACACAGGCCAGCTTAAACTCCTCAGCTGTGCCAAAAGTGCTTTTTCAAGAGGCAACTGGACTTCCTTTGTTTTTCCTTAAAAAAGTTTCGCTTCTGATCCAAGAAGCTTCTTCAGTTCTGAACTTGGATGAGAAGCGAAGCGTCTTCAAGGAAAAGCAAAGAAAGTCCAGTTGCCTCTTGAAAAAGCACCTTTGGGACAATCCATGACCTGGATGCCTATGGAGAATCTCCATAGACTTTCCTCAGCTGTGGTGTTCCCTGTGTAGCTATGAGAGGGACCGGTTTTCTCACTGAAGTTGGGTGAAGAACTTCTCAGACAAAACAAAGGATTCTATCCTCTATTGCAGAGTAGCCCTTTCTGAGAGGCATTCTTTTCTTAGCAAAGGGGCAGAGAAAACACCTTCTAAGAAACTAGCATGATGCCTTGATGTTAAGCTCCCCACTGGGAGTATTTGGCCCTTAAGCCAGGAATTATGCGAGCGAAATAAAGCTGCTTCCTCTTGATGTCCTTTCCACTACTGTCGCGTAGCTGTAGGTAAATGCAGGTGAATTCCTGTAGGTGAAGGTCAAGTTTAAGGCTTGTTCCATAGCGGCTGGTGCTAGGACATAAGATTACAGTGTGAAGTTTGGTATCTGCTTTGGTTCAAAATCATCAGCCAGCACCATGGCAAGTTAGCAGTCCATTCCCAACGCCATCTCTGTAAAACTGAACTGGAAGGAACAGGTGTCTCAGTACGGCGGAGACACCTGTGCTTGCAAAAACATTATAAATGCTGTTCATTCTCCTTGCAGTGGTCTCTTGAAGTGCGGCGTGTTGCATAAATGCGAAAGCAAGCGATTTGAGTAATCCACTTAGAAACTAGGTTGGGTTAATCAAATGGCTGTGTTGTTTGGTGTTGCCTCCAAACGAAACATTTGCTTCACGGGCCTTGTGAAAATGAGCTATAGGCCTCCCTCAATATTCACATGCTGTATCAGAAGAACCCATCCATGCCGTAGCTAAATAAATACTGGGATGTGCCTGCACATGTCGCTTCGCACCTCCATAGCCTGGTTTAAATTGCGCAATTGCCTGTGGGCACCGCCAAGCTTGGTTGCTAAATTAACTCCTGGAATAATCCAAGAGCAAAGTTGAATACTCTGAAGGCTGAACGTTGTGCAACGCTAAGTTTGCATTGCCACATTCCTGCAGTTGTGCGATATTTGATGTGGAAAAACATTAACCTCAAAAAAGTACAAAGGCTTAATTTTCTCCTCTCCACAAAGTTGTGTTGGCTCTTCATGATTGCTGCTGCAAAGTGTTCATCATAGGCCAGGATCTAGAGGTATATAAACTTGTGGCTGAAATGTTCTGATTTCTGGATGGTTTGCTTCACACATATCAGAAATGGCCCAACCTCAAAAGACGACCAGTTTCTCTGGTGGAGCTCAGTTGGTAGCCCCTTGCTTCTTTAGATGCGTAAATATTTAAAATTCAACATTACTCAGGATAGACACACAGACTTTGAAGATGACAAATCCCCAGTTGTTTTGTCCTCTTGCCTGTCTCCAGAGACATCTCAACCGGTTCTCGTGAATGTGTGGCTTTAGCTGGTGCCTCACTAGGAGGCATCTAGTAAGGAACATTTTGAGAAGAACATATTGGCTGTGTGAAAGCTGAGCATCAGGAATATTTGCAATTGCTTAATGTCCATGGAGATTCTCAATCATCCAAGTCATGGTTGTGTGTTTTTTCAAGAGGCAACTGGACTTTTGGATTGGTTTGGTTTTTTGGGGGGGAAGACGTTTCACTTCTCATCCAAGAAGCTTCTTCAGCTCTGACTGGATGGTGGGGAATGGAAGGATTTATACTCCTTGCAAATAGCTGGTCATTTGCTTCCCTTTAGAGCAGTGGTTCTCAACCTTTATAGTGCTGCGACCCCTTTAATACAATTCCCCACGATGTGGCGACCCCAACCATAAAATTATTTTTGTTTTGAATTTATCGCGCCTGAAGCCATATTGGCTAGCGATCTGAACTGTTTGCGATTGCCTTGAGGACGGAGGCATTAAAGCGGAGACTCCTCCCCTATTAAGTTTATGGCGCCTGAAGCCAGATTAGGCTAGCGATTGGGAGTGATTGCAGCTGGCTTGAGAGGGAGACATCAGAGCAAAGATTTCTCTCTTTTTTAATTCATCGCGCCTGAAGCCGAATTCGGCTAGCGATTTGAAGAGCCTGCAGCTGGCTTGTGGAGTCAACCATTGGAGCGCGATTCTTCGACTCGCAAGTATACTTCCCATATTTCCGATGGTCTTAGGCGACCCCTAGCAAATCGTCATTCGACCCCCAACGGGGTCGCGACCCACAGGTTGAGAGCCGCTGTTTTAGAGAGTAATTGAGGACACTTCTGTGTCTTTAGGCTCACCTGAGCAGTACAAATAGGGGTGGTGCCTTCTTGGAGCTGCTGAAATGACTGGGTTGTCAATTGGAGAGAGATGATGTCACATCCCTCCCCCTCTGTTGAGAAAGGGCTGCTCACTTTTGACATCGATGGCCTCTGACCCCACTTTCAAACCAGTGGTCATCTCTGTAAAAAACGTGGATTTTGCAATCTTCAAAACAGTGGTTTTTATCTTTTAAATGCAGAAGGGCTGCTGAATCTAGAATAGGATTGAATTGGATTGAATTGAATTCTTTATTGACCAAGTGTGATTGGACACACAAGGAATTTATCTTGGTGCATATCCTCTCAGTGTACATAAAAGATACCTTCATCAAGAATTCTAAGGTATAACGCTTAATGATAGTCATAGGGTACAAATAAGCAATTAAATCATATTAGGAAACAATAAATATCAATATAAATCGTAAGGATACAAGCAACAAGGTCTCCTATGTCGTGCCATGCGTTTATGAAGTGGTTGTTTTGTTTCTTGAAAAAGCACCTTTGGGATTTACAATTGCTTCTTTAATAAATATATTAAATTTTAATAAGGGGCCATTTCAAGAACACTCACAAATGGATCATACAGCAGGCTCTACTTTTAAAATATCAAAACATCACTGCTGTATCACTATTGACTTTGAATGCTGCATTCCTACAATTGCTTGAAAATATCTGGTCCGAGAGAGTGGATCTCCCCCAGGATTCTTCCTTATTGTCGTAGCCTTCTGGAGGTCTTGAACAGTTGGTTCTTCCTTTAAGGGCTAGGATAGGTCACTCTTGAAGAAATACAATTCCTTGGGTCATTTTGAAGTGAAAGTAAGGAATGCCTCCTGAAGCACAGAACCCTCCGGGATCTCAATCTGGTGGTGGTGAGCCAGATATGGAATCTGCAGATTTCTTGAAACACTGCTGACAATGAACTTTTCTGTGAGTTTTCCAAGAAACAAGTCCAAATGGACTTTCTTCTGGGGTACAGAAGTTTTAATTAAATATTTTCCAGCCATCCATGGTTCACATTGATTTACATTTTTGTTGTACAATAACTTCATGTATTTAGTTCTATAAAAATGCTTACTTATTCATTTGGTTTTTGAGGAATCCATGCATGCTCGTACACAAATAGCCCTCAATGAAAATGAACCCCCTCCCAAAAAAAATATGTTTAAAAAGTTACAATATTTATACTTACCCAGCACATCTAAATTATATTAAAGTAACCAAAATATCTTCACAATCCCCAAGGCATGTCACAACTTTCAAGCAACCTCTAACGTTTGGAAATTGAAAGCTGAAAAATTTGGCACCCTAACAATAGAGCCCAAAATTTCTGTTGCTAAGCAAGACAGTTGTTAACTGAGTTTTGCCCCACTTTTTACGACCTTTCTTGCTTTTAAGTGAATCCCTGCAGCTGTTAAGTTAGGAACACAGCTGTCAAGTAAATCAGGCTTCCTCATTGACTTTGCTTGTTAGAAGGTCGCAAAAGGGGAATCATGTGACACCCCCTTCCCCCTGGATTGTGCAACCGTCATAAATAGGGACCAGTTGCCAAGAATCCAAATTTTGATCACATGGCCATGGGGATGCTCCAACTGTTGTGCATGTTAAAACCGGTCATAAGCCACTGTTGGAACTTTGAACTGTCATTAAGCGAGTGGTTTTAAGTCGAGGACTATCTTTAAATGAGAGATATTCACAGCCCCCTTTTTTTGCCCCTCCTTCCAGAGTGGAAAGCATGTCTCTTCGCAGCCCTTCCAATCCTGGGGATGTCAGCTCTCGCATTATGGACTTCAGCAAAGCAAGGGACTGCCTGATCCCAATGGGGTAAGAGGCTGCGGCTTTAGTTTCTCTGTTCCTGACAGTAAAGGTCTGTTCCTGGGACACAATGTCGACTATTTGGTTTTGTGCTACACAGACACAAACAAATGTTGTTGACTGAGCAACACCCCTAAATCTAGCCGCTGCTAGATTAGACGCACAGTACCAGTTCCTTGTTAAGATTCTGGGAAAGTGAGTAATGACTGGGTGGATGTAATACCTCCCGGCTCATTAGTTTTCGAATATCATCCTGTCACACCCAAGCATTGTTATAAAACATCCTGCATTATAAAAGCAAAAGTTGCAGCCATTGTGAGGTGAAACAAATGTACCCGATTTTGCGTATTTGGAAAAGAAAAAAAAACCCCAGGATAAGGTGCTTTTTGATAACTAGAAGATGAGCTTAGTAGTGCCTCTTTTTCACTCCAGGCCTCCATTTTCACCACCTTACTTAGCTACCTAAAAGTTATTTTGGGGATGATGTGGTGATTGCAGTCATTGAATTAATTTATGGTGACTGGTGAGTTAGAACATTGGGGAGGCACATTATTCCATTAGTCATTCCTTTTTTTCCTTCCTAATGAAGAGCTAAAGATGATTTTAGAACCAATGAATTGATCCGCGTGCTTTTAATATTGTTTTTCAGAATAACTTCCGAGAACGTGGCAGAGAGATTTGGTATCTCCCGAGAAAAACAAGACGGTTTTGCCCTTGCGTCTCAGCACAAGTAAGTGGAAAGGGATGGCTTTTTGCTCTTTTGTGTGCTTTCCCCCACATTTATGTCGCTTGCGGTTCTCATTTTTCAGAGCAGACACCAGAACCATAAAGTTGGACCAGGCCTAAGATTTTTTTTAAAAGTTCTGGCCGTTGTTTGACTGCACTTCATTTACTCTATAGAGCTACATATTTAGAGCATCCATTTTGTTTCTGTACATTTTTAAAAAAATACTTGAATTGTTAATCAAACCTAGGATTTGCTAAAACAGAAATAAGCGCCAGTTTTCATCAAAGCTATCATGAAATGCAGTCGTGACTAGAGGACACGGCAAATGACTTTTAAATGCAGCTGCACTACGGAGCTCCAGAAATTATGTCGCATGACTGTGGAGGGGCCCCACGGTCAGAACTTCAAATCTGATTGTAAGCCCCATTTTGGGGGGTTAGTCATAACTTCAGAGGACTGTTAAGCAACCGGTTGTAACTTGAGGACTATCCATTCCAGATATCCTAGTGTTTTATAGCTGGGAAAGCTATTGTCAACTAATGAGCTTTTCCAAATTAGCAAAGTTTATTCCAAATGCATAAAATAACATTTCCTTGTTGGACTCTTCTGCTTAAACCAGGGGTTTCCAAACCTGGCCATTTTATGACTTGTGGACTTCAACTCCCAGAATTCCCCCAGCTAGTTTGAAGACCCCTGCTTAGACTATGACTTTAAATACTGTGTTTCCCTAAAAATAAGACTCTGTCTTAAATTTTTTTTAATCCTGAAATAAGGGCTTGGCCTTATTGTCATGTGCTCAAAAGCCCGATTGGTCTTATTATCGGGGGATGTCTTATTTCAGGGGTTTCCAACCTTGGCAACTTTAAGCCTGGAGGACGTCAACTCCCAGAATTTCTAGAAATTCTGGGAGCTGACGTCCTCCAGGCTTAAATGTGCCAAGGTTGGAGACCCCTGTCTTATTTTGGGGGGAACAGGGTAGATTTATATGGCTCCCTTCACATATATATCATTAGTCATTTTGGATTGCAGTTCCCATTATCCTCCAGGCTGGCTAATGATTTTGCACAGCGTAGTTGGCCTGATAAAGGCAAGGGACTCAAGACCCTTGGGTGTACTGTACCTTTTCCCCAATGGAGTCTGCTGTGATCAGGGTGCAGATGGATTTGTAGCCAGAGTTCTGTTCAGATATTAACTCTTCATTGTGGTGGAGAACCGAGCTCTGTTGCCTCTATGCATACTGGAGAAGGATTGTGCATAATCATAGTCTGTCTGGGGCAAGTAACCTAATAATAACAACAACAACAACAACAACAATAAAAATAAAAATAATAATAATAATTTAATTTTTATACCACCCTTCTCCCAAAGGACTCAGGGTGGTTAACAGCCAGATAAAATACAATACAATATACAATAAAACCCATTTTAAAAACTTATTCAATATGGCCAAATTAAAATTATAGAAAACCTGATATAAAACCCCGCTTAAAATCCAATTTAAAACCCATGTTATGCCAGTCCTGCTCGAAAGAATAGATACGTCTTCAGCTCGCGGCGAAAGGTCCGGAGGTCGGGAAGTTGACGGAGTCCAGGAGGAAGCTCATTCCAGAGGGTAGGTGCCCCCACAGAGAAGGCTCTCCCCCTGGGGGTCGCCAGCTGACATTGTTTGGCTGACGGCACCCTGAGGAGACCCTCTCTATGGGAGCGCACCGGTCGGTGGGAGGCATGTGGTAACAGAAGGCGGTCCCGCAGATATCCGGGTCCTATGCCATGGAGCGCTTTAAAGGTGGTGACCAGCACCTTGAAGTGCACCCGGAAGACCACAGGTAGCCAGTGCAGCTTGCGCAGGAGAGGTGTTATATGAGAGCCACGAGTTGGTTCTCTAAGGGACCTAGGTCTAGGGGACCTAGCTCCCCTAGACCTAGAGCTAGTCCCCTAGCTCTAGGGGACCTAGGTTCAGGGGACCCCTGACCTAGCTCCCCTGAACCTAGGACTTCAAATCCCAGAGTTCTTCAGGCAGCTTTTTTCAAAGTCAGCTTTGCTGGCTGAGGAACTCTGGGATTTGAAGTCCACAAGTCTTAAAAGAGCCAAGTTTGCAGACCCCTGACCTAGTTAAGGCTACAGGATTTGCTGAAACTAAGAGCTGATCAGTTGCTTATCATAGACTGGGACCAAGGGTCATTTGAAAGCAAATAGGACCTTCGTTGGGAAAGCTGAACTGTTTTCACTTATGATTCTCACCTCCAGAATCAAGGCCCACAAAACTGCAAGCACTGGATTGCAAGGTAACAAGTCTAGGAAGAGGAGATTCTTGTTCTCCTAGACCAGGTGTCTCCAAACTTGGCAGCTTTAAGGCATGTAGACTTCAGCTCCCAGAATTCCTTATCCAGCCATGCTAGCTGAGAAATTGAAGTCCACAAGTCTTAAAAGTTGCCAAGTTTGGAGACCCCTGTCCTAGATTGCTCACCTGCTGCTACCTACACACACACACACACACACACACACACAAGCTTCTTTGTCAGACACAAACTAACATGATTTTTTTCTAAATTTAGTGCTGTATCACTATTAACTTGAGAATACAGTCTCATTTGCATTTACACAAATAGGGAATCTGTGTTTCATGTTATGAACTATCTTGGACTAGATGACCTACAAGGTCCCTGCCAACTCTGTTATTGTGTTAAGCATTAGAGCTGTAGGAATCTTCATTGCTATTATAAGATACAGGTAGTCCTCGACTTATGACAGTAATGGAGCATGTCCATTAGAGTACTAAATCGTGATGGTTATAAAGCAGGTCACCCATGTGTGGCCAGCCCAATGTTAACAGTGTTTTTTGCAGAAGTTAAAGCAGACATCGTGATCCATGCCGAACCTATCGTTTGCTATAGATTTTGCAAAAAAAAAAAAATTCAGAAGTGTCTATTTTGAGCACAGATGTAAAAGGTGGTCCCTTGAACCTCTGGGTGCTGCAGACAGGCGAAAATGCGAGCCAGTCACCAAGCACCCATTGTTGTACAAGTTATGTGACTGGAGGGTATCAGAACTTCGGAAGGGAATCTGAATAAGTAGCCCTGGGGAGGTCTGTTGTAACTTTGAATTGTTATTAAGGACCCTGTTGTAAATTGAGGGCTGCTTATATCGTGCAAGATAAATTACAGTTTGATCAAGGTTGGTGCTGCTTAAGAGCCATTTTTCAAGAGAATAGTTTCGATTATTTCCAGGAATAATAGCAATAATGCCCCCATACGACTTTTTTCTCTCTTAACTTCTTGGCTGAAGATGCTTCTTGTGAAAGTTGTAAAATGCATTTGGGGCCCTTTCTTATATATATAGTAAGTCTTTCTTTTTTCTTTGAGTTTTCAAACATATACCATAAAGGTAATTATTTGGGTCTGGTGTGTTTCTAGAGCAACTCGAGCTCAGAAGTTGGGGTGGTTTAAAAATGAAATTGTCCCCGTGAACACCACCTTTACTGATGACCAGGGCACTGAGAAAACGATCACTGTGCTGCAGGATGAAGGGATCAGGCCCAACACCTCGCTGGAGGGATTGGCCAGGCTGAAGCCGGCCTTCCAGGAGAATGGGACTTCCACAGCTGGTAAGGTTCGGAAGCAAGAGATGAAGTGGAGGGGATTGACTTTGTGCCATAGAGCCAGTTTGGTTAAGAAACCAGGAGATGGTGAGTTCTAGCGCCACCTTAGGCATGAAAGCCAGCCAGGTGACTTTGGCCCAATCACTGGGAAACAGTGAATTCTAGTCCTGCTTTAGGCATGAAACTCGGTGGGAGACTTTGGGCCAGTCCCTATCAAAGATCAAAATAAATTAAAAAATAATATGTGCCAGCTTGCTTTCACTAATAAGAATAATAGATGGAGATTAGAGGATCTGGGTTCAAGTTCCTATTTAGCGACAGAGTTCGCATAGTGACTTCAGGCCATGCAGCCCAGATTATCTCACAGGGGGGAGTGGTTGTAGGGATAAAATAAAGTGGTCTCATTTTATGCTGTGTTGGCCAGCTAGAACACAGCTCCCCACCCCACCCCACCCGATACACAAAGCCCCTTAAATACATTTCCTGAGGTTGCTACAAAATTCCATTGTTAATATGAAAAAAAGGAAAGTTATTTCCAGAGTACACAATTTTTAGACTGCATTAGAGTTAAAATAAAATTTATAAAATTTGCAATCCTCTTTATGTGTGAAAGTGATTTTCATTGTGTAAATCTTTCCTATCATCACCCGAATAGTGATGATGATGATGTAATTAACTCAGTTGTGCTGTTCTATCATTTTGCCGGCATCTCGTAACTTAGGTCTTCATGAAATGACTCCCCTCAGGTAACTCCAGCCAAGTCAGCGACGGGGCTGCTGCGGTGCTCCTGGCCAGACGTTCCTCAGCCGCGCAGCTGGGGCTTCCTGTCCTTGGAGTGCTGAAATCATACGCTGTGGTTGGAGTCCCACCAGATGTTATGGGCATAGGGCCAGCCTATGCTATCCCAGTAGCTTTGAAAAAAGCCGGTGAGCAGCAGCATCCAAGAAGGGGAGGGACGGGCAGAAAACCACGTGGCTAATCGAGGAGCTGGGAGGGGATTGCTTTCCCCAATCCTTTGCAAGCCAGTATTTGCTCACAGTGACCTTCAGGGGGTGGGTGGGTGGGTGGGAGGTCTTCCTGGAGTGATTTTTAGGACTGCGTCTTTGGGGCAGAAGGGCACTGAAACCCCTCGGGGTTTCAGCTACAATAACAACAACAACATCCCTTAAAGAGGTAGGTTTTTCGCTGTTCAGTTGTGCCCATCTCTAACCTGCAGGTTTGACAGTGAACGATATCGATGTGTTTGAAATCAACGAGGCCTTTGCAAGTCAGGTAAGGTTTTCGAAGGGGTGGGGGTGGGGGTTAGAATGAAGACACCATAAAGGAAATACGTTCCCAACTGTGAGGGTTAGCAAGAGATTTCAGCTGCCCTGGACTCTGCCCTCTTTCATCATCCATGGCAGGCAGGCAGGCAGGTGGCCTTTGGGGCAGAGGCTCTGGGGTCATTTACCAGCTCTGTAATTTCACCAAGCCAAGTTTGTCCTGATCCTGCCCACGTTCTGGGGGAGTGTGGCCTCTGAAGTCTCCAAACACAGAACGGGTAGTCCTCGACTTGCAACGGTTCGTTTAGTGACTGTTCAAAGTTTACAAGGGCACTGAAAAAAGGGACTTGTGACAATTTTTCAAGCTTACCACCCTTGGAGCATCCCCATGTGATTTATATTCGGTTGCTTGGCAACTGATTCACATTTGTGACAGTTGCAGGATCCTGGAGTCACACGATCCCCTTTTGCGACCTTGGGGAAGCCAGATTCACTTAACAACCGCGTTGCTAACTCAACAACTGCAATGATTCGTTTAACAACTGTGGCAAGAAGTCTTAAAATGGGGCAAAGCTCGCTTAACAAATGTTTCACTTAGCAACATAAATGTTGGACTCAGTTGTGGTCGTAAGTCAAGGACTAGGGTGTATGTCCCTCCTTCTACCCAAGATAGTGTTACAGGTAGTCTTCGACTTATGACCAGATTGCTTAGTGACTGTTCAAAGTTATGACAGACCCCCCCCCCCAAAAAAAAAGATACTTAGGAACCAGATTCAAAGTGCCAATGGCTGTGTGTTAAACCACCCCCTCATGGGGGGTGTTCCACACTTTGGATGCTCAACAGTCAGTACAAACTTACAGGCACTTGCAGCATCCCATAATTACATGAGTGCATTTATGGCATTTTTTACCGTAAACCACTCTTTACCTCCCGTTTCTGCAAAAAAGATACCCGTTGCAGCAGTGGATTCACTTAATAATGGCAGTGTTAGTTTAACAACTGCCTCAGAATATGTCATAAAATTAGGTTGGGCATGTGGGTAACTTGATTTACAACAGTCGTGACATACAATGGAAACGTTACCTGGTTGTCAGTCAAGAATATCTGTATCGTACTTGGTCCCATTTTTTTATTTTCCCTTCTGCATTTTAATACCAGGTTGTCCATTTCCTTGTTCTAATCTCCTTCACTTGCGTTGCAGATACAGCCATGCGTATTTCAAACATTTTCAACAGGTGGGAGTTTCAATACAAGCAGTCCTTGGCTTACAACCACAATTGAGCCCCAAATTTCTGTTGTTAAGTGAGACATTTGTTAAATGGGTTTTGCCCCATTTTACAACTTCTTTTGCCACAGTTGTTAAGTGAATCACTGTAGTTGTTAAGTGAGTCAAATGGTTGCTAAGTGAATCCGGCTTCCCTGTTGACTTTGTCAAAAGGTCGCAAAAGGGGATCATGTGACCCCTCCCCCGGGACACTGCCACTGTCATAAATATGAACCAGTTGCCAAGTATCCTATGTATGAAAATTGGTCATAAGCCAATTTTTTTTCAGTGCCATTGTAACTTTGAACCGTCACTAAACAAACTGTTGTAAATCGAGGATTACCTATACTTTTGGTCTGAGTAAACGTACACTGAGAGAGAGAGCAGAGAGAGAGTTGTTGCCAAATGTGACATCTTAAAAGAAAAACTGGAAAGAGTTAACCATGAGGTCACTTCTTCCAGCTGTTTGTCCCCATTGAGTGAAATTGGTTCCTGAAAAAGCTTTCGATTGTCTTCTTTCTCCAGGCTGTCTACTGTGTGGAGAAACTTGGCATTCCCATGGAGAAGGTGAACCCACTGGGTGGTGCCATTGCTTTGGGACATCCTCTGGGGTGCACCGGGGCTCGGCAAGTTGTCACTCTGCTCAACGAACTAAAGCGCAAAGGCAAGAGGTGAGTGTGGAAGGCATGAACTACGCCCCGAGTACCTGGCTTAACGCTGCTTGGCTTTTAAAGGGCGCCACCAAGGAATTTCTCAACCTGCTCGGCAGGTCGGGCATGTAAAACCAGATCTCCCGCAAGTTCTAATCTGCGTAAATGAAAGTGAGAAGCCGCCTTATTCTAGTAGCTCTGCTTTAAATTTTATTGCTCTTGAGACTAAAATTTAGCTTTTTATTTGTGCTTATTTATGTCCCATCTTTATTGTATGTATAAATAATTTGAGGCAGCAAACGTATTGCGTACTCTTTCCTCCTCCTATTTTCCCCAAATAAGAACCCTGTGGGGTGGATTGAGCTGAGAGACAGTAACTGGCCCAAAGTTGCCCAGCTGTCTTTCATGCTTAAAGTGGGACTAGAACTCACTGTCTCCTGGTGATTGGCCCAAAGTTACCCAGCTGGGTTTCATATGTAAGGCGGGACTATTTCTCCACATCTCCTAGTGATTGGCCCAAAGTCACCCAACTGACTTTCATGCTTAAAGTGGGACTAGAATTTGTCATCTCTTGGTTTCTAGACTTGCACCTTCACAATTAGGCCATTCTCTGTCACAAAGTCTCCTCTCTCCCCAAATCCCTTTGTGTCTTCCAAAACTCCTGATCCCTAAGAAGACCCTTTGCCTAGGGAGCTTAGCCCTCATATGCCTTCTTGTTTCAGAGGCTATGGCGTGGTTTCAATGTGCATTGGGACCGGGATGGGAGCAGCTGCGGTATTTGAATATCCAGGGAACTGAGCAGAACGTCAGGCTCTTCACACAACCTGCCCTCAAGGCCTGGAAAACAACCTGCTATCCATCCTGATGTGCAATCCGGCTTTATGACTGTTGAGTGTGAACCCTCCTCGGTGGGCAGAGCTTTTGAAGTCCAGTGCCACGGGAATGAATTTGGGAACGAGGCGTAGCAAAGATCTTTGGCTTTCTGGTCTTTCAGGAAACCTATTAAAAATAGGTCCTTTGTATGAATTAATCACTAGGGTGTAAGGGGTCTACCTGTCCAATGGAGGTGGGTTGGGGTTGGTGGAGGGAGATAGGGGTACCTGAGGAACTTGACTGATCAGCAGTCTGAAATAGATTGCCTTATCTGCAGTGCTGGGATCAATGTGCAATTGGAACAAGGTTTTTTTCTCTTCCCCCCCCCCTCCAAGAATCCTTACTCCAATGAGTAAATTCCCTAAAGTAGCCAGTGTACTGCTTTGGGGGGGGTGGAGGGGAGAATAATGATTATTAGAATCCGTGAATAATCAGCTAGAAAATGGGGCATCAGTGCATTTGGGAACAATAAAAACAAACAAACATAGCACAGTATTTATTACTGCTGGGCTCCATTTTCAGAGTTTTCTAGGAACTCATAAGCAGTTATTGCTGGTTTGGTTTCTTCGGTTTTTTTTCCCTCTCTCCTTAAGGTAATTTTAGTTTATCACATATTATTTTTGAAGATGAACTGGGACCAGGTATGTTTTTTTTTTTAAAGAGAATATTACTGTTACCATGATCAGGAAGAAAATTTATTTCTAAATCCTTAAAAGGAAAAGCGGCAAAATAAGGTTAAGGAATCACACGATTCAGCGGTTGGTACTAGCAAGAAATAGCTGATAATTGCTTTGCTGGTGTTCTAAGGAGCTAAACGAATTCTTAAAAGATGTTTTAATCAACTAATTACATTTCTGTTAATGGATTAAATTACATTAATAAAGCCTGTGAATGGTTCTGAGTCATTTAATTCCTGGAAAGCCAATTTTTCTAGCATAGAACGATGGTTGGCACCGAGTTAGATGCTAAAAGTAGTCTTCAATTTACAACCACAATTGAACTCAAAAGTTTGTGTTGCCTAAGTGAGACATTAGTTAAGTGAATTTTTTCCCATTTTACCAACTTTCTTGCCACAGTTGTTAAATGAATCACTACAGTTAAGTTAGTAACTTGGTTGTTAAGTGAATCTGGCTTCCCCAGACTCTTGCCAGAAGGTCGCAAAAGGGTTAGGGTTAGATTGTGGGACACTGCAACTGTCATAAATACAGATCAGTTGACAAGTGCCTGAATATTGATCACATGACCATGGGGATGCTGCAGTGGTGGTTAAGTGCGAAAAATGGTCATAAGTCAACTTTTTTCAGTGCCTGTATAACTTGTCATTAACTGAACTATTGTAAGTTGAGGACAACCTGCACTTAATACTGTGAGAGGGATCTTGGAGTCTTAATGGACAATCACTTAAATATGAGCCAGCCGTGTGCAGCGGTAGTCAAAAAAGCCTAGGCTGCATTAACAAGAGGGATAAAATCAAGATCGCGTGAAGTGTTAATACTGCTTTACAAAGCTTTAGTCAAATCAATCTTGGAATATTGTAGTTTTGGTTGCCACAACATGCCGACAGTCTAGAACAGGGGTGTCAAACCTGATTGTATCGTGACATATCGGGATTGTTTTTGCCCTTGCAGGGTTGGGAGTGGACATGGCCAGTGCGGGCTGTATCCAGGTTGTGGTCCGTGTGTTTTGACGTGCCTGCTGTAGAAAGAGTACAGAGAAGTGCACAAAGACCGTTAGGGGACTGAAAGCTAAAACATGAAAATACAAGCTTGCCAGGGGTATAGAAATATTTTATTTTTCTCTAGCATTGCAGAAAAAACAACAACCACCCAGCTACCGTTAAGCTGCTTGCAAGAAGGCCCCCATGGCTTGTCCTTCAGGTGCTCATGAGGAGGTCTTCATACCTCTCATCATAGGAGCCCTTTCCTTGGACAAGCAGCAGGCACGGCTTCTCTCCCAGCATGCCGACAACGGTCACTGTGGTTTCATAGTCCACATTGTCTCTGAAATGAAAAGAAGGGCTAAAGAAGTGAGCCTTCCCTTTGATAAAAACACCACGGAAGGGCCTCTCCTACCACGTGACCGGAAAACTCCCCACAGGACAAGTCTCCATTGGCAACTTGCTTTGGAACAACTCGCTGCAGGACAAGAGTTAACACTAATAGAAAAGACATTGTTGAATAGAATTAATGAAGAAAAGATGCCAAAGGAAGGACAAAATAAAATGTGAATGAAAAAACATTAATGTATTTTTTAAAAATTATTTTAAGTCATTAAATTGGATTGTTGAACTCTCTTGCAAACAAGTTATCCCGTGGCGAGTTGGCCACAGCGAATTGGCTGAGGCAGTTGTCCCATTCTGGTTCGCTTGGCCTGCTGCTCCTTCATCCACTCTTCTCAGTCCAAGCCAAGTTAAAGCCCTGCATATATCCAGGTGGTCCTTAAATTATGATCACAACTGAGCCCAGCACTTCTGTTGCTAAGTAAGACATTTGATAAGTGAGTTTTGCCCCATTTCACGGTCTTTCGTAACACAGTTGTTAAATTTAATCTGGCTTCCCCATTGACTTTGCTTGTCAGAAGGCTTCAAAATGGGATCGCATGACCCCGGGACACTGCAACCGTCATAAATACGAACCAGCTGACAATGGCCTGAATTTTGATCACATGACCATGGGCAGTGGTGGGATGCAACCGGTTTGTTTGGTGAGTGTGCACTTTCCGCGTACAGGCACCTAACGCACTTGCATATAGCGTTCAAAATACAGCAGTTTGAAGCTCGGCTTCTTACCTTCTAAGGCAGCCCCCGTAGGTAGAACAGTGGAGGTATGGAAATCAGCTGTGCCACGCAAATCGGCTGAGCCAGAAATAAGGAAATATAGACAGGGTAGGGTGGGGGCAGGTGGGTGGGGCCAGCTGATCATCGGAACTACCGGTTCGCCTGAACCAGCTGAACCCCACTCCTGACCATGGGGATGCTGCAATGGTCGTGTGAAAAAATGGTCACAAGTCACTTTTTTTCAGTATTGTATCTTTGAATGGTAACTAAATGAACCATTACCGGGGACCACCTGTATTCCGACAGTGACAAAACTGCCATCTTCATGAACTATGTGGTGGCATGCTGCAGAAGAAGACATGAAGAAAACGGCTGAGTTCTACTTGCCACAAACGTTCTAGAACAAGCCCCCAACCTGCCTGGTTTGGGGACTCAACTCATTCATGGTTCTAGAGTCAAGAGGAACGTCTGAGACCATCAAGTTTAACTTAGTGTAATGTCCAAGCAGCTGACCCAGTGGGGGTTGAATACCTGCTAAATGAGAGGTTCCCACTATCTCCAATGGCAATTCAGTGTCAACAGAACAGAACAACAGCAGAGTACAGCGGAGGGGAGGGGAGGGGAGGGGAGGAAAGGAGGAAGGGATCTTGGAGATCTTCTAGTCCAGCCCCCTGCTCAGGCAGGAAGCCCTATCCCATTTCAGAAGTGGTAAGACTGAAATACATAATTTCCCCCACCCGCCCAAGAGTTTTTAAATGGGAATGGGAGTGGTATGGCTTTGGAAAGCAAAAACATTTTTCTATTCCTCTATGAAAATTCCCCAAGCAATGCCATTTTGAATTTTCGGAAATTTCAAAAGTGGGGGAAAATGTCCTTCCTGCCTTATTTTCGTGAGGTGGAGTAAGCCCATGCGGTGCCAAAATCATTTTTCCCACCAAATTCCCAACTGTGTGGGAACACAATTGTGTTCCCTACTGGGCAATTAACAAGGATAACACAGTTACCATCCCTGGGCCAGATCAGGCATGGGACGTGCAGAAGAACTACGAGGGGCTCCTCCTGACCTACCTTGGGGTAAAACGGACCACCAGTTGGGTTTTGGTAGCTGTGCTACCTTATGGCCTCAAGGATGCCGCTACTTGGAGAGATGGAAAACACTTCAGGATACTTATGTCGTTCATCTTCAGCTTTAAAATGAAATTAAGAAGTGCTGTTAGAGTTTCAACAGATATCTTAAAAGAAAGCTAATCTATCATTCTCGACTAATCCTTGGCTGCTGCTAAGAATATTTATTCATTTGGGGTTTTTTTAATCTGCCTTTATTAATTTATTAGTAATTTTGGAAAACAAACATATTTAATACTCTTTCTTGTTTCTCCTATTTTCCCAACAACAATCCTGTGAGGTGGATTGGACTGAGGTGCAACAGAGCGCAAGGTTATCCAAATGACTTCTGTGCCTGAAGCGGGACTAGA
Organism: Ahaetulla prasina; assembly: GCF_028640845.1. NCBI lineage: Eukaryota > Metazoa > Chordata > Lepidosauria > Squamata > Colubridae > Ahaetulla > Ahaetulla prasina. The sequence continues at coordinate 144,850,102 of NC_080542.1, read as the reverse complement.
ACTCCCAGCCTCCTGATGATTAGCCCAAAGTCATCCAGCTGGATTCAAGCCTAAAGTAGCACTAGAAATCACCACCTCCTGGCATCTAGGCCAGCATCTTCACCACTTCTCCAAACTATTTATTATTTATTTATTTATTTTATTTTATTTTATTTTTATACCGCCCTTCTCCCGAAGGACTCAGGGCGGTGTACAGGCATAATAAAAACCAGCAATACAATATACAAATTTAAAATCCAATTTAAAAAACTTATTTAAATTAGCCCAATGATTAAAATTTACTCTACTAAAACCCCATTTAAAATTAATAAATTTAAAATTTAAAATCCCAATTTAAGCCAGCCCCGCGTGGATAAAAAGGTGAGTCTTGAGTTCATGACGAAATGTCCGAAGGTCAGGTATTTGGCGAAACCCGGGGAAGCCTGCTCCAGAGTGTGGGAGCCCCACAGAGAAGGCCCTTCCTGGGGCCGCCAGCCGACATTGTTTGGCGGACGGCACCCTGAGAAGTCCCTCTCTGTGGGAGCGTACGGGTCGGTGGGAGGCGTATGGTAACAGCAGGCGGTCCCGTAAGTACCCAGGTCCTAAGCCATGGAGCGCTTTAAAGGTCATAACCAACACCTTAAAGTGCACCCGAAGGCCACAGGCAGCCAGTGCAGTCTGCGCAGGAGCGGTGTTACATGGGAGCTACGTAGCTCCCTCTATCACCCGCAGCTGCATTCTGACTAACTGAAGCCTCCGAGCGCACTTCAGGGGAGCCCCATGTAGAGAGCATTACAGTAATCCAAGCGAGAGGTAACGAGCGCATGAGTGACCGTGCATAAGGCATCCCGATCAAGGAAGGGCGAACTGCCGGACCAGGCGAACCTGGTGGAAGGCCCTCCTGGAGACGGCCACAAATGATCTTCAAACGACAGCCGATCATCCAGAAGGACACCCAAGTTGCGCACCCTATCCTTTGGGGCCAGTAACTGCCACCAACAGCCAGCCGCGCTGCAGCTGACTGAATCGGGTGCCGCATCCACAGCCACTCCGCCTTGGAGGGATTAAGCTTGAGCCTGTTTCTCCCCATCCAGACCCGTACAGCCTCCAAACACCGGGACAGCACTTCAACAGCTTCATTGGGGTGGTCCGGGTGGAAAAGTACAGCTGAGTGTCGCCAGCGCACTGCTGGTATCTCACCCGAAACCACTGATGATCTCACCCAGCGGCTTCATGTAGATGTTGAACAGCAGGGCGAGAGAATCGACCCCTGAGGGACCCCACAAGTGAGGCCCCTCGCGGTCGACCTCTGCCCCCTGTCAACACCGCTCGCATCGGTCGGAGAGATAGGAGGAGAACCACCGATATACGGTGCCTCCCACTCCCAATCCTCCAACCGCGCAGCAGGATACCATGATCGATGGTATCGCCGCTGAGAGGTCTAATAGGACCAGGGCAGAGGAATATCCCTTGTCCCTGGCCCTCCAGAGATCATCCACCAATGCGACCAAAGCTGTCTCCGTTGTATCCGGGTCGGAAGCCGGACTGGAACGGGTCTAGATAGACATCTTCATCCAGGTGTTGGGGCAGCTGTCGCGCACACGGCATTTTCTACAACCTTCGCAACAAAGCGAAGGTTGGAGACTGGACGATAATTAGCCAAAATAGCTGGGTCCAAAGAGGGCTTTAAGGAGGGTCTCACCACCGCCTCTTTCAAGGCGGCAGGAAAACCCCATCCAACAAAGAAGCGTTGATAATCCTCTGAGCCAGCCTCGTGTCACCGCCTGAGTGGCCAGTACCAGCCAGGAAGGGCACGGGTCCAGTAAACATGTCGTGCCGTGAAGCCTCCCCAACAACCTGTCCACGCCCTCGGAGCCACAGGGTCAAACTCATCCCAAATGTGCTCAACAAGACGTGCCTCCTCTCCTCGCTTGATCATCCCAAATTCGGTCCAGACCGTCCCTCAGCTGAGCGATTTTATCGTATAGATAACCACTAAACTCCTCGGCTCGTCCCTGCAAAGGGTCATCCCGCACCTCCTGATGTAGGAGAGAGCGGGTCACCCGAAACAGGGCGGCCGGGCGGTTATCTGCCGACGCAATGAGGGTGAGGCGAGGAGCCGCTTCCCTCATTGCCACTAGGTAGGTCCTAGTATAGGTCCTAACAAGTGTCCGATCAGCTTCGGAGCGACTGGACCTCCAGGTGCTCTCTAGGCGCCTTCTCCGGCGTTTCATCTCCCTCAGCCCCTCGGAGAACCAAGGGGCCGGACGAGATCTACGCCGGGTCAGAGGCCGCAAAGGCGCGACACGATCCAGGGCCCCGGCCGCGGCCTGCTCCCAGGCCACGACCAGGTCCTCAGTCGTGCTGGCCAGATCCTCAGGAATGGCCCAAGCTCCGCCTGGAACCTCTCAGGGTCCATCAGGCGCCTGGGACGGAACCACCGATAGGTTCCGCCTCCCGCATGTGGTGAATAGCGGTTCGGAAGTCTAGGCGAAGGAGAAAATGATCCGACCATGACATTGGTTCTGTTACTAAATCATCTAATACCAGATCATTTAACCACTGTCCAGAGATAAAATCAGATCTAGCATGCCTCCCCTGTGTGCGAGGGGCCATCATTTACTCGAATCAGGTCCAAGGCCGTCATGGAAGCCTGAACTCCCGAGCTGCCGTTGATGACAGGCCAGCCGATGGCAAGTTGAAATCCCCATAACTATAAGTTTGGGGTCTCAACCGCCACAGCAGCCAGTACCTCCAACAGCTCGGGCAGGGCTGTGGTCACGCAGCAAGGAGCCAGGTACTATCTCCAATGGCAATTCAGTGTCAACAGAACAGAACAACAGCAGAGTACAGCGGAGGGGAGGGGAGGGGAGGGGAGGAAAGGAGGAAGGGATCTTGGAGATCTTCTAGTCCAGCCCCCTGCTCAGGCAGGAAGCCCTATCCCATTTCAGAAGTGGTAAGACTGAAATACATAATTTCCCCCACCCGCCCAAGAGTTTTTAAATGGGAATGGGAGTGGTATGGCTTTGGAAAGCAAAAACATTTTTCTATTCCTCTATGAAAATTCCCCAAGCAATGCCATTTTGAATTTTCGGAAATTTCAAAAGTGGGGAAAAATGTCCTTCCTGCCTTATTTTCGTGAGGTGGAGTAAGCCCATGCGGTGCCAAAATCATTTTTCCCACCAAAGTCCCAACTGTGTGGGAACACAATTGTGTTCCCTACTGGGCAATTAACAAGGATAACACAGTTACCATCCCTGGGCCAGATCAGGCATCGGACGTGCAGAAGAACTACGAGGGGCTCCTCCTGACCTACCTTGGGGTAAAACGGACCACCAGTTGGGTTTTGGTAGCTGTGCTACCTTTGCGGGCCTCAAGGATGCCGCTACTTGGAGAGATGGAAAACACTTCAGGATACTTATGTCGTTCATCTTCAGCTTTAAAATGAAATTAAGAAGTGCTGGTTAGAGTTTCAACAGATATCTTAAAAGAAAGCTAATCTATCATTCTCGACTAATCCTTGGCTGCTGCTAAGAATATTTATTCATTTGGGGTTTTTTTAATCTGCCTTTATTAATTTATTAGTAATTTTGGAAAACAAACATATTTAATACTCTTTCTTGTTTCTCCTATTTTCCCAACAACAATCCTGTGAGGTGGATTGGACTGAGGTGCAACAGAGCGCAAGGTTATCCAAATGACTTCCGTGCCTGAAGCGGGACTAGAACTCCCAGCCTCCTGATGATTGGCCCAAAGTCACTCAACTGACTTTCATGCTTAAAGTGGGACTAGAATTTGTCATCTCCTGGTTTCTAGACCTGCACCTTCACAATTAGGCCATTCTCTGTCACAAAGTTTCCTCTTTCCCCAAACCCCTTTGTGTCTTCCAAACTCCTGATCCCTAAGAAGACCCTTTGCCTAGGGAGCTTAGCCATCATATGCCTTCTTGTTTCAGAGGCTATGGCGTGGTTTCAATGTGCATTGGGACCGGGATGGGAGCAGCTGCGGTATTTGAATATCCAGGGAACTGAGCAGAACGTCAGGCTCTTCACACAACCTGCTGGAAAACAACCTGCTATCCGTCCTGATGTGCAATCCGGCTTTATGACTGTTGAGTGTGAACCCTCCTCGGTGGGCAGAGCTTTTGAAGTCCAGTGCCACGGGAATGAATTTGGGAACGAGGCGTAGCAAAGATCTTTGGCTTTCTGGTCTTTAAGGAAACCTATTAAAAATAGGTCCTTTGTATGAATTAATCACTAGGGTGTAAGGGGTCTACCTGTCCAATGGAGGTGGGTTGGGGTTGGTGGAGGGAGATAGGGGTACCTGAGGAACTTGACTGATCAGCAGTCTGAAATAGATTGCCTTATCTGCAGTGCTGGGATCAATGTGCAATTGGAACAAGGTTTTTTTCTCTCCCCCCCCCCCCAAGAATCCTTACTTCAATGAGTAAATTCCCTAAAGTAGCCAGTGTACTGCTTTGGGGGGTGGAGGGGAGAATAATGATTATTAGAATCCGTGAATAATCAGCTAGAAAATGGGGCATCAGTGCATTTGGGAACAATAAAAACAAACAAACAGCACAGTATTTATTACTGCTGGGCTCCATTTTCAGAGTTTTCTAGGAACTCATAAGCAGTTATTGCTGGTTTGGTTTCTTCGGGTTTTTTTTCCTCTCTCCTTAAGGTAATTTTAGTTTATCACATATTATTTTTGAAGATGAACTGGGACCAGGTATGTTTTTTTTTAAAGAGCCTTTGAATCAGTCTTGACTCCTCAAAACTACATATATAAACCCTTGCAGTCTTTAGCAACAGTGTTGGAAGGATTTTCCTTACTTCCAGGACTGAGATTTGGTTCCAACACCCAGTTGGCTTTATGACTAAAGCAGGTGAATGTGCTCTCTCTCTCTCTCTCTCTCTCTCTCTCTCTCTCTCTCTCTCTCTCTCTCTCTCTCTCTCTCTCTCCCTCCCTCCCTCCCTCCCTCCCTCCCTCCCTCCCTCTCCCTCTCCCTCTCCCTCTCCCTCTCCCTCTCCCTCCCTCAATTTAGCTCTCTATCATCTAAGGGACGTGATAGCTCAGTGGCTAAGACGCTGAGCTTGTCAATCGAAAGGTCAGCAGTTCAGTGGTTTGAATCCCTAGTAATGGGGTGAGCTCCCATTACTTGTCCCAGCTTCTGCCTAACCAAGCAGTTTGAAAGCACATTAAAAATAGGGACCAAGTTTGGTGGGAAGGTAACAGCGTTCTATGCACCTTCGGCGTTTAGTCATGCCAGCCTCCTGATGATTAGCCCAAAGTCATCCAGCTGATTCAAGCCTAAAGTAGCACTAGAAATCACCACCTCCTGGCATCTAGGCCAGCATCTTCACCACTTCTCCAAACTATTTATTATTTATTTATTTATTTATTTATTTTATTTATACCGCCTTCTCCCGAAGGACTAGGGCGTGTACAGGCATAATAAAACCAGCAATACAATATACAAATTTAAAATCCAATTTAAAAACTTATTTAAATTAGCCCAATGATTAAAATTTACTCTACTAAAACCCCATTTAAAATTAATAAATTTAAAATTTAAAATCCCAATTTAAGCCAGCCCTCGCTGGATAAAAAGGTGAGTCTTGAGTTCATGACGAAATGTCCGAAGGTCAGGAATTTGGCGAAGCCCGGGGAAGCTCTGCTTCCAGAGTGAGCCCCCACAGAGAAGGCCCTTCCTGGGGCCGCCAGCCGACATTGTTTGGCGGACGGCACCCTGAGAAGTCCCTCTCTGTGGGAGCGACGGGTCGGTGGGAGGCGATGGTAACAGCAGGCGGTCCCGTAAGTACCCAGGTCCTAAGCCATGGAGCGCTTTAAAGGTCATAACCAACACCTTAAAGTGCACCCGAAGGCCACAGGCAGCCAGTGCAGTCTGCGCAGGAGCGGTGTTACATGGGAGCTACGTAGCTCCTCTATCACCCGCAGCTGCATTCTGACTAACTGAAGCCTCCGAGCGCACTTCAGGGGAGCCCCATGTAGAGAGCATTACAGTAATCCAAGCGAGAGGTAACGAGCGCATGAGTGACTGCATAAGGCATCCCGATCAAGGAAGGCGCAACTGCCGGACCAGGCGAACCTGGTGGAAGGCCCTCCTGGAGACGGCACAAATGATCTTCAAACGACAGCCGATCATCCAGAAGGACACCCAAGTTGCGCACCCTATCCTTTGGGGCCAGTAACTCGCCCAACAGCCAGCCGCGGCTGCAGCTGACTGAATCGGGTGCCGCATCCACAGCCACTCCGCCTTGGAGGGATTAAGCTTGAGCCTGTTTCTCCCCATCCAGACCCGACAGCCTCCAAACACCGGGACAGCACTTCAACAGCTTCATTGGGGTGGTCCGGGTGGAAAAGTACAGCTGAGTGTCATCAGCGCACTGCTGGTATCTCACCCCAAACCACTGATGATCTCACCCAGCGGCTTCATGTAGATGTTGAACAGCAGGGCGAGAATCGACCTGGGACCCCACAAGTGAGGCCCCTCGCGGTCACCTCTGCCCCCTGTCAACACCGCTCTGCACCGGTCGGAGAGATAGGAGGAGAACCACCGATATACGGTGCCTCCCACTCCCAATCCTCCAACCGCGCAGCAGGATACCATGATCGATGGTATCGAACGCCGCTGAGAGGTCTAATAGGACCAGGGCAGAGGAATATCCCTGTCCCTGGCCCTCCAGAGATCATCCACCAATGCGACCAAAGCTGTCTCCGTGCTGTATCCGGGTCGGAAGCCGGACTGGAACGGGTCTAGATAGACATCTTCATCCAGGTGTTGGGGCAGCTGTCGCCACGGCATTTCTACAACCTTCGCAACAAAGCGAAGGTTGGAGACTGGACGATAATTAGCCAAAATAGCTGGGTCCAAAGAGGGCTTTAAGGAGGGTCTCACCACCGCCTCTTTCAAGGCGGCAGGAAAACCCCATCCAACAAAGAAGCGTTGATAATCCTCTGAGCCAGCCTCGTGTCACCGCCTGAGTGGCCAGTACCAGCCAGGAAGGGCACGGGTCCAGTAAACATGTCGTGCCGTGAAGCCTCCCCAACAACCTGTCCACGCCCCTCGGAGCCACAGGGTCAAACTCATCCCAAATGTGCTCAACAAGACGTGCCTCCTCTCCTCGCTTGATCATCCCAAATTCGTCCAGACCGCCCTCAGCTGAACGATTTTATCGTATAGATAACCACTAAACTCCTCGGCTCGTCCTGCAAGGGTCATCCCGCACCTCCTGATGTAGGAGAGAGCGGGTCACCCAAACAGGGCGGCCGGGCGGTTATCTGCCGACGCAATGAGGGTGGAGGCGAGAGCGCCGCTTCCCTCATTGCCACTAGGTAGGTCCTAGTATAGGTCCCAACTAGTGTCCGATCAGCTCGGAGCGACTGGACCTCCAGGTGCTCTCTAGGCGTCTTCTCCGCTTCATCTCCCTCAGCCCCTCGGAGAACCAAGGGGCCGGACGAGATCTACGCCGGGTCAGAGGCCGCAAAGGCGCGACACGGTCCAGGGCCCGGCCGCGCCTGCTCCCAGGCCACGACCAGTTCCTCAGTCGTGCGTGGGCCAGATCAGGCATGGGACGTGCAGAAGAACTACGAGGGGTTCCTCCTGACCTACCTTGGGGTAAAACGGACCACCAGTTGGGTTTTGGTAGCTGTGCTACCTTTGCGGGCCTCAAGGATGCCGCTACTTGGAGAGATGGAAAACACTTCAGGATACTTATGTCGTTCATCTTCAGCTTTAAAATGAAATTAAGAAGTGCTGGTTAAAGTGTCAACAGATATCTTAAAAGAAAGATAATCTATCATTCTCGACTAATCCTTGGCTGCTGCTAAGAATATTTATTCATTTGGGGTTTTTTTAATCTGCCTTTATTCATTTATTAGTAATTTAGGAAAACAAACATATTTAATACTCTTTCTTGTTTCTCCTATTTTCCCAACAACAATCCTGTGAGGTGGATTGGACTGAGGTGCAAGAGAGCGCAAGGTTATCCAAATGACTTCTGTGCCTGAAGCGGGACTAGAACTCCCAGCCTCCTGATGATTAGCCCAAAGTCATCCAGCTGGATTCATGCCTAAAGTAGCACTAGAAATCACCACCTCCTGGCATCTAGGCCAGCATCTTCACCACTTCTCCAAACTAGCTCAAATCTCAGTGGAAATTGCTGATTATTTACTCATTTTTTAAAGAGCCTTTGAATCAGTCTTGACTCCTCAAAACTACATATATAAACCCTTGCAGTCTTTAGCAACAGTGTTGGAAGGATTTTCCTTACTTCCAGGACTGAGATTTGGTTCCAACACCCAGTTGGCTTTATGACTAAAGCAGGTGAATGTGCTCTCTCTCTCTCTCTCTCTCTCTCTCTCTCTCTCTCTCTCTCTCTCTCTCTCTCTCTCTCTCCCTCTCCCTCTCCCTCTCCCTCTCCCTCTCCCTCCCTCAATTTAGCTCTCTATCATCTAAGGGACGTGATAGCTCAGTGGCTAAGACGCTGAGCTTGTCAATCGAAAGGTCAGCAGTTCAGTGGTTTGAATCCCTAGTAATGGGGTGAGCTCCCATTACTTGTCCCAGCTTCTGCCTAACCAAGCAGTTTGAAAGCACATTAAAAATAGGGACCAAGTTTGGTGGGAAGGTAACAGCGTTCTATGCACCTTCGGCGTTTAGTCATGCCGGCCACTTGATGACCAGACGTCTTCGGACAGTGCTGATTCTTCAGCTTTGAAATGGAGATGAGCACCGCCCCCTAGAGTCGGGAACAACTAGCACGTATGTGCAAGGGGAACTTTTACCTTATCATCTATCCATGATCTATATTATCTATCATCTATCTATCTATCTATCTATCTATCTATCTATCTATCTATCTATCTATCTATCTATCTATCTATCTATCATCTATCTAAAAATAATTCAAACTCTCTGTATCAAAATGCAGATAATTTCTTCAATTCTGATTTTAGACCAGCTCTTATTTCAGAATTTGCAAAAAAAAAAAAAAAAGTGGAATTTAAGAGAAAGTTCTCCCTATAAGGAACTCTGCATCAGCACAAGGAAAACCAGTTCGACCATTTCTCTTACGCAGGAAAACTGCCCAGTAGCTTCTGCATCCACTGCGGTTCGCCAGAAGTGCCCCTTCAGACCTCGTTTGGTTAACTAGGCAGGTCTTAAAATCAATCGTTTCGCAAGCAAGTTCAAGTACTGGGATGGTCAGGTATGCAGTCAGGGGGAGCACCTGCAACGAGATCAAATGAGGGGACCATGAAAAACTATTTTGAGAAGGCTAAGTTCTTCCCCGGCTGTCCTTTGTGGGATGGAAAAAGAAATATTCTAGTAAATATCTTAAGGCGGGGTCTTAGTGTGAGCTTTGCGGGCAAAGGCCTCTGGAAGAAACATAATGGCATGGTTGTCGTGTACATCATGATGTCATCGCACCAAATTAAATGAAGAAAGTCTCTGAAAACATGGCTGTCCTTCCAGGCCTTGGGGCAAGATGGTAGCTGAACTCTATAGCAGGGGTCTCCAACCTTGGCAACTTTAAGACTTGTGGACTTCAACTCCCAGAGTTCCTCAGCCAGTAAAGCTGAGTCTTAAAGTTGCCAAGGTTGGAGACCCCTGCTCTACAGGATGTGGACTTCAATTCCAGAATTCTCAAGCCAGCCTTCTGGGAGTTGACCGCACGTTTGGAAATTACCAAGGTTGAGAAATACTGTTCTAAGAATACCTAAAATCTGTTTTTCATTTTTTATTCTCCTTACCTGTTTAAAGTATAAGCTAACCAGAATTGTTTTGAATAAGGTGGACTCTAAATTGTATTAAAACAACCAACCAACAAATGGATATTTTGCTTCACTTGCAGAAATGCATTATGTGCAATAATTGTAACATGCTCCAGTGGTTGATTTTGTTTCAGTGTAAACCACCTTTGTGCATCTGATAAATGGACTTGCACTTCACAAAGCTTTTAATAAAATATGATAGTTGGAAGAGAATTATTAGTCTCTGCTTCAAGCAAACTAGATGAATAGTGGCCATATCTGAAACCAAAATAAGATGCAGGAAGTATTTTCCAAAAATACGTTTTTCGCAAAACCCATCCAACCCAAATGCTTGGCAAAAAAACCAGTAGAACTATGTACAGTGGCTTCCAGAAAATAGATACCTTCTTCTCTCATAGTCCAGTAAGCAATATTCTATATCAGCAATTTAATATTGAACATTTATTACCTTCAATACCAACAGTTTTCTGGATAGATGCAAGAAATCTAATTAAACTGATGACATTTTGATTTAAAAAAAGAAAAAGGAGAAGGGAGAAAATTCAGAATCAGCTGCTTGGTGCTGAGCAAAGGCTCAGCTCTGCATATACCAAGAAAAATGGATTTATGAAAGGCCGTGGAGGAGCTGCAGCTAAAAATGGTTTAATAGTCCATTCTGATAGAGATTATGTCATCATGCAAGCCTTCCAAAATTCCCATGGATGGTAGCAATATCAATAGTACTTAGATTTATATACCACTTCACAGGGCTTTACAGCCCTCTTTAAGCGGTTTCAGAGTCAGCAAGATGCCGTAGTCTGGGTCCCTATTTAAATCGACCTCGGAAAGTTGGAATGCTGAGTCAACCTTGAGCTGGGGAGGATCGAACTGCTGGCGGTGGGCAGAGTCAGCCTGCAATTCTGAATTCTAACCACTGGACCACCATGGCGCTGAAGATATGCAAGAAAGTTGAAGACTTATCTATTCTTCCGAGCAGGACTGGCATAATATGGGTTTTAAATTGGATTTTAAATGGGGATTTATATAATGTCTTTTATAGTTTTAATTTGGCCGAGGTTGAATAAGTTTTTTAAATGGGTTTTATTGTATATTGAATTGTATTTTTATCTGGCTGTTAACCGCCCTGAGTCCTTTGGGAGAAGGGCGATATAAAAATTAAAATATTATTATTATTATTAAAATTAAATTAAATATTAAAGTAAAAGAATTATGGGATTCACCCCAAGGGAGCCCTATTATGTCCTTCTGTTGAATTTGTCATCTGCATGAACCTGGACAAATAAAAATGGCAGCCCGTATTTTCCCCGCTTCCGCTTACCTGTGTAGCTTTGTTGCTGTACTCGATGATAAGATCTTGTTTAAACTCCAAGATTTTCTCCCCGCTATCCTCCTGGATCACTTGAAGCCCTGTTGGCTGACGGTCCTCTGGGAGATGTTGGTAGGTGAGTAACTCAAGGGTTGTGAGAAATGAGACTTTCACCTATGAAGAACCAGATATAAAGGGCAAAGCACAGAGGTAAGTTCTCAGGGTGGCTAAGAGATGAAGAAACAGGCAACTGGATTACAGGTAGTCCTCAACTCAGGCCGAAATTTTTATTGCTAAACCAGACATTTGTTAACTGGATTTTGCTCCATTTTACGATCTTTCTTGCCACAGTGGTTAAATGAATCACTGCAACTGTTAAGCTAGTAAAACGGCTGTTAAGTGAATCTGGCTTCCCCATCAACTTTGCTTGTCAGAAAGTCACAAAGGGGATCACATGACCCTGGGACACTGCAGCCGTTCATAAGTATGAAACAGTTGTCAAGGGTCTGAATTTTAATCACATGACCCTGGGGATGCCACAATGGTCCTAAGTGTGAAAAACAGGCGTAAGTCACTTTTTCAGTGCCGTTGTAACTTTGAGAGGTCACTAAATGAACTGTTGTAAGTTAAGGACTGCCTATATTGCTGATTTAGTCAATTTCAATAACTGTACCGTGCAAACGGCACAAAGATGTTTTCCGGGCCAATCCTTTGACTAGAAGACCTCCTGTCCAACTCCTTGATTGGTCTATGACAGGGGTCACCAACCTTTCAGACCTCAGGGACCACTAAATTCATAATTTTAAATTCTGCGGACCACTAATATGATCTGCCTAATGACTGGGTGGGTGGGCGTGGCTAGGTGGACATGTGACTGGGAGGGTGTGGCCAACTCAATGTCACTCACATCAAGGGGCACCTCGCCAGCCTCTACTTGCCCCTCCCCTCCCAGCCACTCTTCACCTGCCCGCCGGGCTCCTTAGGGCCTCAACAGGAAGCAGTTGTTGGAGCTAAGCAGCCACCACGAGAAAAAGTTGGCAAAACAGCTCAGTTCAAATTGGATCTGGCCGAGAAGGAGGCTCGGCAGAAGCACCTCTTTGAGGACTAGGAGCATAGGCTTTCCAAGCAGAGGAAAGACCTGTGGGAGTGCAAGGCCAGGTACCGGCGCCTGGAGGCTCAGCAGGCTGAGATGGTCAGCCAGGTCCAGGCCATGATGCAGTCCCACTGGAATGAGGCCCTCCGGTGCGTCACCACCAGCAGTACTTCCCTCCAGCCTTCGTCCAAAGCCCGGCACCAGGAGGCTGAAGCAGACCCCAAGTTGGAATTTCTGTCCTCCCCCTTTGATCCGCACAAAAAGACCTCGAAGGGGGAGACTCTGCAGCAACACAAATGTTCATTGCATGTATCTGTCTCAGGGACCATAGTTTGAGAACCCTTGATTTAGTGTTATATAAAAAATGCAAATATTTTTCCTGTGGACCACCAAAATTTTCTCGCAGTTGGTGACAGCTGGTCTATGAAAACAGTGAAATGTTTTAATATTTTCTTTCAGACTACAAGGGAGAGAAACTGGGAGAGAAAAATGGACCATAGCAAGAAGACGATTTCTCCTGTCACATCAGCCTTTTGAGGAGCACTGCAAATCTCTCGGCGATCAATCCCTTCTAAATTTAAACTCATTTTAATTTATTTATTTAATTAAATCAATCAATCGGAACAGAGCTGGAAGGGACCTTGGAGGTTTTCTAGTCTAACCCCCTGCTCAGGCAGGAAACTTTATATGGCTCGACATGAATGGCTGTTCGGTCTCTTCTTACAAGCCTCCAGTGATGAAGCACCCACAACCTCTGGAGGCAAGCAGTTCCACTGGTTAATTGTTCTAACTGTCAGGAAATTTCTCCTCAGTTCTAGGTTACTTCTTTCCTAGATTAGTTTCCATCCGCTGCTGCTTCTCTTGCCTTCTGCTGCTTTGGAAAATAAGTTGACCCCTTTCTCTTTCTGGCAGCCCCTCAAATACTGGAAGACTGGTATTACGTGACCCCTAGTCCTTCTTTTCTCTAGACTGGCCATGCCCAAATCCTGCAACCCTTCTTCGTATGTTTTAGTCTCCAGGTCTTTAATCAGTCTAGTTGTTCTTCTCTATACTTTTTCCAAAGTCTCAACATCTTTTTAATAATATGGTGACCAAAACTGGATGCAGCATTCCAGGCGTGGCCTTACTAAGCGGTGCTAATACTGATTTTAATTCTAGGCCTCTGTTTATACAACCAAGGACTGTGCTAGCTTTTTTGGCTGTCGCTGCACACTCATGGCTCATATTTAGGTCCACCTGGATCTAACCCAGTGTGATCCTGAGCTGCCCAACGTCCCTCGGACAAGACTGTACCAGCATATTTTCTAAGGTGTAGAGCAACAGGTGTGTTCCTCCTTCATCTCTTTCACTATGAGATGTTTTCAGGCTCTTCGCAGGGTCCACACTGGATATGGAGAAGGGAGTGGATAAAATAAGGTTGAAGGCCAGAGGGGTCTCTGTGTTATTGGTGAGCTTCACATTCAGAGTGGTGGCTGAGCAGGTCAGCACCTGAAGGAGAAAATATACAGAATCTGTTTACATCACTGCATTTCAGACATGCAATTTCTAGGACAGAGACCCTTCCTTTTACCTGGTCCCCTTGCAGGACTTCCAATACCCCAAATGAAGAGACGAGGTGGCGCAGTGGTTAGAATGCAGCATTGCAGGCTACTTCTGCTAACTGCTGACTGCCAGCAGTTCAATTCTCACCGGCTCAAGGTTAACCCATCGACCTATCCTTCCATCCTTCCGAGATGGGTCAAATGAGGACCCAGATTGTTGGGAGCAATAGGCTCACTCTGTAAACCGCTTAGAGACGGCTGGGAAGTACTGTGAAGCCGTATAAGTCTAAGTGCTATTGCTATTGCTACTGCAATTTGGCAGCTACTGGTAATCCTCAATTTACAACCATTTGTTTAGTGATTGTTTAGAAATTACAATGGCACTGAAAAAAATAGCAAGACATTTTTCACATGACCGTTGCCACATCCCCATTGTTACATCATCAAAATTCTGACATATTTATGACGGTTGCGGTGTCCCGGGGTCACGTGATCCCCTTTTGCAATCTTGTGACAAGCAAAGTCAATGGGGAAACCAGATTCACTTAACAATTGCATTGATTCACTTAACAACTGTGGTAGGAAAGTTCGTAAAGGGGGGGGAGCATTTAAGAAGTGTCTTGCTTAGCAACAGAAATTGTAGTCATAAGTCAAGGACTAACTCTTACTTGGATATAGGTAGAGAGTTTCTATGGTAGAAAACCTTCTGCCCTATCAAAATGAGCAGACAAACAAACAAAAAAGTAAAAATTTGATTTTATTGTAAAAGTTATTAGAATTTCTGAAGTAGTTTGAATCTGAGACGGCATCACAATGGGAAACATTTGGGGGATAACCAGGCTGGGGTCCAAGACAGTTGTTAAGTGAGTTTTGCCCCATTTTACAACCTTCCTTGCTAGGGGTGAAATCTATTAACCTTCCCTACCGGTTCAGAAGTGCGCATCATGTGCGATTTTGGACCCTCTGCCCATGCGCAAAGCCTTCTGCACATGCATAGAGGGTCAAAAACAGTTTACTTCCTGGTTAAAACCAGGAAGTAATGACATCCGGGCGGATGGGCGGAGCTTCGTGCTGCCAGTACACCAAACCACTTGCTGCTGTTGCTACCGGTTTCACCCCTATTCCTTGCCAATTTTGAACAGTCACTAAAAATTGGTTGTAAGTCAAAAAATATCTGTAAAGAAACCTTTTCTGGCTACTGCTGGTAAAGGGGCTGGAAAGAAGTCCAGAAAGCAAACTCAACAGGTTTTCCCAACATCACCTGCATCTTCAGTTATTATTTTATGGCTCATGTGTTGTGAACTATTAACTGATTTTAGGAACAAAATCAGGGTTGTTCTATATAAAACAGTGGCCTCGTGTTCACTTATAAAGTCCTCCCAATCTCCCTTTTAATTATTCTTGGACCGAGATGGGTGTGCCTCTTCCAAAATGATTTTTTCCAAATAGTTATGAAAATTATATACTTTTTTCCTCCGCAAAATGCAAGCATTTTGGCCAGTGGTGGGATTCAATTTTTTTTACTACCGGTTCTGTGGGTGTGGCTTGGTGGGTGTGGCATGGTGGGCGTTGCAGGGGAAGGATACTTTAAAATCTCCATTCTCTCCCCACTCCAGCGGAAGGATACTGCAAAATCTCCATTTCCTCCTGATCAGCTGTGACTCAGGAGGCAGAAAATAGATGGGGGCAGGGCCAGTCAGAGGTGGTATTTACTGGTTCTCAGAACTACTCAAAATTTCCGCTAGCGGTTTTCCAGAACCGGTCGGAACTTGCTGAATACCAGCTCTGATTTTGGCAATTTCAGAAGCAGAAAACCATGACTTACATTCTTGGCAAGAGGTTGTGGGATTAAACTGCTGGCCGCTGCATGGAACACCAACCCTTTCTCATGGTCTGTTTCAACTGTCAACCTGCAGCAAGAAAGCAAAATATTGTGACTTACTGGAAAATGAAAACAAATATAGCAGGACAACTTAAACGCTGAAGAACAGTCTTCCAAATTCCAGAAAATGATGGAAAAAATGGAAATAAAGATGGAAATCATACACCAATGTCTGGATGACCAGTGCTCTAGGTCAGGCGTCTCCAAACCTAACAACTTTAACAACCCCAAAGTTGACAATACATGGCTGGCCGAGGAATTCTGGGAGTTGAAATCCACAAGTCTTAAAGTTCCTAAGTCTGAAGACTCCTGTCCTAGGTGAATGAAATCATTCCCTCCAGGGATAGAATAGAAGCAACTATCCCATCCTTATACATCTAGGTGTATCTCCTAGAAATAGCCCAAGCAACCACGTTCTAGGAACAGAAGACACTTTTAGGAACCAAAATTGCTGGAATGGCAAGTTCTCTAGCTCTACCTGAACTGCTTTTCAAAGGAGCATCTGAGGACACCAAGAGAATGGTAGAGTTAGAAAGAATCACAAGGAACATCTAGGCCGGTGATGCCGAACCTATGGCACGCATGCCACAGGTGGAACCTGGAGCCATCTCTGCGGGCACGCGAGCTGACGCGTAGGTCAGCTCCACCATGCATGCCCGCGTGCCTCCCACCGGCCAGCTGATTTTCGGGTCTCTGCCGGAAGACGTGCGCATATGCGTGGGGATGGGGGGTTACGGCGCCCTCCCACACCTCATTTTTGGTTCTAGGAAGCTTCAGGAAGGTCTGCTAGCACCAAAATGGGGCTCTTTCGCACATGCGCGAGTTGCACAGGTGGTTCACGAGCGCAGGTGCGGAGGCAGGGCCTGCAGGGTGCATTGCATTGTTACAATGCGCTTTCGGCACCCGAGGAAAAAAAGGTTCGCCATCACTGATCTAGGCCAACCAGTGGTGGGATTCAAATAAGTTAACAACTCTGCCCTAACAACTCTGCTGGGTGGGTGTGGCCATGGTGGGCGTGGCCAGGGGGCGTGACAGGCAGCACTCGGCCTCCTAAACCCCCCTGGGAGCAAAATCGGGCTGCGGGGGGAGGACATGCCTTCCCCCCGTGCCCCACTTTGGGCCTCCCTGCAGCCTCCTGGGAAGGAAACCGGGCCACGAGGGGCGGGGGCGCATTGCTCCCTCCCATGCCCCATTTTGGGCCTAGAAGGCCTCCCTGCATTTACCTGGGAGCCAAAATGGGGCATGTGGGGACTCCTGGAAGGGGCAGGATGGGAAGCGGCAGAGCCGGCCAACAATTTTTTCGCCCGAACCGGCTGAATCCCACCACTGAGGCCAAGCTCTGTATTATAAGAGACAGCAATTCAGTCACTCGTGAGAGATGACCCAGCCTCTTCCTTAAAAACCCCCAGAGATGGAGAAACTTGAACCTCTAGAGGTGGACTGTTCTACTATGTCTTGCTGTCAGAAAGTTTCTCTTTCTGTTGAAATAAAATATACCATATTTTTGGGAATATAAGATGCCCTGTTTCCCCCCCTAAAAAAGGCTGAAAATTTGAGTGTGTCTTATATTCTGAATGTAGCTTTTTCAAAGCTTTTTTCCAGCCCTAAGGAAGCGCTAGCGAGTGAAGTGATCTTCTGAGCTTTGCCTGCTTTTCTCATTGACAATAGCTGTTTTTTATTCTCAAGCGGGGATAAAAAGCGCATGCGCACACTCAAAACCAGCAAACTAATGTGGTGAAGCTGACCAGACTAAGGACGCTAACCAGATGAATACCTGGTAGACAGATTTCTCCCCCCCCCCTATTTTCCTCCCCCAAAATTAAGTTGCATCTTATACTCCGGTGCTCCTTATACTCCAAAAAATACGGTAAGTCCTGCAGTTTATATCCATTATTTCTGGTCCTAGTTTCCACAGCCATGAATATAGTTCAAGGCCATCCTATATATCTGTGTCTTCTCTTTATGGATCTGAAACACACAATATCTTGTCTCCTCTTTATCTTATTTGTCCCGCCTGAATGTCCCAAGGTCCTTCAGACTGTTCCTCACGGGGCAAGTTATCGCTTTTCCTGTGTCACCCTTGTTTCCCTCCTCCGTACCCGTCCTAAGTTTTCTATAATATTGTGAAAATGGGATGCTCAGAATTGTAAGGGTATACAAGCAGTCCTTGACTTACAACAGTTCATTTAGTGACCATTCAAAGTTACAACACATTGGAAAAAAATGATGTATGATCATTTTTCACAATTATGACTAGTACAACATCCCAATGGTTACGTGATCAAAATTCAGATTTATTTATTTATTTATTTTTATCACAGTAATATATGTAAGTATCATACAAAAAGATTATATAGTATATAAACATATATATGAGTAAATATTAGGAGGTATAAGCATATATATATATACATATATATATATATATATATATATATATATATATATATATATATATATATAGTATATAAACATATATATGAGTAAATATTAGAGGTATAAGCATATATATATATGAGTAAATATTAGAGGTATAAGCATATATATATATATATATATATATATATATATATATATATATATATATATATATATATATATATATATATATATATATATATATATATATATATATATATATATATGAAGAAGAAAAGAAAAAAACAATAGGACAGGAACGGTAGGCACGTTTGTGCGCTTATGCACGCCCCTTATGGTCCTCTTAGGAATGGGGTGAGGTCAATAGTAGACAGTTTTTGGTTAAAGCTTTTGGGTTTATGGGAAGAGACCACAGAGTCAGGTAAAGTATTCCAAGCACTGATGATTCTGTTACAGAAGTCTTGGCAACTGACTGGTATTTATGATGGTTGCAGTGTCCCAGGGTCACGTGATCCCCTTTTGAGACCTTCTGAGAAGCAAAGTCAATGGGGAAGCCAGATCCACTTAACAACTCTGTTGCTAGTTTAACAACTCCAGTGATTCACTTAACAACTGTGGCAAGAGAGGTCATAAAAATGGAGCAAATCACATTTAACAAATGTTTCGCTTAGCAACAGAAACCTTGGGCTAAATTGTGGTCATTAAATCAAGGACTACCTGTACAGCTGTGGTCTCACCAGTGCCCAATAAAAGCCCTAGTTTCTTCCCTGATACATGTCATCACTGACCAAAGACAAGAGAGGCAGTTTGGTGTACTGGTTAAAGTGCTAGTCTAGAAACCAGAAGACAATGAGTTCTGCTTTAGACAGCTGGGTGATTCTGGGCCAGTCATCAGGAGACTGTGAATCCTAGTCCAGAGGTGGGTTTCAGCAGATTCTGACCAGTTCTGGAGAACCAGTAGTGGAAATTTTGAGTAGTTTGGAGAACCGGTAGTAAAAATTCTGACTGGCCCCACCCCCATCTATTTTCTGCCTCCCAAGTCCCAGCTGATGGGGAGGAAATGGGGTTTTTGCAGTATCCTTCCCCTGGATTGGGGATGGAATAGAGATTTTATAGTATCCTTCCCCTGCCAGGTCCACCAATCCACACCCACAGAACCGGTAGTAAAAAAAATTGAAACCCACAACTGTCCTGATCCAAGTGTTGGCAAGGTTGCTTTGGCCCAGGACTTCTCTCTCAACCAACACACCTCACAGGCTTGTAGTTTTGAAGGAGACAGGAAAAGGTAGGAGAATTTTGTGTCAAGTCTGCCACCACATTGCTTCAGCCCTCCTTCCCTTGATGGCGTCCTGCCATAAAAGGGGGGAGTAGCAGTAAGGGAATAATAGGGAGGGGGGATGACAGGATGAGAGGAAACAGAGATGCCAGCCTGGAACAGAGCCTGGCAGATCCAAGGACACAAGCGTGAGAACACAAAGTGAACGCCCACGAAAGAGGCACCGAACTTTGGGATTGTTACGAAAACGCCTAGTTTGAATACCATTGGACATTAACAGGATGAGAGGGAGAAGTGAAAATAACTGGGTTTGCACAGGAATATTCTGATCTGGCTTTGCAACACTGTAACCACTTTTCACTACAGATGGAGTCGAGGGTCTTTCTTTTCTGAGTATCCAAGCTCGGACAAGCCTGACAATAATGTATGCTCACCATTTTGAGTTACAGGTAGCCCTTATAATTGAGTCCAAAATTTATGCTGCTAAGTGAAACATTTGTTAAGTGAGTCACTGCAGTTCTCACATTAGGAACACGGTTGTTAAGTGAATCTGGTTTCCCCATTGACTTTGTTTGTCAGAAGGTCACAAAACGGAATCACATGACCCCAGGACATTGCCACCGATATAAATACGAGTCAGTTGCCAAGTATCTGAATTTTAATCACGTGACTATGGGGATGCTGCAACGGTCATAAGCGCGAAAAGCGATCGTAAGTCACTATTTTCAGTGCCATTGTAACTTTGAATAGTCACTAAATGAATTGTAAGTCAAGGACTGCCTGTACTTATAAAGTAACAAAGACAGGATAAAAATCAAATAGATAAATAATATAAATAAGACACACAGTTGTATTTCGGAATATGCCCCACTGACACCCAGTATTGGCTTACAAAGCAGGTTTGACGAACGCTTGCAAATCAATCCTCAGAGGGGCAAGCGAGTGTCCATCTTCACGAGTTACTTTCCCAGGGACTTTCCGGACAGCCTGAGGGAGGGAAAAAGTCAAAAGGGATGAAATTAGATTGGGAACGGCAATGTCTCACTTTCAGCGTACAATTTACTTCAATAACCTCAACATATAAATATTATTATTCTACAGTTCCCCTTGACCTATGACCACAATTAAGCCCCAAAGTTCCATTGCTATGCAAGGCAGTTCTTAAGTGAATTTTGTCCCATTTTACGACCTTCGTTGCCACAGTTGTTAAGTGAATTGCTGCAGTTGATGAGTTAGTAACACGGTTGTTAAGTGAACCTGGCTTCCCCATTGACTTTACTTGTCCGAAAGTCACAAAAGAGGATCGCACGACCCTGCAACCGTCATAATTTTGAGTCAGTTGCCAAGCATCTAAATTTTGATCATGGGGATGTCGCAACGGTCATAAGTGTGAAACATGGCCATGTCACTTTTTCAGTGCCATTGTAACTTTGTAACAGCCACTAAACAAACTGTTGTAACTTGAGGGCTACCTGTATATAGTTATGGAAAAGGGGAGTTTTCCTTGATTCCCCCCCCCCCCCAAAATTCACCCAGCTCATTTGAAAGGCAGAGTTTTATCATTCACAGTTGTTGCCATATAGCATAATTATCTCTAGTCGCATATATAGTTGACTTAATAGTTCATTTAGTGACCACTCAAAATTACAATGGAATTGAAAAAAGTGACTTATGACCATTTTCATACTTACAATCACTGCAGGGTCAGGTGATAAAAATTAGGGTTCACGTGATAAAAATTCAAACACTTGGCAAATGATTCATACTTATGACGGTTGTAGTGTCCCGGGGTTTTGTGATTGCATTTTGTGACCTTCTGACCAGCAGAGTCAATGGGGAAGCCAGATTCACTTAACAACTGTGTTATTAACTTAACAACTGCAAGGATTCACTTAACAACTGTGGCAAGAAATGTCATAAATGGACCAAAATTCACATAACAAATGTCTCACTTAAGAACAAAAATGTTGGCCTCAGTTGTGATTCTAAGTTGAGGATACCTGAACCCAATGCGTTTTGAGGTGAAAATTCTGTCCCAGTACTCTTCATTTGTTTGGTACTCAACTCACAATCTAGAGCAGTGGTAGTCAACCTGGTCCCTACTGCCCACTAGTGGGCATTCCAGCTTTCATGGTGGGCGGTAGGGGTTTTGTCCGATACTGAAGCACTTTCCTTTTTTTTAATTTAATTGACTTTTTAAAAAAAAATTCATAGCATTATTTAAAAACATTTTCATTAGGTTTTCATAAAATTCCCCGTGACAATTTAAATTTCTGAAAATATACTATTGTATCGCCCACGCATAAGTTTAGTTCACGTTACATAAATGAAACTAAATGGCGCTATAGTGTGACCGCAAACAAAAGAGCCTCGTCCCAGAATAGCTCGTGCATCTCCCCCCCCACACCACCCAGCTGTAACAGAGCTGGTAGCCTCCCACCACCACCAAACCCAATCCAAGATGCGCGAGAGGCATGCGCAGACGACGATACACCGTGCATTACTTTGGAACCGGTGGAAATTTTTACTACTAACAGAGGTACAAAAGTGGGCAGTAGGAGCTAGATGGATCCTTTCGATGTCAGTTGCCTTGTGACTCACTACCTTATTCCTTATGGGGAAAATGTGTTCTCCACGAATCAATCCAAAAAGCGACCGAAGAAGCAGCTGCCTTTTGAAAAAGCACTTTTGGGAAAACCATGACCTGGATGGCTGAGAATCTCCATAGAGAAGCCAAGGATGGATTGTAAATTAATACTAAAAGTTAATTAGAATTGGGTGAGGGAAAGTTTTTCAGAATGCAATCAGTTCCATGTTTATATGCTATTCTGTCAGCCCCAAGCAAAACTTTTACACCTTTACGGAAGACTGGACTAGTGCAGTCCCTCATCATCATTGGGGGCAGAATATTCCACCAAGAGAAAGCTCTCTTCTTGGACCTGGCCAATTGGAATTCTTTAGCTGACGGGGTTCCATAACATGTCTTCCCTGCCTGATCTTGATTTCTCTCTTCATGTGAGATGGGCAGCCATATACATTTGGATCTTAAATAAATAAATCCCGGCAATTGACAGTAAGTAAAAGGCTTAGTGGTGGAGTTTAGTTAGCAAGCAATTATTTAACCTAAATTTGGGGTGAACCCCATCAATAAAAGGGTAGAATTTTAAGGACTGTATCAAAATGTCAGCAGGTTGGCCGACACAGCTGCCACTTGGCCAACTTTTCGGCAGCCCCCTTTGGAGTACTGGAGTAAAAATCCATATCTGTTACCACTTGATTCACAAAATGATGTGCAGATGGCAAGAAGTGACTTCCCCGGCTTCTAGATTGGATCCTGATAGAGCAGCGGTTCTCAACCTGTGGGTCGCGACCCCGTTGGGGGTCAAATGACGATTTGCCAGGGCTTGCCTAAGACCATCGGAAATATGGGAGGTATATACTTGCGAGTCGAAGAATCGCGCTCCAATGGTTGACTCCACAAGCCAGCTGCAGGCTCTTCAAATCACTAGCTGAATTCGGCTTCAGGCGCGATGAATTAAAAAAGAGAGAAATCTTTGCTCTGATGTCTCCCTCTCAAGCCAGCTGCAATCACTCCCAATCGCTAGCCTAATCTGGCTTCAGGCGCGATAAACTTAAGAGGGGAGGAGTCTCCACTTTAATGCCTCCGTCCTCAAGGCAATCGCAAGCAGTTCAGATCGCTAGCCAAGACGGCTTCAGGCGCAATAAATTTAATAGGTGAGGAGTCTCCGCTTTAATGTCTCCATCCTTAAGGCAATCGCAAGCAGTTCAGATCGCTAGCCAATACAGCTTCAGGCGCGATAAATTCAAAAAAACAGTTTGCCGCTTTTTTCTCCCTTCTGTGGCTGCTGAGGCGTGCTGAGATCGCTGCCTATCACCGCGATACAGTTGGGGGTCGCCACATCGTGGGGAATTGTATTAAAGGGGTCGCAGCACTACAAAAGTTGAGAACCACTGTGATAGAGGCACATGTAACTGAGTTGGGGAAAAAGAAATGGAATAAAAATTCTTCCCCTTCCCTGAAAATGTTTCGTAAATAGTTGAGAAGCCCCTGTGAATGTATTTGGCTGTGGAACAGAGAGGGAAACTCATCCAAGAGGGATACGGATATCTTGTACATTGCACCCACACAATAAGACTGCCTGATTTTTAAGGCTCAGGATCAAAGCTTTCTACATTCTACAGAAAAGCCTGATTCCCTGGAGACCAAAAGGGAAAGAAAAAAACTTCCTGAAGAATGCAAATGAACCACCTTGCTTTATATGTACCTCATCGTCCAGACTCATGAAGCCGAGTGCAAAACCTTCACATTCAAATTTATGGATGATTTCCGGGAGCATCAGAGGAGTGAAGGAGATGTGAATGGCAGCGGCGCCACCTGCAGGGATAACCTGGAAACAACAGTCGGGTCTATTCAAAGGATGCACCAAAAGAAAGGGGACAGCTGGACTGAAGGAATACAGCCAACCTCTAGTTCAGTGATCTCAACCTTGGCAGCATTTTAAGATGAGTAGACTTCAACTCCCAAAATTCCTCAGCAAGCAACTCCCCTAGCCTGAAGATTTTGCACAAGCATCAGAAGACAACAGAGATACAGAAAACTTTCATTATTTTTGACCCTCTAGTGAATCTCCCAAGATTCCCCAGTCAACCTAACTTTCCCTTCTTGGAAAGGGAATTCTGGGACTTGAAGTCCACCCATCTTAAAAGTGCCATGGTGCAAAAATTTTGGACGAAAATACATACCTTATTAGAGAAAATGATAAAGCAACACATAGATTTAAAACCAGACATATTTTTGTTAGGTATATTGCCAGAAAAATATGACAAAGGGAATGTATAATTAATATTACATGTTTCGACAGCAGCAGGAATTGTATTTGCACAACAGTGAAAAAATAACAAAACTCCTACAGAAGAGAAAGTAATTAAAAAATATTAGATTGTGCGGAAATGGATAGATTAACATTAAAGATAAAGGATTAAGAAGATACAAAGTATTTTTTAACATGGGATTTGTTTTATCAATGGTTAGATAATAAAGGTAGAAATTAGAAGTTGAAAGAATACTATTACATACAAGTAAAGAATATTATTATGTATATGTAAAATGACCTAGAGAATACATAGTTTACTAAATACCAGTATTTTTTGGACTATAAGACGCAACAAGATTTCAAAGAGGTAAGTAAGAAAGAAAAAGGGTTTTGCCCTCCCCAGCCCCCAGGAGCATTCTGCAGGCCTCCCAAACCCTCTGCGTTTTCTGCTTTTGAGAAAAATGGGATGAGCAGGGCGGAGCTTCAGGAGGCCAAAAATGGCTGTATTCGGTGTATAAGACGCACCAACATTTCCACCCTCTTTTGGGGTGGGGAGTGCATCTTATAATCTGAAAAATATGGTACTTATATATGTTAAAGAAAAA
Organism: Ahaetulla prasina; assembly: GCF_028640845.1. Lineage (NCBI taxonomy): Eukaryota > Metazoa > Chordata > Lepidosauria > Squamata > Colubridae > Ahaetulla > Ahaetulla prasina. Next base: position 144,825,411 of record NC_080542.1, on the reverse strand, counting down.
TGTATAAATATTTTTTGTAAAAAAACCCCTGCCATGGTGGAGAAAGTATTACCCTACCCAAGTTTGGTAGATAGATGGTTGAGTTAGTCTACGGATAAAAAAAAAAAATAGTCAAAAAATGTGCTACCAGACTTCTGATTTTTTTTTACTGAAATCTGGAGAACTGGTAGGAAACTGAGTGTCACATCACTCCGTGGAACTCTTCGGGGATAGCAAAAATAGGATGTTGTGCCTCGCTCGCTCCCCCCGTTGCAGCCGGGCCCCTCTTATCTCCTGCCGGACGCTGATAGTACAGAAGAATGTCCTGGCATGCCTCCAGCCCCCAGCCCTGGCACCATGCCCGGACAAACCGAACAAATAGCATGTGTGCCTGAAGCCAGCCACGAGCTGGGATTACCAACAGCTGGAGACGAAACGATGGAATGGATAGATCCACGCTTCCGGAGAATGGAGAGGCGACATCAGCAAAAGGAAGGGAGGGGCAGGCCTGGATAAGTGCTGAGTCATGGAGCCACACCCCATCGCCTACATAAAGGATCTGCTTTCTAGCATTCTCTGAGTCAGGCAAAGTCTAATCTGGATTGCTGAAGTCACACCTTGGATTCCTGCCTGCCCTGAGGACTCTGATAGGACTTTAGCAGAGCTGCAGAGGCACGCTTGATACGGACTTCCCCGACTCGGCCGTCAGAGGAAGAGTGGGACACGACATAGGAAGATGGACGTAACAGAGTGAAAAGAACATATTCTTTTTGCTAAGCTGTTGACATTCTCAGTCTCCCTCCACACCATTTCCTACCTAGGAGGTCGGAAGGACAACTCCCACGGCCAACCAGATAGCTTGCTGAGGGACAAGAGCTACGCTAATATCAAAAAAATGGTGGAGTAGAATCATTTCAGAAAGGAGGCCATAGGAGAGGCAGAATGAAATGTGGTGACAAAAATTAAAATAATTTTTTAATTATTTAAATAATTAGATTAATGGTAGAATTTTCCCATCTCATCACATCATCTCATCACGGAGAGCTGGCTGTGGCACATTGGCCGCAGCGAGTTGTTGTGGCGAGTTGTCCTACAGCCAGTTCTCCCATTACGTACCTCCCATTCTGTGCCAGCCTGGGCTAAGGGAATTGCAACTTACAATCTGTTTGGGATTGATGCAGAAAGGGTAATCCGAGGGAACGCCCTCATGAGGTCGAAGGACCACGGAGACTATTGGCTTGAGCGTCAGTGGTTCCCAGAGGGAGTCATCAGAACTTCCTTCATCATCCTCAAATAGTGTGTCCAAATTCTACAGTGAAGGTGGGGAAGAAGTAAAAAAAAATAAAATCCTGCCAAGACTGGTACGTGATTATATAGAAACAGGGGCAAAGTTTTGCTACATAAATATTAAGCGTGCACTGTATTTTAAAGAGGCGATGCAGCATAATTGTTTGAAATCTCTGCTGAAAACGGTATGGATGTAACTTTAAGTGGATCAAATTTTGAATTTTGAACAGTGGGAACAAAAGGAAGCAAAACTCAGCCTTGAATGTGGAAACAGTTTTTCAACTTTTTATTGTAAATTAAATAGAGAAACCACAGTCCTTCAACCTCCTATTCCTAACTGGAAGCTGCTATAAAACAGTCTCTGAAGACTTTTCTTAGTAGATTTTGGGTAGGGATTGATGCTTACGCTTACTCACCATTAAATCCTCGGTCTATGAAACAGCTGCAGAATGATTCCCCACATTCATCACGGCCCTATGCCATTTCAGACAAATGGTTGTCTAATCTCTTCTTAAAAACCTCCAGTGTTGGAGCATTCACAACTTCTGCAGGCAAGTCGTTCCACTTATTAATTGTTCTGTCAGGAATTTTCTCCTTAGTTCTAAGTTGCTTCTCTCCTTGATTAGTTTCCACCCATTGCTTCTTGTTCTACCCTCAGGAGCTTTGGAGAATAGCTTGACTCCCTCTTCTTTGCGGCAACCCCTGAGATATTGGAACACTGCTATCATGTCTCCCCTGTCCTTTTTTTCATTAAACTAGGCACACCCAATTTTTATTAAACTAGGCACACCCAACAGCAACTGTTCTTTGTATGTTTTACCCTCCAGTCCCCTAATCATCTTTGTTGTTCTTCTCTGTATTCTTTCTAGAGTCTCAGTCTATTTAAATAAAGGCAATCCCACGACTTGCAGTGGTTCCAAAATTTCTGTTTTTAGACAAGGTAAACCTGTACGTTCAAAGTGCCCTGCAAAGTTACCAGGAGAAATGCTGCTTTATTTGTCCCAGATGCTAAAATTTGCAAAAAAACTAACCTTTGTGCACCTGGGCGAAAAGGCCAGATTATTCGTCTCCCTACGCTTACTATACCGTAAGTAGAATTGCAGAGAATTGTAAATGTCTTGCTGACTGCAGTAGTATTGTAGAAATGCCATGTATTCTAAGAAAACCTTATTTTGGAGAAATCCTTTAAAAGGGAGGAAAATGACATTTTTTAAACAGTCCACGTACTTACCGCGTTCTCCCTGCCTGGTGACCAGGTAGAGTCGGAAGCGAAAGATATATTCTTAGAGGAGGTGTCTGATTCCCACAGGACATTGATCTCCTTGCCATCCGCATCCTTGATTGGAAACTGTGCGCCATAAAACACCAAGAGATCAATCAGTTTGTCATCGTCTTTATCTTGGTTGTAACTTTCCCAGTCCATTCGAATGTCTGAATTGAAGAAGTGGGGGAAAAAGGTGAAATCAAAATCGGGGTGGCTAAAAAGATTTGCAGCCAAGTATGGGGTTGACTGCAGCCTCAGGGGGATCATGGGCTGAAACAGCATTTCTCAAACGTGGCAACTTTTGAGAAAACAAGTGTGGACTTCAGTTCCCAGAATCCCCCTGCCCGTTGAACTAAAATTTCGCAGTTTGTTTAAAAACTCTCATCCTCAAGATTGGAAGATATTTTGAATGCTGCTTGGAGAAAATCTCAGAATCCACGGATATTTGGGGGCAAGGAGGAGACTAGGTGAGACATATTCTTAGGTGGTTTCCAAATTTGGAAAGATCTTGACCTTTTATTTTCAGGGGTGGGGGAGGGCCCTTGCCTGTTCTCAGGAAAAATGACACTGGCCAGTACAAATGTCAACTCGTAAAACGTTAATGCCCTGTTTTCGAGTTGCCATAGGCAGAAGGGGGAAAAACTGATGGAGCAGCAGGGCAGCCACAACCAGAAGCACATTCCACGCATACCTTTCTCAAGGCTGTATACCAGGTTATGGGAACCAGCTGGAGAGGCATGATTTCTACAGCCTGCGAAAGTGCTCTGTTGGAGAATGTGATTTATGACATACCCTGGGAGGAGGGGGGAAATAGGGTCATAGTGGGGCTATAAATTACATGGGGTAGAGCTGACTTCACTTGGGTACTGTCCACACATTGCTCCTAATAAATAACTGGATTTCTTTTGAAACTTGGCTCGAGGCTCATGATTTAATTAGAACCCTGACAACAAACACTTACTGAAGGGAGTGGGATTATTGAGACGGATGTACCGGGAGACGGTGTCCCCTCCAGAGACATGGGCTCCAAACCTTGGAAGAAAATAAGACATTAGGTACAATCTGTATCTGTATTTTTGGTATTTCCTAGGAAAGAAAGGGGGAAAAGGAAGTAAATGTGTTCTATCAACACACCAAAAAGACATTTCAACACCACAGGCTTCGTTTCACCGTTGTCTCTCTTCAGAGGCCTGGGGGAATTTTGTCTCTCTCACCACCATCACTTTGACACATACACAATTCCCACAGGTCCTGGAGAGATAAGAGGGATGTCCGATACCAATATTAAACAGATTGTCCTTGAATTAAGATCACAATTGAGACCAGAAAACTCATTTTTTAAGTGGCACTGTCATTAAGTAAGGCATCACATACCTGCACCTGATTTAACAACTATTTCTGCCACGGTCATTAAGTGAGGTACTTCGCTTGTTAGGCAAGACATCACATAACTGAAACTTGTGACCTGGCAAATGTGACCACAGGGATGTTGCAATGGTCATTACTGTGAGGACTGATCACGAGCCACCTTTTTCAGCACCATTGCAATGTTAAAAAGGTCACTAAAAGAATGACTGTAAGTTGAGGACTACCTGAAGTAACAATTATTATTAAGGGAATGCTAATTATTTAACTAGTAAGAACAATGGGATGGGGAACTTATATTTCCCTCCTGCTAATCAACCTAGCCAGAAGCTTACAGGAACTTTCTGGAGGAATGCAAAACTATTTGCACCAGAGTAACAATGTTTTATTTATTTATTTATATTTTGCCTTTATTATTTTTACAAATAACTCAAGGTGGCAAACATGTTCAACACACCTTCATATTTTCCCCACAACAACCTTGTGAGTAGCTTGAGCTGAGAGTGTGATTGGCCCACAGTCACCCAGCTAGATATCGCGCCTGAGGCAGAACTAGAACTCACAGTCTCCTGGTGATTTGTCCAAAGTCATCATGCCAGCTGTCATATCTAAGGTTGGATTGGAACTCACCATCTCCTGGTGATTGGCCCAAAGTCACCCAGCTGGCTATCATGCCTGAGGCAGGACTAGAACTCACAATCTCCTGGTGATTTGTCCAAAGTCATCATGCCAGCTGTCATACGTAAGGTGGGACTAGAACTCTCCATTTCCTGGTGACTGGCCCAGTCACCCAGCCAGCCTTTATGTCTAAGGCAGGACTAAAATTCACAGTCTCCTGCTTTCTACACTGACTAGGACCACTAGACCAAAATGGGGGAACCAAAACACAAGACAGAGCTGGATAAAAACAGGCACTGGTCTTTCAGGCAGGAGCTCCGGAAGATTCAAAATCATCCCTATCTCTTGCAAAAGATCTAGGCCGCAGAGGAGATCTGTTGCTGTCGCTGGGTCAGTCCTTCAACATGAAAGAGGAAGAAAAGGGGACTCTGTGGCTCAGAAGAGCTGTGGCCAGGGCAGGATTGTGTCCCAAAGGGAAAAATACAAGACTAGCTGCAGCACTCTGAGTTCCCCGCTGCCTTGCAACTGGGAGTTCCCGGTAGTCTTTCTAAAGGTTCCAGGCATCTACCTGATGGTGAGTGTTGCCATGGGATAGCTTGGTCCAGTTATCTGCAGGAAGATGGGGCAGCCTTTCACAGACATTTCTATGGGGATCAGCTTCGGCTCCAATTCACCCAGCTGCACAAAAAAAGAGTAATTTTGATACCCAACTCATTTCAACCTTGAGCTACTATTTTGTTTTTAAGGTTGTTTTAAAGCAGTTATACAAAGTGCCACTTTATATAACCTTAGTTAAGGCCACACCTGGAATTACTGCATCCAGTTTTGGTCACGTTACAAAAACGGTGTTGAGACTTTGGAAAAAGTGCAGAGAAGAGCAACTAGGATGATTAATGGCCTGGAGACTAAAACATATGAAAAACGGTTGCAGGAACTGGCCAGTCTAGAGAAAAGAAGGACTAGGGGTGACATGAGAGCAGTCTTCCTATATCTCAGGGGCTTCCACAAAGAAGAGGGAGTCAAGCTATTCTCCAAAGCACCAGAAGGCCAGACAAGGAACAACAGATGGAAATTCATCAAGGAAAAAAGCAACTTGGAATTAAGGAGAAACTTCCTAACAGTGAAGACAATTAACCAGTGGAACAATTTGCCTCCAGAAGTTGTGGGTGCTTCATCACTGGAGGCATTTAAGAAGAAACTTGACAGCCACTTGTCTCAGATTGTATAGGGCAGGGGTCTGCAAACTTGGCTCTTTTAAGACTTGTGGATTTCAATTCCCAGAGTTCTTCAGCCAGCTTTTTTCAAAGTCAGCTTTGCTGGCTGAGGAACTCTGGGAGCTGAAGTCCACAAGTCTTAAAAGAGCCAAGTTTGCAGACCCCTGGTATAGGGTTTTCTGCTTGAGCAAAGGGTTGAACTAGAAGACCTCCAAGATATCTTCCAGCTCTATTCTGAATTTGAAATTTGTAAATATTCTCCTTTATTATACCAAACTGATCTGGAAGCTAAAGAAGGGTGTGCTTTGGAGGAATTGTTCTTCCCAGATGTTGGTGAATGCCAGCGTGTCACTCAAAACATTGTGACATGTCGCCTTTGAAACACATGTTGTGGATTTGCCACCAACTGCTCTGATCTTAGGTCAATGTTCCCTCCGCTGGCTCAGACAGGCCGCCTACCTTACAGACGAGAACATCGTTATAATGTCCCCACATATTGTTGTAGGCGGTGATTTCTATGGAAAGTTCCTGGAAAGAGTTCAGGGTCCCCTCCGACGGATGCACATGGAAAGCTGCTCCTTTCCCGTAGGACAGCATGGCCGCTCGGAAGGCTGGAAAGGGAGAAAAACATACACAGCATGCCCTTTTTGTGACAGTATAACTGCCGGACTTCCTGTTGTCTGAAACGGACTGGTCGGAGTCTCTTGTCCAGCTGCATTTTCCCATCAAAATAAGTCTGCAGCCTCAGAAACTTCCTGTCTACAAAAACACATTTTTTTTCCCCTTACCTGACTGCTTCCTCTTTGCAAATTGTCTTGTTACCCGTCTGGTTTTCTCCACCATCATGTCCCTGGATAGAGGAAATCGAGTATCTGAGAACCCATAAATATGCCTTGGTTATCTGCAGGCATGATCCATGCTTCAAAAACGTACTTAAAAACACTGCAAGTGTGACAACAGCTGCTTTCTTCTCCTGGCAATACACAATGTCCTTTTTCAGGGGGGTGGTTATGGGAGGCACTACAATCCCCATCATCGCCAAGCACAGCTTCCCTTAAGTAAACATTGTACACATTGGTTCAATAGAAGATAGATAGATAGATAGAATGCATGGATGGACAGACAGATGGACAGACAGCTAGATGAGAGAGATCACTGTTTGAATTGGTGGTGTCAGAGCCTCAGCTAGAAGGTCCTTATAGAGAGTGGTGAGGACAACCGAGAAGATGATAGGAAGCTTGCTTCCCGCTATCCAGGATTCTGCTTACAAGCGCTAATGTGCTTAGAGCTCAGAACATTGTTAGAGACCTCACACACCCACTTCATGGTCTCTGTTTCTGTTGTTCCCCTTTGGGAGAATGTTTCGAAGTATTTCTAGCAGGGCTATCAGATTCTGTAACAGCTTTGCTCCCTGTGCAATCCGTCTGGTAAACTCAGCAAGATTCATTTCTCTCGCCATGTATATGTATACATCTGAACTAGACTGTTTTGTTTCTCCATGTCATATAATATATGTGTCCACATTCATAATTTTGTGTGTGTGTATGTATGTATGTATATATGTATGTATGTATGTATGTATGTATGTATCTATCTATCTATCTATCTATCTATCTATCTATCTATCTATCTATCTATCTAGTCATGTTTATATTTACGTTTACGTTTGCATTTATGTTAAGAGGTGGAGACCCTTTGAGAGCTGTATGCAACTTAATTTCATTTTAATGTATGCCGATTAATGTACATTCAAACTGACAATAAAGTTATTCTAAGCCTAAAAACTGAGTAATACACCTTTCTTCACCTATCCTGTGTCTCACTGAGCCAACGGTTGATAAAATTATTAAGAAGGAAGAAAGTGGATGTTGCAGCAGAAACATTGGTGGGATTAGCAGAATGGGGCGTTTATTTCAGATTCCATCTTGCCTGGGGAAGAATTCGTTAGAGAGAGAGAGAGAGAAAGGACAGTCAACCTTTTCAAAGCCCGTCTCTGGAGGATCTATGACAATTTGCCACAGCCAATTCTCCACAGCCAACTTGCCACGAGACAATTCTCCACAGGACAAGAGTTACACTAATATCGAAGAAATGGTGGAAAATAATTAGTAAAGAAAGGATGCAAAAGGAGGGGCAGAATGAAATGCGGATCACAAAAATTAGAATATTCATTCATTTATTTAAAATAATTGTTGAATTGTTAAATTGTCCTGCGGTGATTGGTCCTGCAGTGAGTTTTCCCATTTCTACCTCTGGATACCCTAGGACAGGGGTGTCGAACTCAAGGTCCATGGCCAGATCTGACCCACAGGGTGCTTAAATGTGGCCCATGGGACCAGCCTGGAAATAGCAAAGGACCAGCCCATGGTGCATCTGCCAGCCAAAACGGGCCGAGTGGGGGGTGGTGGTGGCACACACTCCGTTTTTGGCCTGGATGGCCTCCTGCAGCACTCTGCCGGCCAAAATGGGGCACAGGGGGCAGTGCGCGCCCCCCTTTGTCCCGTTTTGGCCGGCAGGGGCCTGCAGGAGGCTGTCCCATCTCTCCCTCCTCCCCGCTCAGCTGGCCCAGAACTACAATGCTGATCCAACCCTCGAAGAATTCCAGTTTGACACCCCTGCCCTGGGAGGTGCTTAGAATTATTGAGGGATTGAATATTTGTAACTATGCAGGCGTGGAAATATTTGGGCCCATGAGAATTCTACTGAGCAAGAGTTAACCGAGTTTTGCCCTACCACTCAAGGTTAAACGGAAGGAAACAAAACGTACCCTTCTTCATCCTCAGAAGGTCGCGGAGGGCTGCTGAAATAATCGACCTCTATGGTGAAGGGAGCAATTGATTCTGAATGATTGGTAATGATCAGCTGACGCTTTATCACACTCTTCAAGGCTACCTCAGAGCCAAAGTTGAGTTTTAAATCTTCTGAATCCACTATGTTTTGTTCCTCATCACTGCAGAACAAGAAGGACAGAGGTTAAGTAAGCCACCTTTCCTTTTAGAGACGAGTGCCCAGAAAGGGACGATTAAGATACCAGGCCATAAAGGGCAATGAAAGATTTCTTTACAGGTAGTCCTTGACTTATGACTGGTTGCTTAGGGACTGTTCAAAGTTACAGTGGATTTCCCCAGGATACTTGCGACCAGACTAGAAGTTCCAATGGCCAGTAACCCCGCTTGGTCACTCGATCATAGTTTGGGTAGCTTGGCAACCAGGCTGCATTTATGATCATTTGCAATGTCCTTTGGTCACGTGGCCATGATTTATGACTTTTTGCAGAAACCAGCAATTACTTCCTGCTTCTGGCAGAAAGCATCCATTTGTTGCAGAGAGGAGAGCTCAAGCAGGGAATTAGCTTGGAATCATTGCACAACTGCAAGATATCCAAGACCAAACACAGCCAAGCTCCATGGAGCATTATCTATATATTCCCAAGGGAAAGAAACAGTCTGGGAGATTCCTGTATTATAGTAGAATATAGGAAAATAGTTGGGCAGAGTGGTGGCTCAGTGATTAAGACTCTGGGCTTGTCGGCTGGAAAGACCCGAGACTCGAGCGCCACGCAATAAGGCAAGTTCCCGTCCTTGCCCCAGCACTGACAACCTAGTGGTTCAAAAGCATGCAAGTGCGAGTAGATAAATAGGTACCACTTGGGTGGGAAGTTAACAGCAACCGGTGATGTCATGCTGGCCACATGACTTCGGAAATGTCTCTGGACAGCACTGGCTCAATGGCCTTGAAACGGTGATAAGCTCTGCCCCCTGCAGTTGGCAACAACTCGCAGAGTAAAATCCGTAGGGACTCTGCTTTGTTTTTTAAGTAGTTACCTTGAACTCTACCTGCGTGGTTGCTTGTGCTTGACAACTGTGGACAATGGATCTGCTTAACGA